>NC_057796.1:32419175-32429840 GCF_018294505.1 Triticum aestivum | reverse complement strand
ATGCAAAAGTAGAAGAGAAATGTGGAATTTCTACAATGGTACTAAGAATCTGTTTTTCTAGACCATTGGGATGACCAGGAAATATAAATATTGCAAAATTGAATTAAAGGGGCAAAAAATAATACCTGAATCTGATTTTTTTTGTGGTTGCATGGTATTAAATCGTAAAGCATAGTTAAATGTTCAAATTTATTATCACAACTACAAAATGTCATAGGACTAACGAAAAAGAGAGCATGCATGTTGAAGCACTCAGGGGAGCTCAGATAGGAGACACACATAGCAGGCAAATGGTCATATTCGTTTTTATCATTAGGTCATGACAATGGTGCCATGCTTTCTAGATTCTTGATAAACGTACATGAACATCTACAAATAGGAAGCTGCACCAATGCATAGCTTCATGAGGAAGAGTTTAGGAACTGAATCCATACAAGATGAGTTTAATAATGCTCGGTTTTCAAAACTCTGAATAAAAAATGATTTTAAGAACTGAATACACATACACTGTGTTTGGATGTCTCCATTGGGAGGCTGGAATCTGATTTCGTATTGGTAAACTTTCAATTCACATGTTTGGTTGGACACCGAATTGGCACTCTGTAATGGAACCAAATTCAGGCCGAAATCGCTTCCACACAAAGTACCTGCCCACAATACGGAGGGCTCCCGCTGCGAGTTGCTCTGAAAATCAGAAGCATTAGCTTTCATCTTTTGAAATTCAACATGTTTACTGCAATCAACTTCATTTCTAAATACTCGATCAAATAAGAAGTATCTCCTAACTGCAAAGGTCTCTGAAACGTCAGTGGAAACTTATAAAAACAAAATGTCACATATAACAAGCACAATTTTTTAAGAATGTCGACTGAACTTATAATTTTTTGTGAAGAATACTCGATCAGGAACACATATGTATACATGTGAGACATTCTAACTAAAATATTGTGAGCTTTCATGCATGTCGGCATGGTGAATAGCAGCTGCACATACATGATATATATATGTATAGTAGTCATAATGCAGAATATATATATATGACCCAACTATACATTATTTATCTGAAATTTAGTAGTAGTGTACTTATATAGTTGAATAAAACTATCTAGCTATTTCTAGCCAAGATAAATGGGCATGATCACTATGCTATTACTCAAACTAGGGAAGGAAAAAATGGTCATGTGCTAAACTGCTAATCAGTTAATCACATACACATATGAGCTAAACATGTTCACGTGGGAGGCAGGAGACGGGAGAAAATATCAAGTGTTTTAAAGAGTTTTCCTAGATTAGCATATATAGTATCACTACTGGAATCGCGTTATACGCCGAGTACCACGGACACTCGGCAAAGGGTCAATAACCGCCGGTAAAGCCTTTGCCGAGTGCTGCACTCGGCAAAAGCTACCTGACGTACACCTCTCAAGCAAACAGGAATTTGCCGAGAGTTAGGACACGGGCACTCGGCAAAGAGTTTGCCGAGAGCCAACCAGTACCACCCGACAATATAAAGTGACTTCATGTCGGCTGGTTCCGTCAGCTCTTTGCCGAGAGTGGCTTCGCGATGAACTATAACACGGAAGGGATGGATAAGACGATTCCTGAGCTCTTCGCAATGCTAAAGGCTGCGGAGGTAGAAATCAAAAAGGAGCATCAAGTGTTGATGGTCAATAAGACCACCAGTTTCAAGAAAAAGGGCAAAGGGAGGAAGAAGGGGAACTTCAAGAAGAACAGCAAGCAAGTTGATGTTCAGGAGAACAAACCCAAGTCTGGACCTAAGCCTGAGACTGAGTGCTTCTACTGCAAGCAGACTGGTCACTGGAAGCAGAACTGCCCCAAGTATTTGGCGGATAAGAAGGATGGCAAGGTGAACAAAGGTATATGTGATGTACGTGTTATTGATGTGTACCTTACTAATGCTCGCAGTAGCACCTGGGTATTTGATACTGGTTCTGTTGCTAATATTTGCAACTCGAAACAGGGGCTACGGATTAAGCGAAGATTGGCTAAGGACGAGGTGACGATGCGCGTGGGAAATGGTTCCAAAGTCGATGTGATCGCGGTCGGCACGCTACCTCTACATCTACCTTCGGGATTAGTTTTAGACCTAAATAATTGTTATTTGGTGCCAGCGTTAAGCATGAACATTATATCTGGATCTTGTTTGATGCGAGACGGTTATTCATTTAAATCAGAGAATAATGGTTGTTCTATTTATATGAGTAATATCTTTTATGGTCATGCACCCTTGAAGAGTGGTCTATTTTTGTTGAATCTCGATATTAGTGATACACATATTCATAATATTGAAGCCAAAAGATGCAGAGTTGATAATGATAGTGTAACTTATTTGTGGCACTGCCGTTTAGGTCATATCGGTGTAAAGCGCATGAAGAAACTCCATACTGATGGACTTTTGGAACCACTTGATTATGAATCACTTGGTACTTGCGAACCGTGCCTCATGGGCAAGATGACTAAAACGCTGTTCTCTGGAAATATGGAGAGAGCAACAGATTTGTTGGAAATCATACATACAGATGTATGTGGTCCGATGAATGTTGAGGCTCGTGGCGGATATCGTTATTTTCTCACCTTCACAGATGATTTAAGCAGATATGGGTATATCTATTTAATGAAACATAAGTCTGAAACATTTGAAAAGTTCAGAGAATTTCAGAGTGAAGTTGAGAATCATCGTAACAAGAAAATAAAGTTTCTACGATCTGATCGTGGAGGAGAATATTTGAGTTATGAGTTTGGTCTTCATTTGAAACAATGCGGAATAGTTTCGCAACTCACGCCACCCGGAACACCACAGCGTAATGGTGTGTCCGAACGTCATAATCGTACTCTACTAGATATGGTGCGATCTATGATGTCTCTTACTGATTTACCGCTATCGTTTTGGGGTTATGCTTTAGATACGGCCGCATTCACGTTAAATAGGGCACCATCAAAATCCGTTGAGATGACACCTTATGAACTGTGGTTTGGCAAGAAACCAAAGTTGTTGTTTCTTAAAGTTTGGGGCTGCGATGCTTATGTGAAAAAGCTTCAACCTGACAAGCTCGAACCCAAATCGGAGAAATGTGTCTTCATAGGATACCCAAAGGAGACTGTTGGGTACACCTTCTATCACAGATCCGAAGGCAAGACTTTTGTTGCTAAATTCGGAATCTTTCTGGAGAAGGAGTTTCTCTCGAAAGAAGTGAGTGGGAGGAAAGTAGAACTTGATGAGGTAACTGTACCTGCTCCCTTATTGGAAAGTAGTTCATTGCAGAAACCGGTTTCTGCGATGCCTACACCAATTAGTGAGGAAGTTAATGATGATGATCATGGAACTTCAGATCAAGTTGTTACTGAACCTCGTAGGTCAACCAGAGTAAGATCCGCACAAGAGTGGTACGGTAATCCTGTTCTGGAGGTTATGTTACTAGACCATGACGAACCTACGAACTATGAAGAAGCGATGGTGAGCCCAGATTCCGCAAAATGGCTTGAGGCCATGAAATCTGAGATGGGATCCATGTATGAGAACAAAGTGTGGACTTTGGTTGACTTGCCCGATGATCGACAAGCCATTGAGAATAAATGGATCTTCAAGAAGAAGACTGACGCTGACGGTAATGTTACTGTCTATAAAGCTCGACTTGTTGCAAAAGGTTTTCGACAAGTTCAAGGGATTGACTACGATGAGACCTTCTCACCCGTAGCGATGCTTAAGTCTGTCTGAATCATGTTAGCAATTGCCGCATTTTATGATTATGAAATTTGGCAAATGGATGTCAAAACTGCATTCCTGAATGGATTTCTGGAAGAAGAGTTGTATATGATGCAACCGGAAGGTTTTGTCGATCCTAAGGGAGCGAACAAAGTGTGCAAGCTCCAGCGATCCATTTATGGACTGGTGCAAGCCTCTCGGAGTTGGAATAAACTCTTTGATAGTGTGATCAAAGCATTTGGTTTTGTACAGACTTTTGGAGAAGCCTGTATTAACAAGAAAGTGAGTGGGAGCTCTATAGCATTTCTAATATTATATGTGGATGGCATATTGCTGATTGGAAATGATATAGAATTTCTGAATAGCATAAAGGGATGCTTGAATAAGAGTTTTTCAATGAAAGACCTCGGTGAAGCTGCGTATATATTGGGCATAAAGATCTATAGAGATAGATCCAGATGCTTAATTGGAGTTTCACAAAGCACATACCTTGACAAAGTTTTGAAGAAGTTCAAAATGGATCAAGCAAAGAAAGGGTTCTTGCCTGTGTTACAAGGTGTGAAGTTGAGTAAGACTCAATGCCCGACCACTGCAGAAGATAGAGAGAAGATAAAAGATGTTCCCTATGCTTCAGCCATTGGCTCTATCATGTATGCAATGCTGTGTACCAGACCTGATGTGTGCCTTGCTATAAGTTTAGCAGGGAGGTACCACTACTAGGAAAAGGCCTACTAATGGCGCACCTAATTTGGCCATTAATGGCGCATTAGTGGTGCGCCATTAGTGCCACGCCATTAGTATATTTTACTAATGGCGCACCACTGGTGCGCCATTAGTATCTGGTATACTAATGGCGCACCCCAGATGCGCCATTAGTATATACAACAGTGCGCCATTAGTATGCCTCCCAGGGGGCCATCTATACCCAGGTGCTTTGGCATACTAATGGCGCACAACAACAGGATGCGCCATTAGTAACTTCGGCATACTAATGGCGCACTGTTTAGTGATGCGCCATTAGTATCCTTTGGCATACTAATGGCGCACTATGATGTGATGCGCCATTAGTATGAATATTAGGTTTTTTTAATTTTTTAATTTTCTGTTTTTTGCACAGGTTACAAAATGTATAATTGGACAAAATATAGACAGCACACATCAACAACAGATTCATCGAATACAATAGAAGATTAGTCTCTGAATACAATTCATCATTTTAGTCTCCGAATACAATTCATCATATTAGTCTCCGAATTGAAAAGACCGAACAAAGATAGAACATTATATTACAAGTCTCGAGACCGCGAGTTTGTCTTCACATTACAAGTCGATATCGATCATCTAAACTACCATCACATAGAAGAGAGCTGCGGTCATCACGATGAGCATCATCACGATGAAACTCGTCTTCATCCGGTTCCTCCAACGCTCCCTCCCCTCTCCCGCTAGATAGCGGGCGTATCTAGATTCGGCCTCGGCCCTAGTGGCGTACCCTTTGTAACTGTTACCGCTGAATCGGTGAACCTGTCTCCGACACTCCTCCCAGTCGTCGTAGACTCCGGGAACCTTACCCTTGTACACGACATACCACGGCATCGCTATGCAGTAGCCAAACGAAACGTTAGTACCAATTCACAGACAATACATAAGCAATATATAAGTATGCAACAGAATGATCGGAAGAGAAAAGCAAGACATTAATAGCATCGATTACATCTAAGTTGAACGACTCTCGAAACCAAAGAGACATACTACAAGCTCATTAAAGTTTAATTACAACATGAGCCAATCGATGTTTCAGAACTAGACACAGCATCACTGCTTTCGACTCGACTCAAGGGACCGGAGCGTGGATGAAGCCGCCGTCTATCGTGGGAGTCATGAAACAACGGGCGTTGTCAGCCTGCATTTGTAGGATTGTGTCGATGTCACTGTTGGACGGTTGATTTCTGAGGTAGAACTGCCCCGAGGTACGAAAGACATCTTGATGGATGATTTCCGCAAACTCCGACTGGATGCGAAAGAATTCTTGTCTGATGTCCGCGTCCTGGATTGCCGACATGCTCGCGGCCCAATCTTTGAGTCTACTCGGTAGCAGAAGTTGATGATGGTCCCGTACGATCCCCCGCATGTGATGGATGGCGTAGTAGGCACCCTTCTGACCGCCAGGTGGCTGCTTGACGCAGCAGAACGTCGTATTGTGGGAGAACACGTGCTTGCCGTACTTACGAATAGGCCTGGTGAAGGTGCCTCCAGATTTGACGTAGCTGGGGAGAACATCATCAAGAACCTTCTTGACATTTGTGTAGTCTACGTTCGACTGACGGTCCGGGTCGAAATACGTGGCCATGGAATATTTGGGGCTTAGGAGGATGAGCGTGCAATGTGTGTCACCGCAGAAAACACGGAATGTTAAAAGAAAAACGATCGAAATCTAAGAATTCATATGTTACGGGGCGGTTGAGGGGAGGACTTACTCGGGAAAGTAAGGCACGAGTAAGTTATCCTTATCTTGGTTTGCCAGAATGGCGCCTTCGAGGTAAGAACTCGCGACTTGCCGGTCCCCAGCGCTGCCCAAGATCTTGGCACGCATGTAGAAGGGGTCGACTATCACGATGTCCGGGGTCTTGTCGCGAATGATCCGCATCTCCATACTCAGCGAAAATAGCCGAACGAAGGTGTAGTGCAGCGGATGAAGGTTCAACATAGCGTGGATGTCATCAAACCGCAGGACGATCGTACCCCCGATGGAGTTATCCACAAAGCCCTTGCCCTCTGGCACCTTGGCCGCGAAAACCGGGTATGCCACATCCTTCTCTCCGAGACGCCGCTTCTCCAAAGAAAGAACACTGTCATGCAGACTCCGCATAGCACCGGTTGCAGCATCGAGCATATTTCTCGGTAGCATCGGCCTACCCGCCACATGCACCCTCCTCGAGATATCCTCAGTTGAAGGTGGCCCGTCCTGAGCACGGATCGTACTCGGTGCCGGCTGGCCCGTACCCTTGTTAGTCTTTCTTTTGCGTGCCTTCTTCTTCTCCTGTAATGGGACCGAGTTCTGCTCACAGACCGCCTCCTTGAGTGTGTTGGGGCTGATCATATTTCGCACCTCGCCTATCTGAGGCTCGGTGAAGTCGGCAGCTGGAGGCGTCTCCTGAGAGCTGAACTGCAGACGACGCCTGTTGCAACTTGGCTTCTCCGCGGTACCAGCTAGATCGCACACGTCTTTTGTTGGGTTGGGTTCTTGAGAAGGAGGCCCCATGAAGTCGCCACCGTACCCATGATCGGCAAAGTACTGATCGACGTTGGCAAATGCATCGTCTTCGTCGTCGTTCTGATCCTGTGCCATATGCATGTTTGGATCCAGTGGCATAGGGATGTCCGGCACCGTTGCGGCGGTCTTGCCATGGGGCCGACTTGGCGTCGGCACGACTGGCGGTGTTGTCTTTGGGGTGGTGTCCCCCGCCCCCAAACGAATCTGGCTCTTCGGCCAAAGCAGGGGCCAGCTCAGGCAGGCGCTGAGGGTCATCACGTCATCATCGTCGGCCCCGATGGGTCGAATCGGAGGTAACAACTCGTCGCAGCCTGGCAGCACCCGAACCAGTTGAACCCTAAACAAGTTGGGTGGCATCTGGGTACCGTGGAACAAGGGGTTGCCCGGTTGAACGATTTTGCCCTTGGCGACATCGACCAACTCGTTGTTCACGAAGTGCAGGAGAGTGCACGGAACGTCGGCGGCGCCCTGCGAAAACATGTAGGGCGTTAGGGATGCCCAGTCAAAGGCAAGGAGATGAAGTCCTCGGCTGAGAGAGGCTTAATTAGTTACCGTGATGATGGCGTCGAGCTCGGCTAATGTCGAGGCACCGCCAACGGCGGGCGTGCAGTTGACGGAGGGGCCTCTTGCTGCAGAGGTGCCGGCCGGCGTACACCCGGGTGCATTAAGCTCCCGTGCCGGCGTCGGAGACACCAATGCAGCCTCCGCCGGAGACACCAATGGCCCCGCCATCGCGTTCTGCGAGTTGCTGGCCGTGAAGCTAGGAATCGGGGGCGGCCCCTGTTGGCCGCCCGCAATCCACGCACTAATCCCCTGGATCAAGGTAGGCACAATGGCGGTGATCGTCGCTCCGAGTTGTTGTTGCACTTGCTCTTGGACAATCTCCGGAATCCGCGCCACCTATGCCCTGAGTTCTTGAACCTCGCGCGCCTGGCTTTCCGAGCTGGTCTTTTTCTCCTTTCGCCCAGCAGTGTTATAGTATGACGACCATTTTGTCGACAAGCCTTTGCCGGCCACACGACCAGCTGACGTCGGCTTACTGAGCTTATCCTTGTTCTTCATTACATTCAACGCCCTATTTAGAGTGGTGTCCCAAGGGTTGCTCTTAGTCGACCCCGCGCTACTGCTTTCAGTCGCCTGCGGAAGGAATGTGAACCATTTAGAAATTTGGCTTCATTAATTAGAATGCAACCATATGGAGCTAATTACGCGGGGGTGTATTCCTTACCAGAACAAGCTCAAGCGCCCTGGTCTTCGGATCCGTGGTAAGCTCCTTTGTTTTCAGGTCCTTCTTGTACCGGGCCCTGACAAAGTTCCTGGTCTGCTTGTCACCGTATTTATCGAAGAGGGGCGGTAGGCCTTGCTCGGCACGGTCCGCCTCCTCCTTGTCCCATATAGGCTCCGCCACTCTGTAACCGCCGGGACCGAGTGTGTGTTCCCCTAAGTTCAGCTCCCGCATTTCTTTCCCCCACTTACTTGATTCGGAGTTTGCGGTGCTCGAGCAATTGATCTTGAAGTCGTTGTAGTCATCTTCGGTGATCGAAGGATTTTTCTCCTTGATCTTCTCATAACTCTCACCTTTCTTGATCATTCTCTTCACATTGCTTTTCCAAGTAGACAGGGCCTTGCTCATCTTCGTGAGGGCAGCATTGTTCACTTTATTCCCTTTGAGGCTTGTGTTTTCAAATTCAGCGGGGAACTTGTATCGTTCGTGCAGCTTCGTGAAGAGGAGGTTGCGCAAATTCTCTCGGTCAGGATGCCTCAGGTTCTCGGTGTTGATCGAGACGGTGCTCCGGAGAATGCACCCGAGCTGAAGCGAGTACCCCCTGACTATTCGTTCGGGCGCCGTTGGATTCCCGTCGGAGTCCACTTCAGTAACTTCCTCCTTGAGGGTGCGGAGCACAGTCGGGCGCCGGTCCTTCCGTTGCCTCTTCGGTTGGCTGCCATCTGTGCGTGCGCCGCCATCATCAGTGGTGGCATCCTCGGCGGCACCATCAGTGGTGGCATCAGTGAGGTCATCCTCGGCGGTACCATCAGTGGTCTCAGGATCGGTGGGGAAGGCGGCGTCCTCATACAAGTGAGGTTGTTCCTCCATCTCCTGGGACAGCTTCCAGAATGGCTTGACGCCCGAACCCCCGGCCTCATCGTTGTTGGCCATGTTTCTCTCTAAATAGGAACAAAGTTTGGTCAAAAAGTTGGTTATTGTCAAGGAACAAGATCATGGTCTCATCATTTAGGGTTTGTCGACACCGAGGCATCCTAAAAGCTAAGCTCTTATCATTGAGGGTTTTTCGACGCCGAGGCACCCTAAAAGCCTAAGCTTTCATCATTTCGGTTTTTATCGACACCGAGGCACCCTAAAAGCCATGCATTAGTCACAAGTACGCCGAGGCACTTGATCCTACTTAATTAACTACTAAGATACCCCGGCCCATGCATTAGTCACAAGTACCCCATATGTCCTATTTTTAGCAAAGTCATGCTAAAATTCACGGAAAATTTCAGCATGACCTTTGCTGAAAATAGGACATATGGAGTACCCGAATTTACCGGAACGGAAGTTAATCGACATTCCGGCAAACTCAAGGGCCTCTCGGGTGGACAAGGCAAAAAAGGCCTCCATCACAACATGGAAAATACATTGGCATGTGAAGAGGTGAAACAATATATGCATCTCCAAGCAGTATCATTCAACATTTTGGACAAAACACTACAAGCAACATGAGACACTGAAAACAATTGCTACCAATGAATCTACACTTCTATAACAAAATAAATCAGAAACTTAGTCTGTCATCATTAGGCAGCCACCATTAGTTATTCCGTTATGTTAAAGCAAATAAAACAGAGAATTGACTTGTGCAATCTGCAGGTAGCAGTAGCAGGGACGCGCAGGTTACTGCTGGTGGCATCCGAGATGTTTCACGAACGTCCGGTGTGTGCCAATGTATGCAAAGAATTGAAGATTGAAAAAGTTTCAAGCTACGCTGGAAGTTGATTGTGTGATGAGCTTCTTTTAAACGATAGTCGCTTTCAGAAAGAGATTGTTTGGTTTTTGTAATAGACTATGTAAAGTTGTTGGAGTGAGCTGATCTCTTACATGGATAGCTTGCTTTGGTTTGGCTGAGAGCCATCCTTGTCGCTTTTACATGTGTTTGTTTTTCTTAGCTGAACCTGACAAACCTGAGGGTGCATCATCATATTTGTAATGACTGAAAATATTTACTTCAGGAAATATTTACTACTGTAGTTTCTCTTACAAACAAAAAAAAGACTGAAGTTTGTCCTAGCTATATTTCAGGATGATTTTTCAGTTGCTCATGCTTTTTACAAATTGTAGCTACTGTTTTTTATACCTAAACAAAATTGCCCTAGCTATATTTGCTACTGTTTTTATACCTAATTTTTTGCTACTGTTTTTTTAATTTGCTACTGCTTTTTTTTATTTGCTACTGTTTTTATACCTAAACAAAATTTCCCTAGCTATATTTGCTACTCTTTTTTATTTGCTACTGTTTTTATACCTAATTTTTTTGCTACTGTTTTTAAAATTGCTACTATTCTTTTAAAATTGCTACTGTTTTTTATACCTAAACAAAATTACCCTAGCTATATTTGCTAATATTTTTTATTTGCTACTGTTTTTATACCTAATTTTTTTGGTACT
>NC_057796.1:32412116-32419165 GCF_018294505.1 Triticum aestivum | reverse complement strand
CGGGGCAGCGGCGTCGGGAGAGGAGAGGGGAAGGGGCAGCGGCGTCGGGGCATCGGGGCGGAGACGAGGACGACGGGGCGGCGTCGAGGCGGCGGGGCAGCGGCATCGGGAGAGGAGAGGGGAAGGGGATCGAGGGCGAGGGCGAGGGAGAGAGAGGGGATAGGTTATCTTCCAACAGGTACATCCATACTAATGGCGCACCTCACCCTGGTGCGCCATAAGTACATCCATACTAATGGCGCACCTCACCCTGGTGCGCCATTAGTATTTTATTTTTGATTTCTGCTCGAGCCAACAGGTTATCTTCCACCTGATCTGATCCACACCAAGTTCCCTCTACTAGCTCGACTGGTCAGCAGCCAATTCTCACACTAGGAGGTCCTAGGTTCGATTCCCAGGCTCCACAATTTTTTTTATGCATTTAAAATGCTGTTTGATATTTATTTGTGTTTAAATATGTTCAAACTTGTTTAAATCATAACAGTAATATTTTTTATAAGACAGTAATAATTTTTTAAAAAATATCATCAAACAGTAATGCCGGTGGAGCGGGGGAGGGTGCACGGGGTGCGGGGGGCCGGTGGACCGGGGGGTGCTCGGCGGCGAGGGGGACTGGATCTGGCGAGGTGGGATAGCGATCGAGATGGAGGGGGATCGAGATCGAGTGTCCATGAAATTAAAAAATATTCATGATAGTTCAAAAAGTGCCCATGAAATACAATCGAGAAATGAAGGCTACGATTTAAATACAATCGATCTTAGCTAGCTATCTGTTCACAATCTTCTTGCCCTTCTTTTTCGCAAATGGAGTTCTTCTGTGGAACGGACGTCCTTTAGGTAGGGTGGTCCTGCTTCTTCTTGTGGTGTATGCTGCTACTTCATCATCGTCGTCATGTTCGATTCTCGGGTCGCCGTACTTGTCGAAGTCTTGCTCATTGGCTACTCCATCCGTTCCGATGATCATCCTTTTGCCTCTCCTCACGACAACACGACTGGGCTTTGACGGGTCGGTAATGAAGAAGCATTGGTCCACTTGGGAAGCCAGTACCCATGGCTCATTTTTCGCGGTGACGTTTGCGCCTGCGGTCTTGGATTTGGCTTCGGGTATAACCATGGTGGTGAAATACCGGTCTTCTTTTAGGACGCTCTTGGCCCATCTGACACGGAACATTGGGACCTTCTCTCCAGCGTAGCTCAGCTCCCAGATCTCCTCGATCCTTCCGTAGTATCTGTCCTTGTCATTACCGGTGTAGGATTCCATCGTTACCCCGGAGTTCTGATAACCATCGCTCTTCATGTCCTTGGCCTCGGTGTAGAATGTGTAGCCGTTGATATCGTACGCCTCATAGGTCATCAGGTTGTGCTCGGCGCCCTGTGACAAGGCGAATATGAGTTGTTCTTCCGCGGAAGAATCCTCATGTAAAGGGTACGACAGAAGCTTCTGCTTGAACCAACGCGTGAAACATGAGTTGTGCTCTTTGAGTATATCTCCGTCCGTCCTCTGTTGGCCTCGGTCATTGTACGTCTTCTTAATAAAGGTTTTGTGCTCTACCACCCAAGGATCGACCACGTCTATGTGTTGTAGCGTGACTAGGTTTGCTCTTTCAAAGTCGGCGAGTCGACCCTTGAAGTCGACATGCATTTCGCGGCGACCCTCACGGTGACCCCATCCAGCGAGCCTGCCGAGGTGCCTGTTGACGGGCAGACCAACGGGGTTCTCGATGCCTAGATAATTCGTGCAGTAGGAGATGCACTCTTCGGTCAGAAAGCCCCTGGCTATGCTTCCCTCTAGACGTGACATGTTGCGAACGTATCCTTTGATGACACCATTCATCCTTTCGAATGGCATCATACTATGCAGGAACGTCGGCCCGAGTTGGATGATATCGTCCATGATATGGACCAGCAGATGCACCATAACGTCGAAGAATGCGGGCGGGAAGTACATCTCAAGCTCGCATAGTATCACCACGATCTCTTCCTGTAGCCTTCTGAGTTGCCTCACGCCAACAGACTTCCGAGAGATGACGTCGAAAAAGTTGCATAGGCCAAATAGCGTTTCACGGACGTGCGCGTCCATGATCCCACGGATTGCAATTGGAAGTATCTGCGTCATCAGCACGTGACAGTCGTGAGACTTCATCCCGCTGAACTTCAGCTTCGCTAGGTCTAGGTATCTGCTTATCTTCCCCGCGTAACCGTAAGGAAGTTTTACTCCTACGAGGCAGGTGAAAAACTGCTCGATCTCCTCCTGACTTAGAGTGAAGCACGCGGGAGGGTAGTCATTTCCGGTCTTCTTGGCCTTTTTGCCTTTGCGACGACTTTCCGTGTCCTGCTTCGCCTCATCATCATCATCATCATCATCATATATAGCGTGAAGCTCCTGCCTGATGCCCATTGATTTCAGGTCTGCCCTTGCTTTCGGCCCATCTTTGGTCCTCTCTGGCATGTTGAGCAGGGTACCAAGCAGACTCTCGCACACGTTCTTCATGATATGCATGACATCAAGGCTGTGAGGCACACGGTGGATCTTCCAGTACGGCAAGTCCCAGAAAACAGACCTCGTTTTCCATACCTTCAGCAGCGGCTCTGGCGCCTTTCGCTTCTTTCCCGGCTCTGGCGCCTTTTGCTTCTTTCCCGGCAGTGGGCAGTCTTTCCAATTTTTCAACAGCTCGTCTATTTCCTCGCCGCTCCTCGTACGCGGGCGTCCTCGGGGTTCGGTTTCACCATCGAATAGATCCTTGCGTTTTCTCCACGGGTCATCGTCGCGAAGCCACCTTCGATGTCCCATGAACACGGTTTTCGAAGACCCGGGATCTCTATCTAGCTGGCGATACGTTGTGTCATCCATGCACCTGACGCATCCAGAAAATCCGTGGACCACCTGCCCCGCGACATATCCGTAACCGAGATAGTCGTGCACCGTCGTGAGCAGCGCGGCTCTCATAGGGAAATATTCTTTCTCTGCGGCGTCCCATGTATTGGCTGGCGTTTTCCACAGCGTGTCAAGCTCCTCTTTCAGCAGCCCCAGATACAGATTGATGTCGTTCCCTGGTTGTTTCGGTCCTTCAATTAGGATACTCATGTGAATGTACTTCCTCTTCATGCACAACCAGGGGGGAAGGTTGTACATCCACACAAACACAGGCCAGGTGCTATGTGTGCTTCTCTGGCTGCCAAACGGATTGACTCCATCGGTGCTCGCGACCAGCACGATGTTCCTTGGATCGTTCCCAAATTCTAGGTCTTCGAAGTTCAACGCTTGCCACTGGCTCGCATCCTTAGGGTGACTCAGCATCTTGTCTTTTTTATCTATCTCCGGATCATTTGCGTCATCTTCTCGCTTCTTCTCCTCCCTATCCGCGTGCCAACGCAGGAGCTTTGCTACCTTAGGGTCCGCGAAATACCGCTGCAGACGAGGAGTGATTGGAAAGTACCACACCACTTTTCGAGGAGCTTTCTTCCTCTTCTTGTATCGAGTGACGCCGCACACCGGACATATGGTAGACTCTGCGTGCTCGTCCCGATAAATGATGCAATTGTTCATGCACACATGGTATTTCACGTGCGGTAAATCCAGAGGACACACGATTTTCTTCGCCTCCTCCAAACTGGTCGGGCACTTGTTCCCCTTGGGAAGACGTTCGTGCCAGAATGACATGTTCTCGTCGAAGCATGCGTCGGTCATTTTGTGTTTTACCTTCATCTCCAGAGCCATGAGCGTTACTTTCAGGCGGGTATCCTCGGGCCTGCATCCTTCATACAATGGAGTAACCGCGTCTAACTCAAGTTGATCCATCTTGGCTTTCTCTCGGGCGGCAGCTCTTGCGTTATCCGTCTGCTTGAGAAGCAGCTCTTGAATATGAGCGTCCTGCACCCAGCCCATCGATGGTCCAGCGTCGTCTGCTCCGCCGGCATCATCATCTTCATGATCATGCCCGTCGTCTGCTCCGGCATCTTCCTCATCATCATGTCCTGCATCTTCTACATGATGACTGTGTACAGCATCACCGTCGTGATCATCTCCTGGGGATTCTTCGTCTTCTCGCCCGCCCGAGCCGCGGTGGTTGTCTTGCTGCCCTTCCTCATTTCTTGCCCGGCCCCCTGGACGACTTCGTAGTCATCTTCATCACCTTGCCACCGATAGCCATCCATGAAACCACGCAAGAGCAGGTGGTCCCACACCTGCCCGGATTCCGGGTCCGCAATAAGGCTCTTCAGCTTGCATCTTCGACACGGACATCTTATCTCCGTCTCGTTCTTTTGAAGCATCTCGGCCTTCGCGGACCTCAAAAACCTATTCACGATGCCTTCGGTCATCATGCGGACCATGGTCGCCTACGGGGTAGAGCAAAACGATATTTTAGAACCAAGAAAAAATTTGGCATGACTTTCCCTAAAAATAGGACCAAAAAGAATGCTTAATGCCAAAATTCTCGCCGAAACGGAAATGAATCAACATTCCGGCAAAATATTGGCAACTATCGCATTTCAAATACCGGTACACCTCCAAACACAAACACATATGCAACACCACAAACATATGCAACACCACGAACATACATAGATCTAGCTAGGCCATAAAAAGTGCATGTGCACATTGTTGTAGGGAGAACAACATAAATATAGCTTCCCCCCTTACTTACCTATCAAAACAAGGTAATTTAACCACTTAAATTGAATGAATCTATGGTGGAAATGAGGTGAAAAAGAGGAGGCACCCGAGACAAGGAGGAGGTGGAGAGAATGAAGTGCGAAGAAAGTGAGTGTGGGTAGGAGAGGCTGTCCAAAATATCTTGTTGCTGCCCACTTACTAATGGCGCACCAACTCTAAATGCGCCATTAATAATCCAGGTTACTAATGGCGCACCTTCTGGTGGTGCGCCATTAGTAGTTTTGCAAAAAAAACATACTAATGGCGCACTGTTCCACAGTGCGCCATTACTAGTTTAAACTAGTAATGGCGCACGGTGGAACAGTGCGCCATTAGTAGTTTTGCAAAAAAGGGAATAAAAAATATAATAGAAAAAACAACATTAGTGGCGCACTTTCCGGCAGGTGCGCCATTACTAGTTACAACTAGTAATGACGCACTGTGTCTGGATGCGCCATTAGTATGTTTGGACAGGCGCACTAGTTAAAAAAAATTGACACTAATGACGCACCCTGGGCCAGGTGCGCCATTAGTAGTTTCAACTCTAATGGCGTATCAGAAGGTGGTGCGCCATTAGTATATACTAATGGCGCACCGCTTGTCTGGTGCGCCATTAGTGTCAATCCCATCTATAGCCCTTTTTCTAGTAGTGTACCAAAGTAATCCAGGAGTGGATCACTGGACAGCGGTCAAGAACATCCTGAAATACCTGAAAAGGACTAAGGATATATTTCCCGTTTATGGAGGTGACAAAGAGCTCATCGTAAATGGTTACGTTAATGCAAGCTTTGACACTGATCCGGACGATTCTAAATCGCAAACCAGATACGTGTTTACATTGAACGGTGGAGCTGTCAGTTGGTGCAGTTCTAAACAAAGCGTCGTGGCGGGATCTACATGTGAAGCGGAGTACATAGCTACTTCGGAAGCAGCAAATGAAGTAGTCTGAATGAAGGAGTTCATATCTGATGTAGGTGTCATACCTAGTGCATCGGGTCCAATGAAAATCTTTTGTGAGAATACTAGTGCAATTGCCTTGGCGAAGGAATCCAGATTTCACAAGAGAACCAAGCACATCAAGAGACGCTTCAATTCCATCTGGGATTTAGTCCAGGTGGGAGACATAGAAATTTGCAAGATACATACGGATCTGAATGTTGCAGACCCGTTGACTAAGCCTCTTCCACGAGCAAAACATGATCAGCACCAAGGCTCCATGGGTGTTAGAATCATTACTGTGTAATCTAGATTATTGACTCTAGTGCAAGTGGGAGACTGAAAGAAATATGCCCTAGAGGCAATAATAAAGTTATTATTTATTTATATCATGATAAATGTTTATTATTCATGCTAGAATTGTATTAACCGGAAACATAATACTTGTGTGAATGCATAGACAAACAGAGTGTCACTAGTATGCCTCTACTTGACTAGCTCGTTGATCAAAGATGGTTATGTTTCCTAGCCATAGACATGAGTTGTCATTTGATTAACGTGATCACATCATTAGGAGAATGATGTGATTTGACTTGACCCATTCCGTTAGCTTAGCACTCGATCGTTTAGTATGTTGCTATTGCTTTCTTCATGACTTATACATGTTCCTATGACTATGAGATTATGTAACTCCTGTTTACCGGAGGAACACTTTGTGTGCTACCAAACGTCACAACGTAACTGGGTGATTATAAAGGTGCTCTACAGGTGTCTCCAAAGGTACTTGTTGGGTTGGCGTATTTTGAGATTAGGATTTGTCACTCCGATTGTCGGAGAGGTATCTCTGGGCCCTCTCGGTAATGCACATCACTTAAGCCTTGCAAGCATTGCAACTAATGAGTTAGTTGTGGGATGATGTATTACGGAGTGAGTAAAGAGACTTGCCGGTAACGAGATTGAACTAGGTATTGAGATACCGACGATCGAACCTCGGGCAAGTAACATACCGATGACAAAGGGAACAACGTATGTTGTTATGCGGTCTGACCGATAAAGATCTTTGTAGAATATGTGGGAGCCAATATGAGCATCCAGGTTCCGCTATTGGTTATTGACCGGAGACGTGTCTCGGTCATGTCTACATAGTTCTCGAACCCGTAGGGTCCGCACGCTTAACGTTTCGATGACAGTTATATTATGAGTTTATATGTTTTGATGTACCGAAGGTTGTTCGGAGTCCCGGATGTGATCACGGACATGACGAGGTGTCTTGAAATGGTCGAGACATGAAGATTGATATATTGGATGACTATATTCGGACACCAGAATGGTTCCGGGGGTTATCGGATATATACCGGAGTACCGGGGGTTTACCGGAACCCACCCGGAGGCTATTGGGCCTCATGGGCCCAATTGGTGGAAGAGGAGAGGCGGCCAAGGGGCAGCCGCGCACCCCTCC
>NC_057796.1:32399189-32411888 GCF_018294505.1 Triticum aestivum | reverse complement strand
CCCTCTCCTCTCCTAGTCCAACAAGGAAGGGAGGGAGTCCTACTCCCGGTGGGATAGGACTCCTCCTGGCGCGCCTCCTCCTGGCCGGCCGCACCTCCCCCCTTGCTCCTTTATATACGGGGGCACCCTAGAGACAACAATTGATCGTTTGATCTTTTAGCCGTGTGCGGTGCCCCCCTCCACCATAGCCCACCTCGATAATACTATAGCGGTGCTTAGGCGAAGCCCTGCGTCGGTAGAACATCATCATCGTCACCACGCCGTCGTGCTGACGAAACTCTCCCTCAACACTCGGCTGGATTGGAGTTTGAGGGACGTCATCGGGCTGAACGTGTGCTGAACTCGGAGGTGTCGTGCGTTCGGTACTTGATCGGTCGGATCGTGAAGACGTACGACTACATCAACCGCGTTGTGCTAATGCTTCCGCTTTCGGTCTACGAGGGTACGTGCACAACACTCTCCCCTCTCGTTGCTATGCATCACCATGATCTTGCGTGTGCGTAGGATAATTTTTGAAATTACTACGTTCCCCAACATACATACCTTCATGCATACATACAAGATAGGGGAGGGGGAGAAGAAGCTTGGGGGAGGTGGTGCCAGCGGGGTTGGCAGCGCCGGCGGGGTCGTGGTGCGCCAGTGTGGTGGGGGCGCCGACGGGGTCGGTGGCGCTAGCGGCCTGCGAGGGGCTGGCCGAGGGGGCGCCGCTCAGTGGTGGGGGCGCCGGTGGGGCGGGAGGGGAGCATCGGTGGGGTGGGAGAAAGAGAGAGAAGTGTGAGAGAATAGAGCGCGAGGGGGAGTTAAGTGTTCACCAACCTTTACCGAGAGTCTATCGGTGCGGCTCTCGGAAAAGGTACGAGACCTAGATCTGGGGTTTACACCTTTTCCGAGAGACATGCTCGGTAAAGGATAAAATCTAGTTTGCATTATCCCGAGAGTAGCACTCGGAAATGCTACACATACCGGGAGAAGCACTCGGAAATGACACTCCTCCCTCATCCATTCAAGTCCTAGGCATGCCACAAGGACATCACCAATGATTCCCCATGCTTCTACTGGGCATGATTTCATGTGCCGCCATGCTCATCAGCAATTCCCGGCAATGAAGCCCTAGCAGAGTAATAAATTTCTCAAATATTGCACGCATGCCCGAAAAATGAGAGGCCATGGCACGTAAACAGCCCCTGCACACAGATAACAAATCCTCGCAACCCACGTGTTAAAGGGGTTGTCAATCCCTTCCGGGGTACGGCGCCTCAAGTAGGCAAACGGACGTGAGATAAATTTGTAGTAAATTGATAGATCGAACGCCAAATAAAATAAATAAGAATAAATTGCATCAAGGTATTTTTTGTCTTTTTTGGTTTAATAGATCTGAAAATAAATGCAAGGAAAAAGTAGATCGCAAAGGCAAATATAAGAGAAAGAGACCCGGGGGCCGTAGGTTTCACTAGTGGCTTCTCTCGAGAAAAATAGCAAACGGTGGGTGAACAAATTACTGTTGGGCAATTGACAAAACTTCAAATACTCATGACGATATCCAGGCAATGATCATTATATAGGTATCACGTCCAAGATTAGTAGACCGACTCCTGCCTGCATCTACTACTATTACTACACACATCGACCGCTATCCAGCATGCATCTAGTGTATTAAGTTCATGAAAAACGGAGTAATGCAATAAGAACGATGACATGATGTAGACAAGATCTATCTATGTAGAGATAAACCCCATCGTTTTATCCTTAGTAGCAACGATACATACGTGTTGGTTCCCTTTCTGTCACTGGGATCAAGCACCGTAAGATCGAACCCACTACAAAGCACCTCTTCCCATTGCAAGATAAATAGATCAAGTTGGCCAAACAAAACCCAAATATCAGAGAAGAAATACGAGGCTAAAAGAGATCATGCAAAAAAGAGATCAAAGAAACTCAAATACTTTCATGGATATAGAAAGATAGATCTGATCATAAACTCGAAGTTTATCGATCCCAACAAACACACTGCAAAAAGAGTTACATCACATGGATCTCCAAGAGACCATTGCATTGACAATTCAGAGAGAGAGAGATGAAGCCATCTAGCTACTAGCTACGGACCCGAAGGTCTACAAAGAACTACTCACGCATCATCGGAGAGGCACCAATGGAGGTGGTGAACCCCATCCGAGATGGTGTCTAGATTGGATCTGGTGGTTCTGGACTCTGCGGCGGCTGGATGATTATTTCGTCGATTCCCCTAGGGTTCTGGAAATATTGGGGTATTTATAGAGCAAAGAGGCGGTCTGGGGGCACCCGAGGTGGGCACAACCTACCAGGGCGTGCCTGGGCCTCCTGGAGCGCCCTGGTGGGTTGTGCCTCCCTCGAGGCACCCCCAGGCGCAGCCAGGGCCCATTACGTTCTGTCTGGTCCATCAAAATTCTCCGTAAAGTTTTGGGACATTTGGACTCCGTCTGATATTGATTTCCTACGATGTAAAAAACATGCAGAAAATAGCAACTGGCACTTGGCACTATGTCAATAGGTTATTACCAAAAAAATGATATAAAATGACTATAAAATGATTATAAACCATCCAAGATTGATAATATAACAACATGGAACAAGAAAAAATTATAGATACGTTGGAGACGTATCATTGCCCCTTCTTAGAGCACGTGAAGTTTCGAGGCCAACGGCCCAACATGAGCAGCACTTCCTGCACAAAACGGACATGTTCCCTCTCGATACCCAGATACTAGCTCGGAGACGGTGCGGTTTACAAATGCGCCCAAACTTTTACCACTCCCTACAGGGGCCATGTGATGACACCGTGCCAGATCCTGAGCAATCCTACCATCGTACGATTTTCCGAGGATTTCAACGGTTGCATCAGGAATGACACCGAGGTACTTTCGGTAACCCGGTGGCAGGGCATGCCCCTCCCTCATCTGTGCAAGGCCTACACATGCCACAAGGACATCACAAATGATTTCCCATGCTGCTACCGGGCATGATTTCATGCGCCGCCTAGCTGATCTGCAATCCCGGTGATGAAACCCTTGCAGAGCAATAAATTTATCGAATATTGCACGTGTGCCCGAAAAATGCGAGGATGTGATGACACCATTAATAAAAAAACGCCGGCATCCACCATTAAGAAGATGGCCTATCACTTTGTATGTTCTCTACTCAAAACAGGTGAACATTCAAAGTGATAGTCCATCTCCTTAACAAGAGTGTAATGAATACCAAAGCTTACTGCATCTGGACTATCCCACTATTTAAACAGGTTTTGTTGCTTGTCTCTAGGAGAGCTGGGACTAAACTTTGATTGTGGCTTTATCTTTACCGAGAGCTACTCTCGGCAACTGTTCGTTTACCGAGAGCAACTCTTGGCAACTGTTGACTTACCGAGAGCAACTCTCGAAACAGGAACTGCTGGATCATGAAAATCACCGGCATCCACCATTAAGATGATGACCTATCACTAGGTATCTTCAACGCCCGAAACAGGTGAAGATTCGTAGTGATAGTTCATCACCTTAATAAGAGTGTAATGAATACCGAAGCTTATTGCATCTGGACTATCCTAGTATTTAAACAGGTTATCTTGCTTGTCTCTAGGCAAGGTGGCACTAAAGATTGATGGTGGCCTTATCTTCTCCAAGAGCTACTCTCGGCAACTGCTCGTTTATCGAGAGCGACTCTCGGGTAACTCTTGCTCTGCTGAGAGCTTCTCTCGGTAAAGGTGTGGATCATAAATTTATAAAAAAAACGTCGGCATTCATTCTTTAGAATACGGAAGTCACTATGAATTATCTCTGTCCAGAACATGAAGATTCATAGTGACTATACGTACTCTTAATAATTAAGACCGAAGCTTAATGTGGTTGGACTATTGAACTATTTAAACATGTCTTTTTGCTTGTCGGTAGGCGAGGTGGGACTAAATCTTTGCCGAGAGCCACTCTTGTTAAAGAGTTGCAACCGTGACCGTGCCATTAGTCGCCGCCGGATGTGCCACATGGCAAAACTTTGCCGTGTGTGGCCAGATGGCCCTCGGCAAATAGTGCTTTCGCCAAGTATAGCCTGTTTGTCGAGGTCTCCTGTCGGCATTATCATATGTTTGTCGAATTATTCCCTTTGCCGAGTGCAGCTCTCAGCGTTCGTTCCTTTGCCGAGTGCCCGTGTTTTGGCTCTCGACGAAGACCCTGACACCTGGCGTATACGGAAATTCTAGTAGTGTATAAGCAAGAAAAGATTTGCTTCAAATGAATGCATCTACGTGGCGATATTTAAATTCATTTTTTTCGAGAGTACACAAATTACGCACCATATTTCTATAGAAGATAGAAATATTTTTACAAGAAACCTATCGGGGATGTGAATATCAACGTAGGTACACCCACACAAGTCAAACTAACAAGCCTACTCTCTCACTAAGCGTTGTTGACCTCCTACTCCAATAAGAGGTAACTTCCATTCTTTTAGTTCATCTAGTTTTTTGTTAGCAAGGCCAAGAGCTCCAATTTTTCGCTCAGCTCTGTTGAAGACTCGAGCATTCCGTTGCTTCCACAATCACCGTGCCATGCAAATGACGAAGCTGTCGAATCCCCTTTTATCGGTCGTCTGGAAGCTCACTCGTCGATGAAGCCACCAGTCCAAAAATGTGTCCGCCTCCACTGGCCTAGGAATGGAAAGTTGAAGTGTGTCAAGACAACTATGCCAAACTTTGCAGGCATAGACGCACTACACCAAAATGTGCTCGGCATTGTCTTCATTTTGGTGGCAGGTGAAGCACGCCGAGGGCTGATCTTGGAGGCTTTGTTGAGCCCTCCGATCCGAGGTCCGAATGTGGTGTTGGGTGGCAAGCCATACAAACATTTTCTACTTGAGCGGGTCATATATAGCTTCTCCAAATGCAACTGGATGTACGGGAACGAGTTAGACCTTGACAGAGTCTAGCGTAGGTAAACTTGGCAGAGTAACTCGCCTCATCGTGCAAGGCCAGGAGAAAGAATCTGGTGCGAGGAGATCACACTGCACAGTGGCGATAGCATGCCCGAGATGCATAATCTGAATTTGTGCCATGACGGAGATGTTCCATGGACATCCTGAACCCACCACCCTCCATAGTCGCCCCCTCCACGGTTTTGTTGTTGATCGTGCGAGTGTCAACAAGAGCATGGACATTAGGTGCAATCTCCGAGACAGAGAACCCAGATCCACCGGTCTCGCCAAAACAACACTCTGTTGCCACGCCCCACCGAGATGCAAACCCCTACCAAAGACGGCTCTAGCCTCTATGCTGACGATGTGGCTTTCTTCATCCGTCAGTCCCCCCCACCCCACACGGCTCGATCTCTAGTTTTTCAGAGAGGCTGTTGATGTTTCTGGGGAGGCACCGAGCCTAAGAGTTAATTACATGAATTCTACGACCACGATTATCCGAGGAGATCGGGATGATAGGAACGTGTTTATGGTCTGCTTGAATGCACCTTGACATAGTTCCTTTGTAGATACCTCGGACTACAGCTTGCAATCAAGCAACTTACAAAGTCCAATTGGCAGCCCTGTGATGCTTGATTTGGTGAGGAAGTTTGTCCCCGCATGGTAGAGAGGATTTATACAGTGGCCTACGACACTCGTGCTAGTCAAATTGGTTATCACGGCTAGACCGGTTCATCAGTTGTTGGTATTGGACGCTCCAGGCTAGGTTTTCGATGACATCAACACATGGATGCGCTCTTTCTTCTGGGCGGGAAAAGAGAAGACAAACAGTGGACAGTGTCTTGTTGCATGGAACACAATCTGCAGACGTACTTGTTACGGCAGATTGGGTGTCAAGAATGTGAAACTTCAAGCTCTTGCCTTGAGGGTCCGATGGGAATGGTTGAGAAGAGTTGATCATGACAGACCTTGGCATAGCCTCGCTCTTATGGTCCATGATTAGCCGTGAGGGCATCCATGGCTATGACAAATAAGAGAGGCGAAATTGGGTCCTTGTCGCAACCTGCGAGCATGTACGATGCTCCTTTCAGGAGAATCATTGTTCAGTATTTGGTGGAGGCGGAGTGAAGAATGGCCAGCCATCTGATCCATCTCGTGCCAAATGTTTTAGCTCTGAGAACCTCAAACAAAAACGGCCAAGAAAGGGAGTCAAAGGCACAAGAGATGTTGATGTTAAGGAAAACACCTTGGCACTTCCTCGGCGAGAGCTTCCTTGCAACTTGGCGCACCGGTAGAAAATTGTCGTGGAGAATTTTCCTTTGATGAATGCATACTGGTTGAAAGCGACTAAATCCTTCATGTGAAGCCTCAGTCTCGATGTCAAGAGCTTTGTAAAGAGTTTGGACATGCTATGTAGTAAACTAATGAGCAGGAAATCACCCACATATTCGGCATCCACTTTCTTTGGTATGGGAATGATGAGAGCGCGCTTCAACTTGGAAAACCCTCTGCCATCGCCCACAAAAAGCTTTAGTAGCAGCGCCATAATGTCATGCTAGATAATTGGCCACGCACATTCATAGAACTTGCCGATGAAACTGTTGGCCTAGTATGTGCCGTCAAGTACTTCCCGACGACACGCAACGACCAAGAGCCAATCCGAATTGATCTTGTAACAGATCTGCAACCGAACGAATACGTTTATTTTTCAAGTGATTCATATCGTCATCGTCAAGTATACCCGTTCCAAATTTCATTCCAATCAAATGATCCGTAGCGGCCAATACATCTCGTGGTAACAAGAATGTATTGTTCTGAGGTATATCAAGATTAAGTCTCCGATTCATATTTCGTCGACCAATCCTTCCTAATTCACATTTTTGTTGAAAAAATTTCTTTTGTAATTCCTCGCATAAGGACTCCGAAAATACCAGGTCCCCACCTACACAAGCAAATTGTTGATAAAACTCCAAAATAGCTTTTTCTTTTGACTCAATCCTCTTCTTCTCCTTAGCATTCGGGAAAGAAAGAAAATTTCAGGGTAGGAAACATTATCTAGAATTTCTCTTAGATTCGAAGTGTTTCCTTATTCTTTTATTATATGAATTTGAATTGGTTCTTAATTGAGATTCGATTTGATAATTTTAAAATACGAGGATAAGATGTCAGAAATCTTGATATCCAAAGAAAGGTCCCTAAGGGGCATTCTTTTTTTTTTCAATCTAAGATTCAAAAAGGGACTCCACGAAAGAATATCAAGACTTACTAATTATTATACATTTTTTTATCGTACATCTTATGTTAACCCCCGACGATGAATAACGAAACAATGCTAGCTGCTGAACCGTGCTCCTTGCCGATGCAATCCTGACGAAGTACTATTACGCCGATCTGCACCGCACCTCAAGAAATTGACCTGATCGATCCACACGTGAAGTCGCCGCAAGGAAACACAGACCAAAGCTAGCCTGTTCTAGCTAATCGATGTGTAAAACGCCTCATGTACGTACACAACGGCCAGTCGTCCGGAATACACACACACGCACACAAGAATAGCTTGTTTGATGGCTACAGGAACGTGTTATTCCTGATCCTTTGTTGCTTCAAACCTGATCCATACAAGTTACAAGGGTAGGCATACATATATATACTCACCCAAGACACCTATACCAAACCCTTTTTTTGCATGGTAAAACGTGTCTCAATCATATCATAAAGATCAAGTGATGTAAATACCAACATGACAAAACTGAAAAGACAATAGAACGTCTCTGAGCTTGACACCAACGCCCGTCACCTGCCAACGGCACCACACAGCAGCAACCAAAGGAAAAAATGACTGATAACCTTCTCACCCGAGCTCAACGCAGCTCCATCATTGATATGTAGCTTTGCGGACTTGCAAGATGGCTCACGAAAGATGAAGCCATTGCCGTTGAATGAATCAGACCGGGTGATGACCTGGAATCAAACACGGACACACAGGTGCACGTACACGGAATGGACACGGACGTATACTCTTGTCGTGTTTAACTCCAACAGAAACCATCCAGTCCTGGGGCACAATCAGGGTGCAGCTCCTTAATCACCGACCACACCGTGAAGGTTGCTTCGATGTCATGCATGTCAACTGCGGTCATGCCCGTGGTTTCTAGCATGCGCCGTCCGGATCTGTGAATGAAAAGTGTCAGAGAAGATTTCCTCCATCCTAGTCTATCGATATTTAAATTCATCACAACACAAATATGAAGTACATGGGGTGCTCCGTAAAATCTCTGCAACCTTTTACAGTAGAAAATTGGAGCTCAAGCCGTGTGGGGCGGATGAAGAAAGCCACATCGTCAGCATAGATAGAGATGCGTTGTCCAGCTGGGATTCCCCTGTAAGTACTGAGCACACTCTTCTCCATAGCTCTGTTGATGATCGCCGTGAGGGCATCCATGCCTATGACAAATAAGAGAGGCGAAATTGGGTCTCCTTGTCGCAACCCGTGAGTATGTACGACGATGCTCCTTCCAGGAGAACCATTGATCAGTATTTGGTGGAGGCGGAGTGAAGAAGAATGGCCAACCATCTGATCCATCTCGTGCCAAATGCTTTAGCTCTGAGCACCTCAAACAAAAACATTTCGATGTTAACGAAAACACCTTGGCACTTCCTCGGCTTGATCTTCTTTGCAACTTGGCTAACTAGTAGAAAATTGTTGTGGAGATTTCTTCCTTTGATGAATGCAGACTCGTTGAAAGCGACTAAATCCTTCATGTGAAGCCTCAGTCTCGATGCCAAGAGTTTTGCAAAGAGTTTGGACATGCTATGTGGTAAACTGATAGGCCGGAAGTCACCCACATATCCGGCATCCACTTTCTTTTGTATGAGAACGATGAGAGCACGGTTCAACTTGGCAAACCCTCTGCCATCACCCACAAAGAGATTCTGTAGCACCGCCATGATGTCATGCTTGATAATTGGCCACACACACTCATAGAACTTGCCGATGAAACCATCTGGTGGTCCTGGGGCACGATCAGGGTCCAGCTCCTTAATCACCGACCACACCTCCTCCTCATTGAAGATTGCTTCGATGTCATGCATGTCAGCTGCGGGAGTTAATTATAAGAAAATACCACATTTGCGGCTAGGTTTGCAGAAAACCACCAAGTCGCTAATCTGTTCGAAAAAAGCTTGGCAATTTCTCTAATCTTATTGCAAAAAGCACTGATCGAGTGATTTGGTCCGTTTGATCGCTTTTTGACAAGTGGGGCCTCTTTGTAAGGAGCTAACATGGCAAAGAATTAACACACACACCCCTGAAACAAATAAGAAAACGCAATCAGCCCCCTGCTCCCGATCCCCTGCTCCCAAGCAACACCACTACTCCCGATAAATTCACTTGCCGGCACGTCCCGTGGCTCGTCCATGACCTAGTTGGTGCCTCGCTGGCTCGACGGGCGCCACCAATCATGCGGCAGCAGCAGCACCCTCATGGCGACGTCGGCCTTGGGCTACTTGATGGTCCACGGCTGCGGAGGGAGCCATGAGGTCGATGGAGGTCGGGGATTCGTGGACGCGACAGTGGTTGCCGGAGCAACGCGACGCAGGAGGCAACAGGAGGTTGCGGCGGCGGCTGCCGGACAACATGCTGCGGGAGGTTGAGCTCCGTCAGTCGCCCCTCCACAGCGCCGTCCCGGCTCGGAGCGTGGAGGGCGTTAGCAGCAGTGGAAGGCTATGGCCATGGCGGGGCGGAAGGCGCTGCCCTTTCCGGCACCTCGGCCGACCCTCCGCCCGCGACCCTCCCTCATCCATGCGAGCTCGTCGTTGACCTCCCGTCATCCGGAGCAGGGCGGAGGCACAGCCAGCCATAGGAGGGGGGTGGGGTTGATTGCGTTTTGTTTTAGATTCCAGGGGTGTGTGTGTCAATTCTTTGTCATGTCAGCTGCTTCAAATTCGGTCCCACTTGCCAGAAAGCGATCAAACGGACCAAATCACCCGATCAATGATGTTTTTTGCAATAAGATTAGAGAAATTGCGGTGTTTTTTGCAACGGATTAGCGACTTGGTGGTTTTATGCAAACCTAGCCGTAAATGTGGTAGTTTCTTGTAATTAACTCCAACTGCGGTCATGCCCAAGAACTCCATGGCAGGAGTGTGGTTTCTAGCATGCGCCGTCCCGATCAATGAATGAAAAGTGTCAAAGAAGATTTCTCTACAACCTTTTACAGTAGAAAACTAGTCTGCCAATATTTAAATTCGTCACAACACAAATATGAAGTACATGGGGTGTTGCGTAAAATCTCTACAACCTTTTATTGCAGTAGAAAACTGAGGAAGGAAACAGATTACAACATCACTAACGAGCACACCGATACAGACAAGGAGAGCAAACAGAGACCATAAATAACGTTGCGCGTCGAGTTTGCTTGTGCGCAGGCTGATGAGATGCGAGACCAGCACCGTGACGTTTTGATGCGATGCTCGAAGAAATCTTGGACAGCCTTATCGACCCTGTCGGATGCGGCCATGAACCTCTGGAACCAACTTGATCGGGCACGTCCTCTTGCCCGGATCGCTTCCATGACCCTCTTCTCCATGTCGTGCACTGTTCCTTCGGCCGCCCTCTTCTTGGTCTTCGATTTCTGGCCATAGCTGCGGGCCATCGCTAGGAGTCCAGCCATCAGCATCTCTTCCTCTCGATTGTGTTTGGTGGTGTGATGATCGCCGTTGATGGCTCGACCTTCCTGTTCCAAGAGCCTCTGCCTCCCTTGGCCAGCCTTATGTAGTGCTACACATCCCGGCCGAGTCGGACGGAGGTCCAGAGATCTCGGTCCAGCTCGCAGCTGCTGGAAACGGACTCGGCTCGCTCGGCTTTTTTTCTTTTTTGAGACAACGGCTCGCTCGGCTTGACCGGCTCGCAGGGAGTCCTCTGGCCCGTACGTACGCAGGTAGCCCACGGCCCACGGGTCCTGAGAGAGAGAGGTGGCATAGTTCTTTTTTCTTTTTTCTTTTTAGAGGGAACAGGTAGCGTAGTTGAGACTGCACCTGCAGCTGGTGTTAACATTTGCTTTTAAACGTGTACAAACTCAACAAAAAAGAATACAATTTGTCAGGCCTTGTTATTAATGGAAAGTGTAATAGTGTTCTTTTAGAAACATTTATAACTTTACTCATACTCATAACAATTAGAAGTACATTGATTTGGACTTACGATCAAAAAAATACAAAGTAACTCCTGTGACTAAGCATTAATTGAAATCTCTTTAAAACACTTTCTTCGCGGTATCAATCTCTACTCGAAGAAATACTCCAAAGACTTTGGTAAAGAGTCTGCAATTGGACTGGAACAACGATGTTGTCATTTTTTCACCCGTACGAATATTACAAATAATGGTTTTTGAAAGCGCCTTGAGTTGCCCATCCAAAAAGATGAGAAGCTTTGATCGATGAACG
The DNA here is from genome assembly GCF_018294505.1 of Triticum aestivum. Taxonomy (NCBI): domain Eukaryota; kingdom Viridiplantae; phylum Streptophyta; class Magnoliopsida; order Poales; family Poaceae; genus Triticum; species Triticum aestivum. The sequence goes on along the minus strand of NC_057796.1, from coordinate 32,400,509 downwards.
TACTTGAGACACGGATGATCCCCTAGAAGTGCAGGTCGTCGAATCACTCTATCTTCACCATGGTGTCGGTAAAAGATTTTACCTCCACAAAGAATCAGACCAACAAAAAAAGGCTGACACAACAATATAAACTCGTCAGATCCGAATAATCGGATCTGTGAGGACAGTAAACTCTCTAGTCTCATGGCACCACCAAAAAAATAAGAGAAAATTTATTCTCACAAAACTATGATGATCACAAGTCGTGGGCAAGAACACAGAGGTCTTGAAGATCCGAGGTCCCCACACCTCACAATGCCAAGATGGTGGCCGGAGGTGAGGGAACCTAAATTTCTTAGATGGTGGCGGCGGTGGTGAGAAACCCTCCTTGAAAAGGGTAATAGTTAGAGACTGCACCTGTTGTTAACATTTGCTTTTAAATATGTGCAAACTAAATCAAAAAGAACACAATTGATCTGCTCATCATCGAATATATTTGGGGAACTACATGGATATTCTACCATGAGCCGCACACTTATAGTTAACCAGTACAAAGGCTATAGGTACCTTTGAAGGCATAGAATTTTTTTCAAGAATCAAAACCATAGCAATGGCAGAGTTATCATGATGAAGCAAAAAAAAAAAGCTTGTGTGAATAATCAAGATCACTCTTTATATGAAATTTAAAATGAATTGATAGTGCAATTGGAAAGATGATGACAAAAAAACATCTAAGTTCAGTTCTGCAATGTTTGTTGGTGTTTTATGCAATATGAACGTAATCTTTTCTTAACATAATCTCTATGAGAAGTTGAGTAAAGCTCATGGCTAACAATAATGAAAAAATCATGTTGGTGCATTACTAGGGAAAACCTTATACACAGAATATTACCGCTGCCGCGGTTTAAAATAAGGCGTTGCTGCTACTTAGCAGTTGCACGTGTGTATAAACAGCGCTACTGCTATACAAGTAGCAGCAGCACGCTAGTTACAAAACGCGCTACCATTAAAAATGCCACGACGTTGCCACCCTGCTAGGTATAGTAGTACCGCCTGTACTGCAGGCGCGCTACTGCTATTGAACTTAGCAGTAGCGGTTTATCATATCCCGCGCTACTGCTAAGTTCAACTTTACCTTCCCCAACCGGCCGCCCCCACTCTCCCTCTCCACTCTCACTCCCCCACACCCCCCGTCGCCCGCCGCTGCAGCCGTTCACCGACCACCGTCATCGCCCGCCACCGCCGACGCTGCTCCTCCTCCTCCACTGAGGTAATCCCTCCTCCTCTCTCCTTCCTCCTCCTCCTCACTCCTCCCTACCGCTCCCCTCCCTCCACCTTCGG
>NC_057796.1:32367453-32398848 GCF_018294505.1 Triticum aestivum | reverse complement strand
TCTCTCCATCTCTCCTAAACCCTAAACTTTTTTTGTACTGTTCTTGTATAATGTAGTTTTTTTACTGTTTTTAGTAAGAAAATTAATTATTTTTATTTGTAGTAAGTGCTTAGTTGAACTAGTTGAATTAATAGAACTAGTTTGTTTTTAGTATGAAAATTTAGGTATATGAGATTTGATGATCTAATTAAAATTTTACTATAGAACTAGTTTATTTTTAGTAAGAAAATTAATAGAACTAGTTTATTTTTAGTAAGTGCTTAGTTTAACTAGTTGAATTAATAGAACTAGTTGAATTTCTGCCATTATCACTTTGTCATCAAAGAGTGCTATATGAGATTTGATGATCTAATTAAAATTTTACTCGGTGGAATATGCAGGCTTTGTAGAGTCGTGTCTCCTTGGAGTGATCGTCATCCGAGCTACCTCTACTTCCTCTACACCCGAGTCGGTGAGCTAAAAGTCCACCTCCTCCTTCTCCGCTCCTCGGTGTTGAATAAAGTAAAACTAGGGTATTTAGTTATGCTTATTAACCAAATGAAGTGTTCGGGTTATAAGATATATTCAAAAAAAATTGTCAATATTGAACCATTGAAAGGCAATGAGCACCAGTTTATGCTCATGTGCGAAGTGTTGATTCATTTCCGATTGGCCTATGTTTTGCCGGAGTGTTGATTCATTTTCGTTCCAGCAAATTTCAGGCGCTCGATATGTCCTATTTTAGCAAAGGTCATGCCGGATTTTTCGGTGAATTTAAGCATGACTTGTCTAGAATATGTAGGAAATATCGAGTGCCTCGGATTTGCTAGTAAGAGAATCAAACGACATTTCAAGTTGACTTTAAGTAGCGTGTGTTTCAACTATGAACATAGGAAATGTCTGACGATTAAAAGGATTTCGGTATGTGCGAATACTGCGAAGACGAGCGCGGCCTGTGTGACAGAAATTTCCTAGTTGATGGTAGGCGCTTCAGCATCAAGCTGGATGAGACCTTCGAAGTGGATACAGTAAGTCACAATGACAAGTCTTTTTTCGTAATTAAGCATGACTTCTTCTTCTTTTGCTTTAACTTATAATTTTAATTTTTTACTATTCTAATAGCGTATCACATGCCATGCAAGAATTTTTGTCTTGGATAAGATTGGTTTCAGTCCTATGAAAACTATGGAGGTAAAGAGAGTTAACTTGAAGACCGAGCATGGTTATACTTCCGACGCAAAATTATACAATGCAGACACCTACACCTATTTTGAATGCAAAACTTGGCAAGCACTATGCAAGGCTTATGCATTTGAGCCTGATATAGTTATCACCTTTGATATTCGTCCGGAAGATGATATTGAAGGTAATATCGACATCTGGGTCGATGTGCAGACGCCTCCAGTTCTACCATTATGTGAGTTTCTCAACCATATTTATGTCTTCGATATTTTTTATTCAAAAATAGTTGACAACTAATTTCTATTGACAGCTTATTTCCATTCAAGAAAACATGTCCGGCGCTTGGTAGACAGGACCGTCCACTGTCCGGGGGCTGAACTAAACTGCGAGGAGATAAGTCATTATGTTTCATGGCTTGAGGATCTTGATGCTGTCAAGAGAAATTATTTTCCTGGACTTCAAAATCTTAGTACTCAAAACGTGCGACCAATAGTGTTCGTATTGAACTACGGTCACATCTATTTAGGAAAGATGGTAAGATTTTTACTATTTGTCCTCAGTGCATCTTTTGCATACATTGTTTTTTAAGATAAATTTCATTGCTAAGTATGTTACTATGGGCTGGCTTCTCTCCGGATTGATCCCTTGAAACGTGCTCGTCTCCTCGAGATCTTCCTTGGGGATTTGCAACCCCTTAATCACTTTGGGTGAGATCAAGTTCAGACCGGCCCCACCGTCCACTAGCATTTTCGTCACCTTGAGGTTGCGAATTGTTGGTGAAACCAACAACGGCAAGCACCCGACCGCGGTTGTGCGGTCAGGGTGATCCTCGACATCGAAAATGATAGGCGTGCAGGACCATTTCAGTGGCTTCTGGGCGTCGACCGATGGCTTTGCCGCATTTATCTCGCGCGCCCACTGTTTAAGCTGGCGGTGAGAAGAATGCAACGAGGCGCCACCATCGATGCACATGGCCTCTGTGGCCTTTTGAAACTCTTGGTCGCTGGACTCGTCGTCCTCTTCGTGATCATCATCTCCCTCTTTCTTGTCGCGGCCCCGAGCGGGCCTCTCTGGTTTCTTCAACAGGGACTCCCGATGATAGTTGTGCCTCATTGGATCGAGACTAAAGGTCGCATGTCCATGATTAGCTTACGGCCAAGACATCCTACATTGCACTTTAGTGCATTCAACATTTCTAAAAGCGAGCAAGTCTTAATAGTCAAAGATTGGAGCAAAATTGTGAAGGATCGCAGAGAACTACTAGGGGACAGCAATCAGAAGCCCGGCCCACAATTAGGAGACAGGTTCATCTGCATGCTCCAATATGATGAAGCAGGAGTGCTACACATGTTTTATGCTATTTTACCTGAGAGAGAGCAGCAGGAGTGATTAGCTAGCTAGAATGAGTTTGAAGATGATGATGTGCTACACTATGATTATGATGATTAAGTAGCTAGTGTTGGTGGTAATGACTATGATGATTATTATTAGCTAGTGTTGGTGGTGATTAGATAGCTACCATAGCTAGTGTTGGTGGTGATTAGCTAGCTAGAATGAGTTTGAAGATGATAATATGTTACACTATGACTATGATGATTAAATAGCTAGTGCTGGTGGTAATGACTATGATGATGATTAAATAGCTTGTGTTGGCGGATTCGATTCAAGTGGGGGCAACATGTGGTGCACATCGAAAGTACTACTAATCCAAACTAGATCAAGTTTGGATTAGTAGTATAGTTTCGAGATGCACCACATATGCTGCCTCCACTTGAACCTAATCCACCTTCGTTTCACACACTGTTATGGACATAATGTTATAACAACCTCATAATTGGTACTGTACCAAAATTTGTATAACGGCGTATAAATACACTAAAAATAAAAAATGATAAAAAATATACTAGTAGCGCTGGACCGAAAACACACTACTACTAGTTAGATTAGCAGTAGCGCCGGAAGCAACACACGTTGCGGCTATGTGTCTTAGCAGAGCGTGTGTTGCACGCGCTACTACTAAGGAATAGCTGTAGCGCCTTACTAATAGCACGGTGACACACGCTACTAGTAGGCTTTAAACCTGCGCTACTACTAGGCTTTTCCCTAGTAGTGGTGTAACCTCACAAAGAATTTCATGAGCAAAAGCATTCCGAGATCCATAACCCTAAAGAAAATAATCCCCAAAACACATCGTAAGTTATGGATTAAGATTATGGAGCATGGAGAACGCATGTACCAAATTGGATGGAGATAACATGGTTCTTACCATTTCCTTCTAATAAGGAGTCGGGCCATCTCCCCAATACTCAAATTGTGAATTTGAATCATTAAACGTAAGTACAACAGAGGAATATGATGCACCAAAAAATAATCAATCAACTACTTCTAATATCTTCTGGACTTCGTGTGTGTGGACCATCCTTTTTGAAGGAAATATGCCCTAGAGGCAATAATAAAGTATTATATATTTCCTTATATCATGATAAATGTTTATTATTCATGCTAGAATTGTATTAACTGGAAACATAATACATGTGTGAATACATAGACAAACAGAGTGTCACTAGTATGCCTCTACTTGACTAGCTCGTTAATCAAAGATGGTTATGTTTCCTAGCCATAGACATGAGTTGTCATTTGATTAACGAGATCACCTCATTAGGAGAATGACGTGATTGACTTGACCCATTACGTTAGCTTAGCACCCGATCGTTTAGTATGCTGCTATTGCTTTCTTCATGACTTATACATGTTCCTATGACTATGAGATTATGCAACTCCCGTTTACCGGAGGAACACTTTGTGTGCTACCAAACGTCACAACGTAAATGGGTGATTATAAAGGTGCTCTACAGGTGTCTCCAAAGGTACTTGTTGGGTTGGCGTATTTCGAGATTAGGATTTGTCACTCCGATTGTCGAAGAGGTATCTCTGGGCCCACTCGGTAATGCACATCACTATAAGCCTTGCAAGCATTGTGACTAATGAGTTAGTTGCGGGATGATGTATTACGGAACGAGTAAAGAGACTTGCCAGTAACGAGATTGAACTAGGTATCGAGATACCGACGATCGAATCTCGGGCAAGTAACATACCGATGACAAAGGGAACAACGTATGTTGTTATGCGGTCTGACCGATAAAGATCTTCGTAGAATATGTGGGAGCCAATATGGGCATCCAGGTCCCGCTATTGGTTATTGACCGGAGAGGTGTCTCGGTCATGTCTACATAGTTCTCGAACCCGAAGGGTCCGCACGCTTAACGTTACGATGACAGTTTTATTATGAGTTTATGTATGTTGATGTACCGAAGGAGTTCGGAGTCGCGGATAAGATCGGGGACATGACGAGGAGTCTCGAAATGACCGAGACGTAAAGGTTCCGAGTGATTCGGGTATTTTTCGGAGTACCGGAGAGTTACGGAATTCGTATTGGGCCTTAATGGGCCATACGGGAAAGGAGAGAAAGACCCCAAAGGGTGGCCGCACCCCTCCCCATGGGCTAGTCCGAATTGGACTAGGGAGGGGGGCGCCCCCTTCCTTCTTTCTCCTTCCCCCTTCCCTTCTCCTACTCCCACAAGGAAAGGAGGAGTCCTACTCCCGGTGGGAGTAGGACTCCCCCCTTTGGCGCGCCTCTCCCCTTGGCCGGCTGCCTCCCCCTTGCTCCTTTATATACGGGGGCAGGGGGGCACCCCAGAGGAACAACAATTGATCTATTGATCTCTTAGCCGTGTGCGGTGCCCCCCTCCACCATATTACACCTCGATAATACCGTTTCGGAGCTTAGGCGAAGCCCTGCGTCGGTGGAACATCATCATCGTCACCACGCCGTCGTGCTGACGAAACTCTCCCTCAACACTCGGCTGGATCGGAGTTCGAGGGACGTCATCGAGCTGAACGTGTGTAGAACTCGGAGGTGCCGTGCGTTCGGTACTTGATCGGTCGGATCGTGAAGACGTACGACTACATCAACCGCGTTGTGATAACGCTTCCGCTATCGGTCTACGAGGGTACATGGACAACACTCTCCCCTCTCGTTGCTATGCATCACCATGATCTTGCGTGTGCGTAGGAAATTTTTTGAAATTACTACGTTCCCCAACAGTGGCATCCGAGCCTGGTTTTATGCGTTGATGCTATGCACGAGTAGAACACAAGTGAGTTGTGGGCGATATAAGTCATACTGCTTACCAGCATGTCATACTTTGGTTCAGCGGTATTGTGAGATGAAGCGGCCCGGACCGACATTACGCGTACGCTTACGCGAGACAGGTTTCACCGTTCGGAGCACTCGTTGCTTAAAGGTGACTGGCGGGTGTCTGTCTCTCTCACTTTAGTTGAACCGAGTGTGGCTACGCCCGGTCCTTGCGAAGGTTAAAACAGCACCAACTTGACAAACTATCGTTGTGGTTTTGATGCGTAGGTAAGAACGGTTCTTGCTAAGCCCGTAGCAGCCACGTAAAACTTGCAACCACAAAGTAGAGGACGTCTAACTTGTTTTTGCAGGGCATGTTGTGATGTGATATGGTCAAGACATGATGTGATATAATTTGTTGTATGAGATGATCATGTTTTGTAACCGAGTTATCGGCAACTGGCAGGAGCCATATGGTTGTCGCTTTATTGTATGAAATGCAATCGCCATGTAATAGTTTTACTTTATCACTAAGCGGTAGCGATAGTCGTAAAAGCAATAAGTTGGCGAGACGACAACGATACTGCGATGGAGATCAAGGTGTCGCGCCGGTGACGATGGTGATCATGACGGTGCTTCGGAGATGGAGATCACGAGCATGGTGTTTCGAAGATGGTGATCACAAGCACAAGATGATGATGGCCATATCATATCACTTATATTGATTGCATGTGATGTTAATCCTTTATGCATCTTATCTTGCTTTGATTGACGGTAGCATTATAAGATGATCTCTCACTAAAATTTCAAGATAAAAGTGTTCTCCCTGAGTATGCACCGTTGCGAAAGTTCTTCGTGCTGAGACACCACGTGATGATCGGGTGTGATAGGCTCTACGTTCAAATACAACGGGTGCAAGACAGTTTTGCACACGCGGAATACTCAGGTTAAACTTGACGAGCCTAGCATATGCAGATATGGCCTCGGAACACGGAGACCGAAAGGTCGAGCGTGAATCATATAGTAGATATGATCAACATAGTGATGTTCACCATTGAAACTACTCCATCTCACGTGATGATCGGACATGGTTTAGTTGATTTGGATCACGTAATCATTTAGATGATTAGAGGGATATCTATCTAAGTGGGAGTTCTTAAGTAATATGATTAATTGAACTTAAATTTATCATGAACTTAGTCCTGATAGCATTTTGCAAATTATGTTGTAGATCAATAGCTCGCGTTGTTGCTTCCCTGTGTTTATTTTTGATATGTTCCTAGAGAAAAATTATGTTGAAAGATGTTAGTAGCAAAGATGCGGATTGGATCCGTGATCTGAGGATTATCCTCATTGCTGCACAGAAAAATTATGTCCTTGATGCACCGCTAGGTGACAGACCTATTGCAGGAACAGATGCAGACGTTATGAACGTTTGGCTAGCTCAATATGATGACTACTTGATAGTTTAGTGCACCATGCTTAACGGCTTAGAATTGGGACTTCAAAGACGTTTTGAACGTCATGGACCATATGAGATGTTCCAGGAGTTGAAGTTAATATTTCAAGCAAATACCCGAGTTGAGAGATATGAAGTCTCCAACAAGTTCTATAGCTAAAAGATGGAGGAGAATCGCTCAACTAGTGAGCAAGTGCTCAGATTGTCTGGGTACTACAATCGCTTGAATCAAGTGGGAGTTTATCTTCCAGATAAAATAGTGATTGACATAATTCTCTAGTCACCATCACCAAGTTAGTAGAACTTCGTGATGAACTATAGTATGCAAGGGATGACGAAAGTAATTCTCGAGCTCTTCGTGATGCTGAAATCGACGAAGGTAGAAATCAAGAAAAACATCAAGTGTTGATGGTTGACGAGACCACTAGTTTCAAGAAAAGGGCAAAGGGAAGAAGGGGAACTTCAAAAAGAATGGCAAGCAAGTTGCTACTCAAGTGAAGAAGCCCAAGTCTGTACCTAAGCCTGAGACTAAGTGCTTCTACTACAAAGGGACTGGTCACTGGAGGCGGAACTGCCCCAAGTATTTGGTGGATAAGAAGGATGGCAAAGTGAACAAAGGTATATTGGATATACATGTTATTGATGTGTACTTACTAGTGTTTATAGCAACCCCTCAGTATTTGATACTGGTTCAGTTGCTAAAGAGTAGTAACTCGAAAACGGGAGTTGCAGAATAAACAGAGACTAGTAAAAGGCGAGGTGACGATGTGTGTTGGAAGTAGTTCCAAGATTGATATGATCATCATCGCACACTCCCTATACTTTCGGGATTAGTGTTGAAACTAAATAAGTGTTATTTGGTGTTTGCGTTGAGCATGAATATGATTTGATCATGTTTATTGCAATACGGTTATTCATTTAAGTTAGAGAACAATTGTTGTTCTGTTTACATGAATAAAAACCTTCTATGGTCATACACACCAACGAAAATGGTTTGTTGGATCTCGATCGTAGTGATACACATATTCATAATAATGAAGCCAAAAGATGCAAAGTTAATAATGATAGTGCAACTTATTTGTGGCACTGCCGTTTAGGTCATATTGGTGTAAAGCGCATGAAGAAACTCCATACTGATGGGATTTTGGAATCACTTGATTATGAATCACTTGATGCTTGCGAACCGTGCCTCATGGGCAAGATGACTAAAAACGCCGTTCTCCGGAACTATGGAGAGAGCAACAGATTTGTTGGAAATCATACATACAGATGTATGTGGTCCGATGAATATTAAGGCTCATAGCAGGTATCATTATTTTCTGACCTTCACAGATGATTTGAGCAGATATGGGTATATCTACTTGATGAAACATAAGTCTGAAGCATTTGAAAAGTTCAAAGAATTTCAGAGTGAAGTAGAAAATCATCGTGACGAGAAAATAAGGTTTCTATGATTTGATCGCGGAGACAAATATTTGAGTTACGAGTTTGGTATTCAATTAAAACAATGTGGAATAGTTTCACAAATTCACGCCACCTGGAACACCACGGTGTAATGGTGTGTCCGAACATCGTAACCGTACTTTATTAGATATGGTGCGATATATGATGTCTCTTACCGATCTACCACTATCGTTTTGGGGTTATGCATTAGAGACAGCTGCATTCACGTTAAATAGGGCACCATCAAAATCCGTTAAGACGACGCCTTATGAACTGTGGTTTAGCAAGAAACCAAAGTTGTCGTTTCTTAAAAGTTTGGGGTTGCGATGCTTATGTGAAAAGGTTTCATCCTGATAAGCTCAAACCCAAATCGGAGAAATGTGTCTTCATAGGATACCCAAAAGAGACAGTTGGGTACACCTTCTATCACAGATCCGAAGGCAAGACATTCGTTGCTAAGAATGGATCCTTTCTAGAGAAGGAGTTTCTCTCGAAAGAAGTGAGTGGAAGGAAAGTAGAACTTGATGAGGTAACTGTACCTGCTTCCTATTGGAAAGTAGATCATCACAGAAACCAGTTTCTGCGACACCTACACCAATTAGTGAGGAAGTTAATGATAATGATCATGAAACTTCAGATCAAGTTATTACTGAACCTCGTAGGTCAACCAGATTAAGATCCGCACCAGAGTGGTACGGTAATCCTGTTCTGGAGGTTATGTTACTAGACCATGACGAACCTACGAACTATGAGGAAGCGATGATGAGCCCAGATTCCGCAAAATGGCTTGAGGCCATGAAATCTGAGATAAGATCCATGTATGAAGAACAAAGTATGGACTTTGGTTGACTTGTCCGATGATCGGCGAGCCATTGAGATTAATGGATCTTCAAGAGGAAGACAGACGCTGATAGTAGTGTTACTATCTACAAAGCTAGAATTGTCGCAAAAGGTTTTCGACAAGTTCAAGGTGTTGACTACGATGAGAGAGTTTCTCACTCGTATCTATGCTTAAAGTCTGTCTGAATCATGTTAGCAATTGCCGTATTTTATGAAATCTGGCAAATGAATAAACAAAACTACATTCCTTAATGGATTTATTAAAGAAGAGTTGTATATGATGCAACCAGGAGGTTTTGTCAATCCTAAAAGTGCTAACAAAATATGCAAGCTCCAGCGATCCATCTATGGACTGGTGCAAGCATCTCAGAGTTGGAATATACGCTTTGATAAGTTGATCAAAGGATATAGTTTTATACAGACTTGCGGTGAAGCCTGTATTTACAAGAAAGTGAGTGGGAGCACTACAGCATTTCTGATAAGTATATGTGAATGACATATTGTTGATCAGAAATAATGTAGAATTATTCTGCAAAGCATAAAGGAGTGTTTGAAAGGAGTTTTTCAAAGAAAGACCTCGGTGAAGCTGCTTACATATTGAGCATCAAGAGATAGATGAAGACGCTTGATAAGTTTTTCAATGAGTACATACCTTAACAAGATTTTGAAGTAATTCAAAATAGAACAGTCACAGAAAGAGTTCTTGCCTGTGTTACAAGGTGTGAAATTGAGTAAGACTCAAAGCCCGACCACGGCAGAAGATAGAAAGAGAATGAAAGTCATTCCCTGTGCCTTGGCCATAGGTTCTATAAAGTATGCCATGCTGTGTACCAGATCTATTGTATACCCTACACTGATTTTGGCAAGGGAGTACAATAGTGATCTAGGAGTAGATCACTGGACAGCGGTCAAAATTATCCTTAGTGGAATAAGGATATGTTTCTCGATTATGGAAGTGACAAAAGGTTCGTCGTAAAGGGTTACGTCGATGCAAGTTTTGACACTAATCTAGATGACTCTAAGTCTCGGTCTAGATACATATTGAAAGTGGGAGCAATTAGCTAAGAGTAGCTCCGTGCAGAGCATTGTAAACATAGAAATTTGCAAAATACTTACGGATCTGAATGTGACAGACCCGTTGACTAAAATTATCTCACAAGCAAAACATGATCACACCTTAGTACTCTTTGGGTGTTAATCACATAGCGATGTGAACTAGATTATTGACTCTAGTAAACCCTTTGAGTGTTGGTCACATAGAGATGTGAACTATGGGTGTTAATCACATGGTGATGTGAATTATTGATGTTAAATCACATGGCGATGTGAACTAGATTATTGACTCTAGTGCAAGTGGGAGACTGAAGGAAATATGCCCTAGAGGCAATAATAAAGTATTATATATTTCCTTATATCATGATAAATGTTTATTATTCATGCTAGAATTGTATTAACTGGAAACATAATACATGTGTGAATACATAGACAAACAGAGTGTCACTAGTATGCCTCTACTTGACTAGCTCATTAATCAAAGATGGTTATGTTTCCTAGCCATAGACATGAGTTGTCATTTGATTAACGAGATCACCTCATTAGGAGAATGACGTGATTGACTTGACCCATTACGTTAGCTTAGCACCCGATCGTTTAGTATGTTGCTATTGCTTTCTTCATGACTTATACATGTTCCTATGACTATGAGATTATGCAACTCCCGTTTACCGGAGGAACACTTTGTGTGCTACCAAACGTCACAACGTAAATGGGTGATTATAAAGGTGCTCTACAGGTGTCTCCAAAGGTACTTGTTGGGTTGGCGTATTTCGAGATTAGGATTTGTCACTCCGATTGTCGGAGAGGTATCTCTCGGCCCACTCGGTAATGCGCATCACTATAAGCCTTGCAAGCATTGTGACTAATGAGTTAGTTGCAGGATGATGTATTACGGAACGAGTAAAGAGACTTGCCAGTAACGAGATTGAACTAGGTATCGAGATACCGACGATCGAATCTCGGGCAAGTAACATACCGATGACAAAGGGAACAACGTATGTTGTTATGCGGTCTGACCGATAAAGATCTTCGTAGAATATGTGGGAGCCAATATGGGCATCCAGGTTCCGCTATTGGTTATTGACCGGAGAGGTGTCTCGGTCATGTCTACATAGTTCTCGAACCCGAAGGGTCCGCACGCTTAACGTTACGATGACAGTTTTATTATGAGTTTATGTATGTTGATGTACCGAAGGAGTTCGGAGTCCCGGATAAGATCGGAGACATGACGAGGAGTCTCGGAATGGCCGAGACGTAAAGATCGATATATTGGACGACTATATTCGGACTTCGGAAAGGTTCCGAGTGATTCGGGTATTTTTCGGAGTACCGGAGAGTTACGGAATTCGTATTGGGCCTTAATGGGCCATACGGGAAAGGAGAGAAAGACCCCAAAGGGTGGCCGCACCCCTCCCCATGGGCTAGTCCGAATTGGACTAGGGAGGGGGGCGCCCCCTTCCTTCTTTCTCCTTCCCCCTTCCCTTCTCCTACTCCCACAAGGAAAGGAGGAGTCCTACTCCCGGTGGGAGTAGGACTCCCCCCTTTGGCGCGCCTCTCCCCTTGGCCGGCTGCCTCCCCCTTGCTCCTTTATATACGGGGGCAGGGGGGCACCCCAGAGGAACAACAATTGATCTATTGATCTCTTAGCCGTGTGCGGTGCCCCCCTCCACCATATTACACCTCGATAATACCGTTGCGGAGCTTAGGCGAAGCCCTGCGTCGGTGGAACATCATCATCGTCACCACGCCGTCGTGCTGACGAAACTCTCCCTCAACACTCGGCTGGATCGGAGTTCGAGGGACGTCATCGAGCTGAACGTGTGTACAACTCGGAGGTGCCGTGCGTTCGGTACTTGATCGGTCGGATCATGAAGACGTACGACTACATCAACCGCGTTGTGATAACGCTTCCGCTGTCGGTCTACGAGGGTACGTGGACAACACTCTCCCCTCTCGTTGCTATGCATCACCATGATCTTGCGTGTGCGTAGGAATTTTTTTGAAATTACTATGTTCCCCAACACTTTTAACCAAAGATCAAGTAGCTGCTTAATTCCAAATAAAAAAACATGATGCTGAATATAAAATAATATGCATTGGAAGTGCAATTTGTTATTATTACCTTTCCAAATTGGCTAACACTGCCAAAGGCCTTTTGTTATTATCACAGGAGAAACGCACTGAGCAGGGAAGATGGCCAGCAGCCAGATCTGGCGCCGCCAGCCGCCAGGGCAGCCACGCGAGGCCCCAGCCCACCGGAGATCCGTCGGCCACCCGACCAGATCGTCGGCACCATGCCAACCCCACTTCAAACCGCAAGAGACAGGGGGCTCACCAGGGGCCGCCGCCTAGATCTGTGGCCCTCCGAAGCGAATCCGGAGCAGCGCAGGCCCCGCCGCCGCAGTCCCCGGCCGCGCCCCGAGCCTTTCCCGGCGGCAGCCTCGTGTGGCGGCGAGGGGGAGGGAGAGGGAGAGGGGTAACGCCGGCGGGAGGGGATTCGCCCCCCGAGACGCCCGCTAGGGGCGGCGCGGGGGGAGGGGGAGGGGAGCGGGGGTCGAAAGATTCACTTTCCTGACTACGTCTATAAGCTCCTTCGTTTGCTTTGCCTATAAACACCAAACTCCGCCACGATGTTACTCACCCACTGCCTTTGTATCCTTCCACCCCCGGCCACCCTGATGCCGCCCCTCAACGCTCACGAGCACTGGCTAACTGTAGAGGCCAAGATATCGTCCAGCCATCGCTGGAATCGGCCAGACGAGCAACGACGCTCTACCATGCTATGCGTCGGCGACTGACAGTTGGCTGACTGATGTGGCCGTACTTTACAGTGGAACACATGTCGTATTCTCACAGTCATGCATGTAACGGTCAAAGGGGTTGACCCAATGAAAATGTTGCATTTGACCATATGTGAGGTTCAGCTAGACAGAGCAAGGCAAAAATGGGCACAAGTTAGAGGGTTGGGCAAAACTGAGTAGAACTAAGGAATGGAGGGCATGAAAATAGAAATCCTTTAAAAAAAGTTTGCATCCCAACGTGCACACGAAAAAAAGCAGCGCGCGGGAAATTATCTACTCCCTTCGATCCAAACTAAAACCACAACACTTATTTTGGATAAGAGGATAATCAAAAGTAAGAGCACACGTCATTTTATTTTCCATGCTCTTCTTCATGTGTCACAAACCACAAATAAAAAGAACAGGTCATGCCATTTTTCCTCGGATGGTCCAAGAACCGAAGCGCTTGCTCAATCTTCACGGAAGCTCGGGTTTCTCGAAGCAATTACTATCCCCCCGCTATTCATCAAGAGTAAAGATCCAAATTTCCCTTGCCCATTCACAACGGTTATTACTGCTCAGCCACACGAAAAACATGTTGCAGTCACGCCTGACGCGGCGTCAGACCGTTGCTAATCTCTTCAAACACGCCAAACATCAAAGCCGAGCCACCTGGCGCCAAAAGCTGGAAGATTCTACGTACCACCCAACAAGGCCGCGTCAAAAGCTGAACGTAGTTGTTGATAGCCCGAGTTTTCTTTTCAATGGTAGGAAAATTCAGCTCACCAACGCTAACTAAACCACTCCGATCGTGTCTTCTTCTTCCTGCCGCCACCTTCTCCATCAATCAACTCTGAACCACTCCACCTATAAATCAATCACGGATCGATCACAAGAACAACAGGCACAAACCAAGGCAACCACCACCTACAGAGAGCAGCTATCATCCTCTTCAAGGAAGAAAGAGGAGCAAGAAATGGCGGCGAGGGCGGTGACGATGCTGGCAGCGGCGGCGCTCGTCGTCGTGGCGGCGGTCCTGGCCGGCGGCGCGTCGGCGCAGTCGACGAGCGGGTGCACGCAGACTCTCATCGGCATGTCGCCCTGCCTCAACTACATCACGGGGAACGAGACGGCGCCATCCAAGTCGTGCTGCTCGCAGCTCGCCACCGTGGTGAGCTCCAAGCCGGAGTGCCTCTGCGTGGCGCTCAACGCCGACCCCGCCGCGCTCGGGCTCGGCACCGTCAACAAGACCCGCGCCCTCGGCCTCCCCGACCAGTGCGGCGTCAAGACTCCGCCGCTCAGCAACTGCGCCTCCGCCCCCACCACGTCGCCGTCCTCCGGCGCGCCGGCGGGACAGACGCCAACATCCTCCGGAGCAGGTACGTAATAATTAATTCGATAAATAAATAAAAAAAAACCATGCTGCTTGGTGAAAGTTCATGATGCGCCTGAATTGCGGTACTGACCGACGAATTTTGGATGCACGTGCAGGGTCCAAGTCGACGCCGACGGCCGATGTGGGGAGCGGCGGCGCGTCGCTCCAGAGCTCGGCCGGCATCATCGCCGGCTTCATCGTGGCCGCGGTCTACGCCGTGTCCGCCATGTGATCTGATCTGATTGGCGGATCGACGCGGCCTCTTCTTCTTGTCAGTCAGACAGTAGTGATTCCGTTTGAGATTATATATACTGGGGTTCGGGGATCGAATTGGCGCGCATACATGTGATATGCGAATGTGATCCATGGCCGATTCCATTTGTAATTTGTTGTACCGTGACATGCATCAGCTTATCTACTTGATTGATTCATTGTTGCTTTTCGAATAAACATTACTTCTCTTATATTATCGATTTCTTGAACCGGGCTTGGGAATTTTCGATCATGTGATTGTTGCTCGCTTCAACTTCTTCCCGAACGTGCCGCTTAAGTACTTACTAGACTAGAATTTTTTTTATTTTCGTTTTTGCGAAAGGCTTAAGCGCCAGAATGATGCACGGTCTTGTTGAGTTGTGTGTGCATCATTCATTGGATGTGTGTTCAACGGATACAGAGCAGAGGCTGCGGCTAACACCTTATTTTCGGACAAAAATTGCAGGGCAACATTTGAACATTGCGTATTTTGAGTGAAACCGTTCGATAACTCTGGTGAAAATTGTGATATTCTTTTCCATCACCCATGCAGTAAAAAAAACTGGTCAGAGGGACAAAATAATAGATGTTTGGAATATCTAACTTCCTATTCAAGCCTTTAAGAAAACCACTCCGTGTAATTGTGCACAAATAAAAAACCAAAGTAAACACTGAAACAAAATTAAAATCAAAGAAAACCAAGAAGAAGAAGAAGAAAGGAACCGGAGAAAAAAAAAGGAAACCGAAAAACACAAGAAATACCAAAGAAACCAATGTAAAACAGTGGAAAATAGTCAAAACAATTTCACGGAACTGAGCCGGCCAAATAATGCCTCCCTCTAGGCGAGACGTAATATGTCTCGGTACAGGCGACATGAGACCTCCTCATTGGTCGGTCCCAGCACCTTAAACAGAAGGGAGGTAAACATATGCTCGCGCGCTTTTGTGTCCGTGTTTCAGTGTGTTTGTAAGGGTCAACTACTTTGTACTGATTCATGATATGAATAAAAAATTAAGTATGATGTAAAAAAACAGAAGGGAGGTAAACATACGCTCGCGCGCATTGGTCGGCCCACAGAAGGAGGCGAGCGCTTGGCTCTGTTCCTGGTTTGCTGCTCGGGGTTCACCTGTCCCAGGTTGACCAGCCTCAAAAAAAAAACCTGTCCCTGTTGACTGGTCCGCTGTTGACCGGTTGACCATCGACCTTTCAAGGAAAAAATATTTTCCAAATAAATCTGAAAAAAAAACAATGAATTCAAAAAAAGTTCATGAGTTCAAATAAGTCCACGTCTCCAAAAATATGTAACGGGATTCAAAGAAAATTGTTGGATTTGAAAAAGTTCATAGTCTTGAAAAAGTTCATGGATTTAAAATTATGTCCACGGGTTCAAAAAGAGCTCAAGGATTTAATTTTTTATGATCCTTTTTTCAAATTTCAAAAGAGGTTTATGTATTTGAAAAACAAGTGAAAAAATTCCACATGTTCCACGGACTTGAAAAAAGATTCATGATTTTAAGAAAAAAATCAGAAATTTGGAAAAATGATCTCGGATTTCAAAAAAGTTACATATTTTAGGAATTTTGTTTTTGAAACGGTTTTAAGGAAAAAAGTTCATAAAAAATACGAATTTGAGAAAAAATTCATGAATTTTAAGAAATTTACAAATTTCAATAAAGTTCACAAATTTAAAAATGAAAAATAAAAAAAATCAAAAATCAAAAATAGAAGAAAAAACCGATTAAAAACCATCAAGAAAACCAAAAAATAAAAACCCTTTGAAACTTTCTAGAAGCTTCCGGCCAGTTTTGGGAAGCTTCTAAAAGGTTTTGACGGGTTTCTAGAAGCTTCACAAAACCGGTTGGGTCTGTTCCCGAAAAAACAGCGTCATTGCCCCATTTCAGGTACGAAGTGTGTGCGGTCGAGAAAGAATAAAAAGGAAATGGGTCGAGCCCGGGTGGGTTTGCTTTTTGTGGAGGTGCAAATTTCTTCGCAATTTGCTTCTTAGAAATGAAAAAAAATCATGATTTTTTCTATGTTTTTTCTTCCACAGAAGCACAAATTTGCTTCTTGTTGAGGCACAGATTTGCTTTCTCGAGAAGCATAGTTGTGCATCTTGAAAATGGAAAAAATGATGGTTTTTCTGCTTCTCGAAAAGGAAAAGTACAGTTTCTTTCTTGCTTTCACAAGAAGCACATACTTGCTTGTCATGAAGACACTGATTTGCTTCTGCGAGAAGTACAGTTGTGTTCTCGGAAAGAGAAAAAATGTGTTTTTTTCTTTCACGAGAAGCACGGATTTGCTTCGCGTGGAGGCACAGATTTGCTTCCGCGATGGCTGTTCTTCTCGGAATAAAAAAAATGAAAAAATACGATACATCGGGCTTTGGGTTTTTCTCTATTGGTTTTTCTGGGGTTTTCGTGGAAAAAAGTTCATCAAAACATATTAACATAAGATCTAGTTTCGAAGATCTCGACGCGAGAAATACAACGATGAAAATGTTGCGGGATTTAGAGGTACGATTCAAGAGATAAAACATTTTTTAATAAACAAATCTAAGAAAAAAATCCTAAGTTATGACAAATAACGCACATACAGTGCGGCACTTGTCAGCCCCTAAGAATATGAGAGTGATCTTTGCAAAGAGTACCTCTTAATTAATGATTTTTCGAAGACGTATAGCACCTAGATCGTGCCCAAACCTAGCCACATGGTCCGGGAACGCCCCGACTATAATATAAAAGGGTTCGGCCATGGGGATCGACCCGGCATGCCAGTTATAAAGGTCGGCCTGGCACGGCAGTTATAAAAAGGTCGGCCCGACACCATTCCAAGCCCATGTTGCTTTTCGGCCTTATGGACCGTTTCGGGCTATCAAATTGACGGAAAATACATTAAAAACTAGAAAATCAAGAAAAAAATACAGAAAAACGTGTCACTTAAGTACTATAATTTTATCTTTCATTTTTGCAAAATATTCGACCCTACAAATCATTTGATGTAGCCGTTGAATATTTGAGCAATTTTCATCAAGTTTAATTCAGAAAATGGTAGATAAAACATGAATAATCATAGTATAGATGGTAATCGGATCATGTATCAAAGTGATGTAAACAGTCATGCAATTGGATACATCATATCCATACCCATGACGGCTATGAAGAATGACCCGTGAAGGCCAGTTTTCAAGTCAGCTCCATTGCCCGTGTTGGAGTACCCGAGTTATTTTCTTCTTGGACAAAAGGCCAGACAAAATTGTTATCTAACTTGCTATTCAAGCCTATAACAAAACCACTCCATGTAATTGTGCAAAACCAGAAGCTGATTGGTGGTGTAGTAATGTTTAAACCTGGTTGAACGTAAATCAAACTTTGAAAGCTGTGGCCACAGATATAAAAAAACAGAGTATATTGCAAACTTGGTCAACGCGGATGAATTACATTCAGAAGAATGTTGACATGAATCTGATATAGACAAAGATATGCATGTGCCTCGCAGTACGTGAAGACGTAAATTACAACGAATCGGGTGACCTCTACCAAGTGGCACTTCTACTACATCCGAATTTACCATCTAAGATGATCTTCAGCCGATTTGGGGGCTTCTCCACACGTCAGCTTACTCCCTCGACGAAACCGGAGCACTGGTAGCCATCCGGTGTTGATCTTCACACATGAACACCTTCGACAGCAGGTGCTGGGCGAGGTACTGCCCTTCCGGCTCCTCCAGATAAACCTTGTCGTTCAGATAATTCTGTAGATTGCTGACAGCCTCTGCCTGAACCTTTACGCCCAGTTCTTTCAAAGCTGGTATGAAGCGCCGCGATATTACATCTAGGATCTTCATGAACTGCGATCCATATTTCTTGTGAAGTGCGAAACCGGCCATCTAGAAAGAATAGTCCTGGTTAGCTACACAGATAGTCAGACACAAAGGACAAAGACTCCTGATGATGATGCAGGTTTCTACCTTGAGGAAAGCATGAAGGGCAAAAGCAGTGGCTGTGATGGCTGGGAGAGTATTGAGGAACACTGCGAGCCATTTCCATCCCTCGGCTAAGCCATGTGGATGCGGCACACCCTTGATTTCTGTCTGTACACAATGTTAGGCGGTCATATTTCTCTTCTATTCCCGCAAAAAAAAAATTCTCTTCTGTTGCAAAAATAACAGTTTGGTTGAAACAGAAGTCTAATAATGTGATGGCATAACATGGTACACAATAATTTGTCTAGGTCCATCATATGCTGTCACTGCACAAACCATGGCAAAACGTAACTTGGGTTTTACATGAGGTGTATATCGCTGCGATAAAGTTTTAAAAAAATGGATTGCAATTAACAGGGAAACAATCTGTTAGGAGGGAAAAGGCAGAAAATAAAAATCTCAAATCACACTTAATTGATGTTTTTACCAAACTGGTTATATGTAGACAAGGAAAGTCACACACCTGAATCATGGCAGCATACAGTTTGACGTATGCAACAACATTTACCAAATACGACTCAGTGCTCTGAGGTTTTTCATCTTCTTCCTGGTAGCCAATAAGCCTGTAGTAATCCGGGTTTCGTGCTTGTGCCTAAAAAATTGCAGAATCATGAGATAATACAAATACATGGGCCAAAATAATACAGATTTTCGAACCATAAAATCAGGTGCATTCACAGTCAAAAATATGTACGCCAAACTGTTTTTGGTCCGTTGCCAGTTGATGTGGCAGTGTCCACCGTTCGCCTCCCCGCTGGCTCTGGTTCAGCCGCACAGACAACAGCAGAGCATGGGCAGGCCTAGACTTGCAGTTCACCGCCGAGGAGCGTGCATTCTTTTTCGCCTCGACCACCATGGAGGTTGGGAATGGCATGCAGGTCCTCTTCTGGGAAGATCGGTGGATGGTGGGCGCTCCATCCACAAGGTCACACCAATCCTGTAAGCATGCATCCCAAGCGCCTTCGCAAGCTCAGGACCGTCGCCGAAGGGCTCCAGGCCAACCGATGGGCGCAGGACATGGCACGGTTGGCATCCATGAAATCGGGCAATACCTGCAGCTTTGGCACATGATCGACCGCACGACTCTCTCTTCGCCAAGCGTAACTGCCTCACCTGGAAATGGAGCGCGAGCGGCACCTACTCCGCCAAATCGGATTACATCGCCACGTTCAATGGCTCGATCACTTGCGACGCATGGAAGCTCACCTGGAAGAACTGGGCGCCGCCGCGCGTCCGACTCTTTCACTGGCTCGCCCACCTGGACCGATGCTGGACTGCGGACCGCCTTGCCCGCCGCGGCCTGCAGCACCCCGTGTGATGCCCCCTGTGTGACCAGGCACCCGAGACTGTGCACCACCTTCTCCTAGCCTGCCCCTTCGCCCGGCAGATCTGACATGAAGCGCTGCGCTGGCTCAGGATCCCCTGCACTCCGACAGACAATGAGACGTCGCTCAACGACTGGTGGCAATCGGCGCGACAGCTCGCCCCCAAGCCCATGCACAAAGGCCTCGCCTCCATGACCCTCCTCGTCCCCTGGATGATCTGGAAACACTGTAACGACTGTGTCTTCAACCGAGGACGCCCATCGGTGAATGACCTATTCACGAAGATCAAGGATGAGGCTGCCCTTTGGGGCCGGCGCCGGTGCATTAGGGCTTAGAGCCATCACCCCCCAAATGTGGGATGTCCACTGATTCACTCACGCGCATTGTAACTGCCTCCTAGGCGGATTGTAACCCAAACTCTCTCTTTTCAATGCAATGAAACGCAAGCTCTCTTGCATTTTGTCAAGAAAAAAAAAGTGAGTACTGAAATGGTGTGTCTTTTGGCCACATACTCCAAACACCAAAAGATACCGATTTCTTATTATTATTTGCAGCACCTCAAATGTAAGCAAGAAGATAAGAAAACACAACAATGCTGAAATGTTCAGTAATACGCAGACTTACATTTAAAGCATGCAGATGCTTTGGAACTGTGTACATGCAAACTTTGTGGAACTCAGCTAGGAGATAACCCATCACATCTGGTACCTGAGCATACACATGTGCCACATGACAAAAAAAATTGTCTGATTTTCCTTGTAGATTCTTACAAAAATGTGTTAAAAGATGAGTTAAGCATGGAATACGGAACTGATTGATTATCATCATACTAGCGCTGCAGCAAAGATTGCACGCGTCTGAACCCATAGAAATAGGAAACGGCACATCTTCATGGCAATACGAGGATGCAAAACTGCATTTCAGACAGACAGATTGACAGCATATGTTTATGGCAGGACATCTACAGTGGCCCTGTGTTTATCAGCACCAGGTGGCACTTCTATATCTGAGCTACTCACAGAGACCATTTAAATTCAGCATCAATTAAATAAAAATATTTTTTGTCAGATATCAGTTCCCCAGAATTCAAGCTGATATGTCATGTAAGCAAACTATATTTTCACTTCGACTAATTTAAGCAATCACAAGTTCACAGTAAGTCCTGATAAACAAGACTGCAGGATGTGCACTTGTGTCTTCCAGGATGTCAAAGATATGTTATGTGTACCAGAGAAAGTTAACAAAATTCTCAACTTTATTAACTACTCCCTGGTCTCAAAATAAGTGTCTCAACTTTAGTACAACTTTTTACTAAAGTTAAGACACTTATTTTGGGATGGAGGGAGTATATAGTAATTTTAGCTGTTACATATTGAATTAACACCAACAAATTACAAATTGTAGGGATCAATTTACTCAGTAGTACCTAATGCGTTATAACACTCCATAAAAAACATAAAACATACCTGATTAGTGACTAGTAGCATTACATATCCACAAGCAAAGGCTAACGGTCCAAAGGTTTTGTCCTTTGTATTTCGACTCTTGACTATTGAAATCATCTGCAAAGCAATATCACATAAATTTTTAAGTGTACAATATTAACTAGAAGTTTAATATGTGTGAAAATGTACCAAGTACAAGCTTTTTTTCTTTTGAGGGAAAGTATTAAGTAGAAGTTCAATATGTGAGGAAATGAATAACAGTGCATAGGAATCTAAAATCTAGTAGAAGGCCAAAAAAATCCTAATCAGGAATGCCAGAGCACCCTTAAGATCATATTACCAATTACTCCCTCCGTTCCTAAATATAAGTCTTTTTAGAGATTTGAATATGGACTGCATACGGATGAATATAACGTATTTTAGAGTGTAGATTCACTCATTTTGCTCCATATGTAGTCCATATTAGAATCTCTAAAAAGACTTATATTTAGGAACGGAGGGAGTAGATAGCAAGTATTCTCGGTAGTAAAATATCTTTTAAATTAAATGGGTGTCATTAACTCATTATCCTCACTTGCTCTGATACTCGTATAAATATGTAGGCCCATACTATTGAAAATGCTCTTTATTTCTCATGTGTGTCATAAGCGATACCACAGAGCATGTAATAATACTAGAAGATACATTGTTGAGTTAATGGAATTCATCCCCATTCATAACTCCCTGTTTCCTACACAAAACTTGCACGATTGTGGTCTCTCTTTTTTGTGAATCATTCATGATTGTGGTTTCAAATACACAATTTTGAAAGTAAAAAAAAATGCATACAATTTCATCAGTAGTTAAGGGCACCATCATTACAGCATTAGTAGGGTAGCAGGGGAGGGGAGAGAGAGATTAGGTAAACACTAGTTTACTAATTGATTGCTTGTTCATAGATGTATACGCATCCCTGACTATACAGGGAAGCGTGCTTAGTTCTCAAGGAACCTAATTCAAAGGATACTAATCTGTAACCCTAACCTGGCCTATATATATTTCCTATTAACATAATCTGGTTATGCACATAACATATGCAGTTAACTGCATGATTCAAAGAAGAAGAAAAAAGCTTATGCCATTTCAGGCTAGAAAATTTGAGAATTTATCCATGAGATATTGAAAAGTTAATTATATGAAAATAGAAGAGCATAGTTGTCACATATAAAGCAGGTGGTTTCTGAAATGAGACTGTTTGGTTTTTTTATTTTGTGCATTTTTTCTTGAGATTTTCATATTCAAATGATTGAAGCATAGGTAGGTACTAATATGCAATTTAGGGGCTGAAGCAGATAATAAGCCTAGAAAACCTGTACTGATACCTGGGAGGAATAGCTACATAGTTTAAGGACTAAAACAGATGTCAGTATGCTTGGTCTTTTTACATAAAAAAAGGGGGTAGATTTCCACAATTACTAGCTCCGATCATACATGGATGCTTAACTCTATTCAGAACAAAAAATAACAGCCACTAGAAAACACACCATCTAGACCCTTGATTTAGACAGTAAATACAACAAATCAAGTAGTAATACCATGTTTCTCCCCAAAACAAAAGGCACCACCACCACCACACCAGCTAAAGTACATACGAGAAAAACAGGAGTTGCTAATGATCGTGTATTAATAAAGAAGGTATAAAAGATTCAATTTACATTTGTAACTCTACTATACTTATTAACTTATATAGAACTAATCCTGTCAATAGCCATGCAATGCATGATCATGCTATAGGTCCCTGGATTTGTTTGATATGGCAGACATATATCATGATGTTCTTCTAAAAAGAAAATGGAGCGGATAAAAGTAACTACCTTGTCTGCAAATAAACGACAAGCGATTGGACGAGGACAATCTTGTCCATCTAAAGCTTTAATAAGCTCACTAGCCCTGGCTCTGCAAGGAACAATTAAGTAAGGATTCAAGGTAAATAAGAGCTCAGATGAAATATTGACCTAAACAACTGGTATGGACAAAAAGGTAACTAATTAGTATTTGTGTTTATCGTGCATAACCAATTGAGAAAAAGAAGATAAGTGAACAATAAATCAGAACTAACAATCTTGTAGGCGTGCTCCTAGAATTGACAGCAACAGATGCTTAGAAGCATGCATCCACAACTTGAGTAATTGAATGATGCAAGCAAATGGACCATGCAGGATAAACATGAACTTAAATTACTACTAGAGCAATGTTATTCTTACGTAATACTTCTACAAAAATCTTACGCACTAGTACAATCCGATGGCTGTTATTCTCAAATTCAGCTCCAGGTTGTTATTATCTCCCTCACAGTACATCATTTGTAAAAGTACTACATAAGAATAGGATTTATTTGATCACTAGGTCAGTTTGGTGGCATGTTGATTGCATCATGGTTCCTTATGTAGTCATACAAAACAACTTCTGCTGGTTGAATCAAATGTGTTTGTTCAGCTTATAGTACACCTTCCTTCTTTACTGAACCTACGGATGTGTAACCTGTTTCCTATTTCCCAAACCATATGGAATCACTACAATATAGATAATCTTTCAAATGAAGAGAACAAGATTCAGTCACTCAATTTTCTATAGATAGCAATCCTTTCACTTTTGGAGAGAGCACTAAATCACTTCTGTTGCACCATTTATTTAACCATTGTCATGATTTTACACAGGAGGGAGTTCTACCACTTGATTTAACTAAAGTATATGAATAACTAATTATCTGCTGCATTTGATATTTTATGTCACCCAACAACAGAAATTAGCGTTTTTCTTGAAGAAACAAGTTCTTACTAGTAGCCATTACTGAGCTAGAATGTAGCCAAAATAGCACTATGGCTTGCGCATTAGTCTGAAACAGCTGTTCCCACTATCTCAATCCAAAGTGATACGAAAATATTTGTGAAAGACTAGACCTACTTCATTTAGCTATAATGACAAAAGGGTGCACGTAACACAAGATTATGAATCCACAATCTCTACCAGGTTTATCTTAACACTTAGCAGCCTATGCACAATGATTAGGATGAGGGAACTTATGCAACAACAGCAGAGCGCTGGAAATAACTTTAACCTTGATGCCTTGTGGCATATATTATGGTTGTCACTTCTTAAGAAAGATATGGCATCGATGTGGATGGTTCTTCAACTTTGCAATGGCCCTTACCAAATTAGCTCAAAGTTACCACAATAGTAGCTTTCTTGTATTTTACAGGAACTTATCCGAACTGAGCTCTAGGATTTAATAAGTACTCCCTCCATCCGAAAAAGCTAAGCTTTTTCGGACGGAGGGAGTGTTATAATGTTAGTTGTATACGCACTTGACACTGTCAGTAGTTGGCGTAAGTTTACCAATAGACTTCCCAATTTGCCGGCCATATTGGCTATACTCCTGCACAATATAACATGGTATCAGTCAAATACAGCCATACAGGTAAACAGCATGCTACATACAAGTCAGGGGCTAATATTTGGCAGTAGAATCAAAATTGGGAAAGAGTTGACAGATATGAATTATCATATCAACGATTTGCAGCAAGTTGTTCAAAAATGCAATTGAAGACGCAGATCTTCCAGAGAAAAGTAAGACCTTGCTTAGGTAAATATTTGAAGGCACTTGATCATGTAATGCACGCCTCCGCGATTCCGCTTCTAATGCGATACTATCAGCAAAAACTTTGATTCCTGGTATTAATAAGACAATTAATTAATTTACCGCCACCCCTATAAATCAAGCTACAGCAGATAAAATGTTAGTTTTTTTCTTGAACAAGCGAGAACACCTCAGCCCAAGTTTATATTAAAAACGGGAGCGATAACAATGTAGTACCTCCGTCTCAAAATATAAGATGTTTTTTAAGGCTAGTTTAGCCTACAAGAACGTCTTGTATTTTGAGAAGGAGGTAGTAGTTGGGAACCAATGACTCGTATAGATAGGAATAGCAATACTTGATACAAAAATGAAATTACTGATGAATAATGAAAGTGAAAATACCAAAGTTTTATTTCCCTGTGTGTGCTTAAAGTGCACAATATGTGTTTCATGCAAGCACTGCACAATCCTTGCCATGGTTCCTAGAATCCATTGCACAGAATTTAAAGAGTAAATAATTTCTGCACTACAACAATTTGGCTTGCGGGAGCACTTTAGACTCCAACATCTCACAAAACGCTCATCTGGCAGCCTGGACTTGGCTTGAGGGAGCGCACACGGGAAGCCGTATCACTATCACTTCCTTCCTTGAATATGTCAATCAATTGGATACAGGGAAGCGATTATGAGGTTTCCAAAGTTCCAGGGGGGCTGCAAAACATATGGAGGCCAGGAGCTGCGTGGGCTCATCACACCCAGCGCACGTGAGACTATGCCGGTAGTAATACAGTGTCATGGCATCGTTTGGACCGTAAGTGCCCCCACAAGCCAAGTTTAGGGTACTAAACAAGCATTTTGCAAGCTATTGTACTGCTCCCGTCACTTCCTCGAAATTTACAAGCTGGCCCATTGGCAATTTCTGAATAATATAAGAAATAGCTTTTGCAAAAATGTATCCACCCAGGTTGCGAAATAATTTGAAAAACGCATGGATTGCAAAATTTGGTGAAAATATGACATGCCATGTCCGGATGAACATTCATGAAAAAAATCAACTTATTTCGCAACTTTTTGAAATGGACGAACGGGAGAGACATTGGGTGCGATTTGATCCAGTTTGAGAAAATCCGCTTTAATAACTTGTGCCAGCACTCTTTAAGTATAGAAACGACATAAAATTGTCGAGTTTAGAGAACGTGCAAACAAGCATTTGCACAGCTTTTCATTAAGAGGATGAAAAACATAGGTACAGGAGTTTAGAGGTAGCTTTAAAAGTATTGCAAGTCAGTTCTATAAGTCAAACACACCTGGTAATTCTGATTCATCTCTTATTCTACGTTCCACAATCTGGGATTTCTGTTCATAATCCATTTGTACCATAGACAAGTGTTTATCGAGTACTTCTGCACTACAAGAAGCAATAAGGTAACATGATACTGAGTATAACAAAATAGTATTATAGAGGCTAAAAGTTTTACGAAATTGTGCAATGTGAATCAGAAGATAATCTACCCACAAACTCTACCAAACAACGTTTCTGAAAAAAATGGAACTCTGAAGAATGAATTGGAATGTTAGGGTTTAAATGGTACAGTTGTCAGATATTGTAATGACAATGCGCAGAGCTACAAAATAAAAATAAAAAAAGTGCAGCCCGGTGCATGTAACTCCCGCTTGCGCAGGGTCCAGGGAAGGGTCCGACCACTTTGGGTCTATTGTACGCAGCCTTTCCCTACATTTTTGTAAGAGGCTGTTTCCAGGACTTTAACCCGTGACCTCATGGTCACAAGGCAGAGCTACAAAATTAATAAGCAATTAATCATATAACAGATATAACAGAATGTACTCCTAAAACAAGCAGGCAAATGGAATTTTGAAGGAGACACTTATTACAAAAAAGATACTCCCACCATCCCATAATAGAGGGCGTTTTTTGACACTACGTGTCAAAAAACATCCTATATTATGGGACGGAGGGAGTATTATCATATCAAAGCCCCAATAGAAGGTCCCTTAGGATGCTAAGATGGATATATGGTACCAAGGCGGACAGATCACACGACCAAATATTGTTTACAACATTTAACCAAACTCCGCACTTACAAGCATAGTAGCATAGAGTATATTGATAAATTATATGCATGCCACAGCTAAACCAGTAAGCAAGAAAAGGCAAACTCAAATTAGTGCAGTTCGCATTTGAATGCTGAAACCTAAAACTTCAATTATTATTTTACTCCTAAGTAGCAAACTTCAACAAATTATGATCAGGGATGTTGTATATGGTGGAAGAATCACTAAACATAGTAGTATTAGACTAATAGAGTAGCGGCAGATTGGCATTAGCCATCAGTCATCCGATCAATCTAACGGAGATGTGTCTAGTAGTTGTCCATAAGATTAAACTACGGATTTTTTTTTCTTAAAAAAGTTTAGATTAGTAATATAGAAGGGAAAAAACACCTTCAAAGCAAGATTTGCAATCTCCAGCCCTTTTAAATATCTACCCTTTTTCACTGATGAGATATAAATGGATTGAAATAGAATAAGAGAAATAAATTGCACTGATTTCCATAAGCTCCCTATACCACCAAACAAAATGAGTCATTGTAAATAGAGATGGGATTACAAATAAACCACCATTGCAGACACTGCAGTCTTGACAAACTAGTACTCCCTCCGTCCCAAAATAAGTCTCAACTTTGTACTAACTTTAGTACAAAGTTGTACTAAGCTTGTGACACTTATTTTGGGACGGAGACAGTACAAAATTAGCCAATTAGCTTACTATGTACCAAAAGATCACCAGTAACAAAAGATAATATGTTATTGTTGAAATGGTATGGGCCTTGCCCATCTTCACTTAAGCCCATGTGGCCTAGGACCATGGCCATGACCTAGAAGAGGTTGCCAGTGTCTGAGAGGCAGCCCAACACACAACCATTTACCCCAGCCGCCATACCCATCAAGAGAGCCATGGGTACGTCTCTCCCACGACACAACAGTTATCATGAATTAAAGTTGGACTAGTATGAGAACTCTCTTTGTATCTTTATTAGTTTTAGAAGCATTACAAATAAATAAGTGAGTACATACATTTTTCTCTGGAACTGGACATCCAGCCTTCTATCTATCTCTTTTTGTGATTCTGCATATTTCTGAAGTCGGGCAAATGCAGAAATTGTTCTCTGGATTTCATTTTGATGGCATACCTCCAATGAACATAGCTTACTTCTAACTTCCTCCTGAAGATCGAACATCATGAGTGAAGAAAACAAATAACTAAAAGTACTCGGTATCAATTAAGGCTGAATACATTGTTGCCAAAGCAAGCCAATGACACCATTAAATAATTAAATTCAATAAATTACATGATGAATATTGTTTGATCCACAAAGGAAATTGTCATCGCAGATATACATGTCTAGTACAATGATTTTTTGTACTTTCTGTCCTATTATCACATTAAATGTGTTGTAGCTTAAGAAACGGCAGTATTGTTAAAATCCTGGAGAAATGCATACTCCACAAATCAGCTATAAATCCAAGATGGAAAAAAAATACACAAAAGAAAAGCCGATAAGCGTATGGAGAATAAATGAGTCCCGGGATGCAATAATAAGAAATTTGGTTCTTTGGGGCGCCCATTATTTTGCTTCATGGGTCGTAATATTCATTGTGCAAAAAATGTGTGTATTTGAAAATTTCAACATCAAGTTGTCAACTAACGAAAGCAACCTTCCTTTCTTTTAGTATCATATATGCAAATTATGTTCAAAATCTCGAGGTGTGTTCTATCAATATCAGTATGGCATGTCCAGTAAGCTCCATCTAGATATTGAGACTGTAAGCCAGACAAGAAGATAGTGCGCAATATCCAGATGCCCGGAGCACTTAAAAGGCCGTTGTAATGACAATCCTTTACAGGAAAAGACAGTGAGCGTGGTATAACTAATAGTCTAATAGTTACTCTAAATTGCAATGGGTGCAAATGGCAAAAATTAATGGTTTATTACTGATACATCAAAGGAAAATCATTAAACCATCACTAGCATACTGTGCTTATTAAATAGGAACAACAAAGTAGTACACACTTGAATTTTGAGATGATGCTCAAGTTCCAGCTCAAGCAGAATGCTCTTCTCTAGGCTCCTTTTCTCCATCAGGTGATATGGTGTACTGCTGCAATCTATTTCATCTCCAGAATCTTCAAATCCGCTAGAAATAAATAAATGGTATAACTTAGCATCAGTACGTGGTTAATGAACTGTGATGTGTCCCCGCAAAAAAATAAACGAAATCCGATGTGCTTATTTTTTAAGCTGTTGCAAAAAACAAATCACGAAAAGTTCATTGCTCTTCTTCATACATAAAATTGCAGATAGATTGGGTTGACTTATGACTGTCCTCTCACATTTCATCTTATGTGTTCCGCAATGAAAAGCTATTAACTGATTAAATGATAAGCAGGTAGCGAAACACTCAATTTCCAAAAGTAATTCAGCACGGCGAGGGTATCATAATCCAATCCACCTCAATGTCAAGCGGAGCCTTAAAAAAATGGCATGCCTAAACTCATAAAGCAGACATCCACAATTCTGCAGAGCAAACAGGAATGATGTAGGCACAGTTTATGGCTTGAAGTTGATGGTATCATTATCCTTTGCAGATTGTCCCTAGGACCAAAGGCTATCTTTCTTACAAGCATACAGGCTGCCCTCAAAATCCCAATGTCTTCCTTTTCCGTTGAGGTGACGCTTACGAATTGTCAGATGACAGGTGATATTGACAAACTACAATGTGTTAATTTCATAAGAAAAATGCAACTGACTGCAGGAACCAAATTGCAGTACCAAACACTCACCCGGATTCGAGATCGTTACATGAGAACCTCGCTCCGGTGGTCACAAGAGCCCGGGTATCCTCATCACTGGTGTCGTATTCCTCCTCGACCTGCATCACAAAGGCCTTCTCCCTCATGCTGCCACCGCTAGCCCTAGATACAAATAAAACAAAAAACAAGTTCAGTCAAATGCATCCGCAACCGCAAATCAACCAAGCGTAAACTGTGAGAGTGACGCGAGATACCACTCCGGTGGCTGCTTGAGGGGCGTGGGCGGCGCGGAGCAGCGGGTAGCTTCGAGCGCGTCGGTGAGGGCGTCGCCCAGCGTCCAGCTCGGGCCGGGGTCGAGCGCCCTGGGGCACCGCAGCTCCAGGCCCGCGAATGCCCTGCGAGGAGGGGCGGCGGGGGGGTGTCAGTCCCGAGGAACACCAGGCAGATGGACGCAGCGCGGGTGCGGAAAACGGGGATGCGGGGATTACATGGTGGCGGTGGTCGCCGGCGAGACGGGCGCTCCGCCTATAAGGCCCGCGTCGTCTTCCTCGCGCGGAGCTGCCGGCGTTGGCTTCCTCGCGTCAGGCCAGGCGGCCGCTCGGCGCCCTTCCTTCCTCGGCGGCGCCCTGCTCGACCCTTTGCCCCCGATTTAACAGCCGAATGAAATTCCTCTCTGCAATCGAGCGAGAGGAGGAGTTAGCACCGTGCCCCTGCAGTCAGCCGCGTCGCCTCGTGCTCAGGCCGCCACGCGCCGTTGCGGAAGAGAGAGGGAGCGGGAGAAACGGGAGGTCGGGGGAGAAAGGGCGCGGGATGAGACAGATGAGGGAGGAGCTACCTGGGTCACCGCCGCGGCGCCGCCGCCGCCGCCTACACACTCTGAAAATTTCGTGCAGAACTGTCGGATTCGCGCTGTGCGCTGTGTGTTTCGCGTCGGTGTGTTCTTTTGTCGGGCCGTTTCGCGTCGGGCTTTTGGGGTGTTTGTCTTGTTTATATGGGCCTCTGTTTCGGCTATGCGGGCTGCGTTTTGGATTTCGGCGGTAACGAAGCGTGTACGAACTGTTTCATTTTCAGTTCCCTCAACAGCAATGTCTCCAAAAAAAAAAAAAGTTCCCTCAACAAGGATTGTCATCACTGTTGAAGTTGAAAGGAAATAATAAACATTTAATTGGGGTGAAGGTTGCTCCCACAACACCAGTTGTTAGCCATTTGCCTGTTTATGAAGGCTAGCAGGTGTTGGGTCTTTATTTAAAAGCTTCAGGGCAGCATATAAACCCTGGCAAATCCTTTGTATATTTCAGCAAGGAAGTGCCGAATGAATTGAAGGAGGCAGTCAAGCTTTCTCTTAACGTACAATCTAGAACTCAAAATGAGAAGTACTTGGGCATGCCCATAGATGTTGGGAAATCAACTAATGGCGATTTTAAGTATTTGGAAGATAGAGCATGGAAAAGGGTACAAAGATGGATTGAGATGATCGTATCAATGGTTGGGAAGGAAGTTCTGATAAAGTCAGTTGCACAAGCATTACCCACTCACACGATCGGGTGCTTCAAATTACCCTGGGCCTTTTGTGAGCATATTGATAATTTGTGAAGGCAATTTTGGTGGGGTGCAAAAGAGGGCAAAAGGAAGATAGCGTGGGTATCATGGAATGATATGACACAGCCGAAGAATGTGGGTATCTTGGAATGA
>NC_057796.1:32344155-32367157 GCF_018294505.1 Triticum aestivum | reverse complement strand
GGCTTCAGAAAGATGGAGCTATTTAATTTGGCCTTGTTAGCTAAACAAGGGTGGAGATTGATTCAGGATCCTTCAAGTCTTAGTGCCCAAATTTTGAAGGCGATGTACTAGCTATCCCAATGATGACTTTTTAACTACTCAGCTAGAGGCGAGGCCATTAAAAAATTGTCGGTCATTTCTGGAGGGTAGAGAAGTACTGAAACAAGGTCTGGTTCGAAGGATAGAAAACGGACAATCTACACACATATGGATAGATAATTGGATCCCAAGAGAGTCCATGATCAAATCTATTGTACAATTAAAACCAGGACCGGTTATGGTGGCCGAGCTGATCGATCTGGTGAACCTAGCGTGGAGGAAAAAGGTGTTAAATAAGCATATGATGAAGCTTGATGCAAACCATGTTTGTCGCATTCCTTTGGCCACTACAGCTTTATGTAGATTGTTGGGCATGGAGGGGCTGTTTGGTTCTAGGCCTTGCATTGCCACACTTTGCCACACATTTTTGCCAAACTTGCCTAAGATTAGTTCATCAAAATGAGAGCCACAAATTAGCAGGTCTAGGGGAATCTTGCCATATTTTTTTGTGTGTATGCCATGTGGGGCCCTAGTGTGGCTTGTCTAAGATGTGGCTTGAACCAAACACTCATCTAAGTTGGTTAAATTTGACTAACCTTAGGTGTGACAACCTTTGAAAAAGTTAGTCACAAACCAAAAGCCCTGGAGTAATGGGAAATCCCGGATTTTTTCTGTGCACTAAGCGTACATATGGGTTGCTTGGTTTATGCCCCCAACTCGCCCTACCAAAATATTGGTCACGCCAAATCCCTTACATGTTTGCTTTGTTGCCAAAAGTTTGGCTGCCAACGAGTCTTCTATTCCTTTCTTCACAAATTCTTGCCAAATTTTTGGCCAACCCTCGGCAATGGAATCCCGCGCCAAATACATACAAAAAAGTCCTACACAAAAAAGTCCTGGCAAGAATCAAACAGCCCCATAATGTTGATACATACAAAAAAGAGAAGGGAAGCGTATCTAGATGGATCCCCGGGAAACTCATATATGGCCAAAGAGGAAAAGTCCTGGACAATTATGTGGAGACATGAAATACCAGCGAAGCTCAAAGTTTTTGTGTAGCGTCTAGCTAGGCAAAGCTTGCCGACGGTGGATATGGTCCACCATAGAAACATGGCTGATGGACAGTACGTGCATGGTTTGTGGATAGGGTCAGGACAACTGGAGACATTCGTTGCTAGATTGTTGTTTGGCTCGGTAGTTATGCGAAAAAAGATGTGATGTGTGGTGTGGCGGTTGGATTTTCCCTATATATAGTATATGGATCTAGACATCTCGTATGTGAAGTTGTAGTTAAAATCCTGCGTATGGGAGACTTAATGCTACCACTTGAGCATGTGTTGGTTTTTCCTTGAAGAGAAAAGGGTGATGCAACAAAGTAGCGTAAGTATTTTCCTCAATTTTCGAGAACCAAGGTATCAATCCAGTAGGAGACTACACACAAATCGCCTAGTACCTGCACAAACAATCAAGAACCTTGCAACCAACGCGATAAAGGGGTTGTCAATCCCTTCACAGCCACTTGCAAAAGTGAGATCTGATAAAGATAATAAGATAAATATTTTTGATATTTTTGTTGTATAGATTGGAAAGTAAAGATTACAAAATAAATGGCGACAAAAAATAGCAAGTTGACGGGAAACTAATATGATGTAAAATAGACCCGGGGGCCATAGGTTTCACTAGTGGCTTCTCTCATGATAGCATATATTACGATGGGTGAACAAATTACTGCCGAGCAATTGATAGAAAAACGCATAGTTATGAGAATATCTAGGCATGATCATGAATATAGGCATCACGTCCGTGTCAAGTAGACCGAAACGATTCTGCATCTACTACTATTACTCCACACATCGACCGCTATCCAGCATGCATCTAGAGTATTAAGTTCATAAGAACAGAATAACGCATTAAGCAAGATGGCATGATGTAGAGGGATAAACTCAAGCAATATGATATAAACCCTATCTTTTTATCCTCGATGGCAACAATACAATGCGTGCCTTGCTGCCCCTGCTGTCACTGGGAAATGACACCGCAAGATTGGACCCAAAACTAAGCACTTCTCCCATTGCCAGAAAGATCAATCTAGTAGGCCAAACTAAACCGATAATTCGAAAAGACTTGCAAAGATATCAAATCATGCATATAAGAATTCAGAGAAGAATCAAATATTATTCATAGATAATCTTGATCATAAACCCACAATTCATCGGATCTCGGCAAACACACGGCAAAAAGTATTACATCGAATAGATCTCCAAGAACATCGATGAGAACTTTGTATTGAGAACCAAAAAGAGAGAAGAAGTCATCTAGCTAATAACTATGGACCCGGAGGTCTGTGGTAAACTACTCACACATCATCGGAGAGGCTATGTTGTTGATGTAGAAGCCCTCCGTGATCGATCCCCCATCCAGCAGATCGCCGGAAAAGGCCCCAAGATGGGATCTCACGGGTACAGAAGGTTGCGGCGGTGGAAAAGTGGTCGTGGTTCCTCTGAATGTTTTCAGGGTATAAGAGTATATATAGACGAAAGAAGTAGGTCGGTGGAGCCACGAGGGGCCCACGAGGGTGGGGGGGCGCGCCTACCCCCTGGGCGCGCCCTCCTGCCTCGTGGCCGCCTTATTGCGTCTCTGACTTCCACTCCAAGTCTCCTGGATTGCGTTTGTTTCAAGAAAGATCCTCGCGAAGGTTTCGTTCCGTTTGGATTCCGTTTGATATTCTTTTTCTGCGAAACACTGAAATAGGCAAAAAACAGCAACTGCCATTGGGCCTCCGGTAAATAGGTTAGTCCCAAAAATAATATAAAAGAGCATATTAAAGCCCATTAAACATCCAAAACAGATAATATAATAGCATGGAACGATAAAAAATTATAGATACATTGGAGACATATCACTTAACAGTGGAATACGTCTTATATTATGAGAGAGGGAGTAGATTCGTGGTCCAAAGTGGTGTTGTGATGTGTGTCGTTATCGTTGACGGACACAAGCAAAGGCATTCAAAAGTGAGCTGCTACTGCGAGAGTTTTACTAGTGAGACGATACATTTTGGTTTTCATTTCTCGGATGTTTTGGCAAACATAGGTAAATGTTGGTTTGGTATCATCGGAAAAATCTAAACATATGGTAAACATAGAAACATAGGTAAACTGGTGGGATGCAAAAAGCTAAAAAAATCTCATACTTTTGAACGGTGGGAGTAATATATAAAGATGTCGTGTGTCAACCAAAGTAAACAACTAGATGTAACATGCAGACACGAAAGCTCGAGATTATGAAAGGGACATCTAGTTGGATTGATCAACGACATGATCTAGATTTTGGCTCCGGCGCCAATGTCGACAAACATGTTGATAAAATTAACTTAGGGTCAGTTATTTTGAGCAGCTTAAAAAATAAGCTGCCTCTCCCCAGCTTAAAAAAATAAGCCGCATTCTAAATTTGTTGAGACTTCTACACATTAGTTATCTCATAACTTGTTTAGAAGTCCTAGCGAATAAAAGACACAGCTTACAGGAAAAAATGGGTAGAAGGCGGCTTATTTTTTAAGCTGCCAAAAGAATTGGGCCTAAGTTACCGAAGAAGAGGTCGATGGAGCAAGTTCAAATTCGAAATTCATATTTTGAAGTCAGAAGCAAGGCAAAGGGAAAGGCCGTGGCCGTCCTTTGGCCCGGGTGTCGGCCTCCTACCGGGTCTCACTCTACCTGCCCATTTCCCCTAAAAAATAAAACCGCCCATTTCCCGCCCTTTTCACCCCCTTCACATTCCAGAAGCTTCTTCTCTGCCACCACCACCGCCGCCGCCGCCGGCGAGGAGAGGAACGAGGATGGGGACCCGTGCCCTTCCGCTCCCTTGCCAATTCGAGCTCCTCCTCGGCGAAGGTACGTAACCCAACCCACTCGAATCTGCTACACCTCTCCCTCCGCCGGCCTTCCAACCCTTGGATTTGCTCGCGCAGACCGCGACAGGTGGCCGCCGGAGGCCAGGTTCATCGAGGCCGCCCACCGCGGCGACGTCCGCGGCATCAAGGGTGAGGCCCTCCGCATCTAATAACCCCCCTCACCCTCACCTCCTGCGTCAGTTCGCTCCCTCGCTACATTCGGGGGCTTAGGGTTTTGTCACCGCGAGGCCAGGCTTCCGATCTGGCCGCGGAGCGGAACACCGGCTCCCGGATGTCGATTTCGTCTGTGATTTAGGCTCGAGCGCACGCTTGATTCCTCGGGGGATTTTTCTCGTTGCGACCTGTGGCTGAAATCGGCACTTCTTAAGAAGTAGCAGTGGCGATTTCTTCCCGGTTTGGGGGTAAAATTGGCCACCTTCTGTCATGGTCGATGATTCCAAAATAAGATTGTACTACCTTTCTTTTTGTGAACTTCAGAGATTGCAAAGGAGCTGGACGTGCACGGGCACGGGATCCCGGTGACGGTGGCCAGCACGAGCTACATGGGCATGAACGCGCTCCACGCCGCCGGCGGCCGCGGCAGGCTGCCCGTGTACCAGTACCTCGTCGAGGAGGTCAAGATGGACATCAACAAGCCTGACACCTCCCAGGGTACGTAATTTGTTCGTTTTCAGTTCACGCCTGGCCTGTCTGGTTCTAAACCTATAGTTTCGTGACTCGATCATCATCAGTTATAACCGGGCTGTCTGCAATGTGCTTGTGTGGATCTTATTGCCAGATTATTCACCCGTGGAGCATGCCGTTACCTATGGCAACCTTCCTGCTGTCAGGTACCTTCTTGATCATGGCGCCGATGTGCATCAACAACGTTCAGGAAACATCAGTCTTCTTCATTCAGCTGCACTTCATGGTATAAACACAAGGATCTTCCCTTCATTGTTACTTTCCTCTGTCACAAGACTATGCCTTGGCTTCATGCTCAGGTTGCCTTGCTCGCTTGTTTTGTGCTGGACCTTTTTCTGTTTGAGAATTGTCTTGTGTTATACAGATCATGCATGTAGCACCAGATGTTATGTTGGAGAACCTTTAGCTGAATCTGGAGGGAATGCCATCATGATAAATATAAGTTGATTTATTTTACCAAGCCCAGCCAACCTAATATAAACAATTTTCTTGTTGCCGTAGATAAATTAAAACAAGGCTGATATTATTTGCTTCTCATGTCCTGATTAGCTTTATGAAACTCTAAACATAGTTGTCATATTAGTTTGAATTTTCTGCTCACATTTGTGTATGTGGCGTCGTGTTGCGACCAATCTATTTGGGCACTGTACTATTTATCCTTATAGTCTCTGGAGCTTCTCTCAGGATATCTACTTCATATGCTATTTTGTTTTAGCCATTGAAGCTAGTTTCCCAAGAAATGCCTGCTTAGTTAGTATGATATGCAAGTTTCCCGGGTATCTGTTTCATACACTATTTTCGTCCCAAATGGTGTTCATTTAGTATGATTACCTGCTTATTATGGTATCTGTTTATGGCAACCCCTTCCATGTGTCTGTCAGGGAAATGCGAACCAATAAAGTTGCTTCCCACCAATAGTAATTGAAACTTTGTTGCACAAAAACGTTTTTGTTCATATACTGTTCATAGTGTTATGACCTTCATTTTCTTTTCTTTTTTCAGGGCACTCTGAAATAGTAAAGTATCTTCTCTCTAGAGGAGTGGATATTGATGCACAATCAATTATTGGGACACCAATCGCTTTTGCTGTTCAGAAAGGACATGCTGCTGTTGTGAAGATACTTTTGCAGCACAATGCAGATGTAATGTTCAAATCTTCATTTATCTGTTGGCTTTCAACTTCATTTCTCTCTTTTGCTAGAGTTTTGCTACGTTCTCAAATTGTTCCCACATGTATTTGTGGCCATTATTCGTTGGTGACTAACCATGGCATGCCAAAAGTTAGGAACGTGTGACTTAGTTGGTTATACGTTTGGTTCGCTGGCAAGAATCCTTTCCTACAGCTGTGGTCCTATGTGTCACTGGCTCACAAATGCATGGAGGGTTCCCGTTGGCTTGGCGTAGTATGGCACTTCGTAGGCATGATTAGTAAATATTGGCAACCTTCATAAATCAACCAAATAGGCCCTGCTCATAGCTGTTAATGTGTTAGCCACACTAGGCATGCTAGGACCGGTGACCCACACAACAATTCTGAGGAATCAGTGGGAGCAAAGGGACATATAACTTTTATAAGCTACACTCTCAGAAAAGAAGTATCGAATCAGCTCTTTTTCCCTTGCAAATTGAATCTTTCTCTTGGAACTGTCATATTTTGGCATGAAATTGAACCTCTTTAATTTTTTTCAGCCCAACAAGGGTACTCGTATTCTTGGACCTTTAGACATGGCGTTACACAAATCTAATGTGTCTTGTGCGAAGCTATTGATTCAGGTATTGTATCCTCTTTTTGTACTGCAGTAGGAATCTAGATTTCTATAAACTGATGTTTGATTTAGTCATTTTTGCATTAACAACTAAACAAATGATTGACTTTTCATACTTGCATCTGATAGGGTGGAGCTAATGTGAGTGGTGCTGGTCCTTGTTATAATCCCTTGGTAACGGCTGCAGAGAAGGGCTTAACTGAAGCTATCAAGTGCTTGTTGGAAGCTGGTGCAAATCCAAATGTTCTTGACAAGGTCAGAATGCTCATTTTGTCACATATTCTTGTGTCTTGCTTGGCTTTATAGTCATATGCAACAGCTATACGAGTTATTTAAGTACACCTACATGATGCTATAAGTAATATACAAATAAAAGGCTGTGCTAAGTTGCCTTTCTTACATAAGCGTGCTGCTGTTTCGCCTTTCCCACTTTGTGCCATCTTTTTGTTAATTTGGTGGGATAGTGAATCAATAGAATTGTCTTACACTGATATGCAACGACCGTAACTGTAGGAGTTATGATGCAAGTAGACCCTACATGATGCTATCTGTAGTATAAAAATAAAAGGCTGTGCTAAGTGAACTTTTTTGAATAAGCTTGTTACAGTTTCACCATTTCTCCTTTATGCTCTCTTTGTAAATTTGTGTCATGAACATTTGCCTATTTCCTAATGTTGAATACTACTTTTTGTAAAGCTTTTGTTGTTTCTCAACAGTTTGGTAGATTGCCAATAGAGTTGGCTGCTGAGTATGGTACACGGGAAGACGTTGAGATGCTCTTTCCTTCCACCTTGCCAATTTCAACTGTGACAAATTGGAGCGTTGACGGAATCATTAGTCATGTGAAGATGGAAATCAAGCAGCTTGAGGTATGTTATGCTAGCAAATTTTCTTTCACACTCACAACAATTTTGTCCCATGTTAACTCTCTAAGCAATGTTGGCATCGATGTTTAGCTAAAACTTCATAGATCAAGAACTAGTCAATGCGCCCGTGTTTTCGTTGCGCCTGCTTTGCGGTCTAAGTTCCGTTCCTGAAAACTCATCTGATGTGAATGATGCTTTATTGGATAACTTATTTTGCTTGCATGTTAATTCATTAACAGGTGTACCAATTAGTCTTCTTAGAAAGCTCTCTTACTTCATTTACTGTCTGTAGAAAGTGACAACTGGGATTTTCAAATCTCTCATTGATGAAAACTGTCCCTTGTCTTTTTCCTTGAGGTTGAAACTGTTAACCTGTATATTATACACGTTATATCGGTACCTGTAATCATTTGTAATCCTAGTCTTTAGGCTAGTCCTGTTCCTTAGGATTCACTACCGAGTCATGCTACATGCCTTTTTCCACGGTAGTTAGTTAGACCAGCTCTATATCTGTAACGGGACATGTAGTGTAAACACTGCACACTGAATATACAAGTTAGCTGCGACTGTTTCTTGAATTCATTCACTTAACCTTAATGTCATTTCTAGAGCACTGTTTCTCCCTGACACACATTAGACCTCTTAATATGTGTTCCTGACCAAGTTATTATGTTTGCCCAGGATGACAATTTTGTCCAAACGAGGGTGTCTGACCTGAAACGACAAGGAGACGAAGCATTTAAGAAGCAGGATTATCTGAACGCATCGGTGTTCTACACACAGGTATATTCTCGGGCCTTTTATTTCTGTGTAAACTGTAGGTACAGGCGTACAGCCGGGAAACATGTTCCTCCAGTAGAATTGAGTTGATTTATAATTAATATTAATTAACCTTGGCAATGTCTAAAAATTAACATTTACCTCGATCATAATGCTAACCTGTTGGAAGACTAGTCACTAGTGAGAGCATCTCGTTGCATGTATGGAGTGTTAACTTAACAGTGAACCAAAATGGTGATAATTAAGTTTAAATAAATAAATAAGAATGGCGACACATTAATCTCCGCTGTTCGTTTCGTTGTGAGGAATTTCAGGTGCGAGTTGATCTTTTATCACAGTTTAACTCCTCGGTCCTTGTACCTGTGGACCAAATGACAAATTATTGGTCTAAACCGAGCAGCATTTCTGGAAGGGAATGTGGCAACACCAACAATTTTTCACTGTTTTGTGTGCTGCAGGCTCTGAAGATGGATAACTTCGACGCGAAGTTGTTATCAAACAGGAGTCTTTGCTGGCTTCGCATGGGTAATGGGGAAAGGGCTTTTGGTGATGCACATGAATGCATAGCGCTTTGCCCGAAATGGGCAAAGGCACACTATCGGCTACGCACAGCTTTTATGTTTATGGAGGTGCAGTAGAATAGCTCAGGCTGAAAATTACGTTGCTCCTTTCATATCTGTTGTTTGATTCCAAAAATGCGCTTGCCTTTCCTTAGGATTACAACGGTGCCTATCAGTCTCTCTCGCGCGCTTTAGAGCTGGACCCTGAAAGTAAGGAGATCGAGAAATTGTTCTGGTAAGAGATACTTCTGTCTTCTTGTGTTTCGTTGAGTGCTTGGTAGAATTCAGTTCTTTTCATCGTTCTGATCAGCTGATAAGAGATAAAACCCGTCTCGTTGTATTTTCTTGAGTGTTATTTGTCAGCAGTTACATGTTTTGGGTGTTTGCCATCTTTGGTAGAATCCAGTTCTTCATTTCCGTGTTCTGATCAACTGATCCTTGCAGGGAGGCAATGGAACTAATGAGTTAGCTGCTCCACGCCGACAACAGAGAGAAGCTCACGCGGAACGGGAGGATCTTTACCTGTTCTCTCGGACAAAAACAGCTTAACTTTGAATTATGGTGGCCTTTTTTCATGTAATTCTTTGACCGCAGCAGCAGCTTAACCTTAGAGCAGAACACATTACTGGCTACTTATTATGAGTTTTGTGAAATTTGCATCATGTTTGTATATGGTAGAAGTGTGGCAGTGGATGATGAATTGAATTGACTAAGTTAGAGTGAAGTGTTTGGTTGAAGATTGTGGTATTGCATTTGCCAGTTCCCATATTTTGCACTGTCCAATCTCTGTACCCTACTGAGCATGTAAACCCTAGTATTTTTTTTATTTGTATTTGCCAGTTTCCATGATCTGTTTTTTTTGAAAGATCCAGCTCGGCTGGCTTCATTTGATTTAGCAGAAGAGTGATAGAAATACAAAGTTTGATCAGAGCTATCATAGCAACAAAACAAAATAAGATGAAAAAAGAATGTGCATGGGGGTGGCTTTCCATTCCCCCAAAAAACTCTCTGACTCTAGGTTTTATCTCGCGCCTAGATCCCCGAACGGGGGCTCGATGGCCTTGGCTCCAGCAAGGCGCCATTGCTCCATGTTTTTCCTTATCGCCCTGATGATATTTGATGGATCCACTTCCTTGTCTCTGAAAACGCAATTGTTTCCCGTGTTCCAGAGCTCCCAGGTTGTTGCCATTATCATGGTTCTTATTCCTTTCCTCCCCTCTTTGTTCGTGCGAGAGATGATTTGCCAGGTCGTCGATGTTGTGGACGCCTGTTCTCTTTGTTGGGGGGGCAGTGAAGCGCAACCCCTCCACTTTGCAACCTCTGTCCATACTGCCTTCGATAGATGACAGTTCCAGAATAGATGGACGCATGGATGGATGTTTCTAAGTTTCTTCTGCAGAAGTGGCAGAAGTAGGAGTTTGGCCATCCATGATCTGTTGATGATACTAATTCTTCCAATCTCTCAAACTTGGCATTGTAGTACTGTTTTCCTGTTGAAATGCTTGCTGATCTCTAACTAAACCATTTCATTTGCTTCCTTTTGATAATTTCGGAAAA
Source organism: Triticum aestivum (assembly GCF_018294505.1). Taxonomy (NCBI): domain Eukaryota; kingdom Viridiplantae; phylum Streptophyta; class Magnoliopsida; order Poales; family Poaceae; genus Triticum; species Triticum aestivum. The sequence goes on along the minus strand of NC_057796.1, from coordinate 32,356,956 downwards.
TCGAAGTCGGCGGCTGCCTTTAATGTTCCTAAGGTGTAGAAAATCACATCAGTCCTGGTGAAGATTCTATTGATGAGCCTGGCCCTGTTCGACCGTAGCTCCCAACTGGATGTATATCCTACTTCACGGTTTAATCACGGTCGTTTTGAAACCTGGATACTAGGTTCATGTACTTTGGAACTTGTATGTTGGCGGGTAATCTGTTTAAAAAATGAATGCTGAGGTTCTGACACATAATTTGTGATAAAAATTGAAATGAATTAGTGTGTTTGAGATCTGATTTTGTCTGTACAATTTGTGGCTTTTAAAATCTTGGAACATTTTAATTCTTGTTGATGATATATATGCATGTAAAGGCGGCATGTGAATTTGGAGAAATCATGTGTTCCCAAAATGGGAAGGCGGCTTCTAGGCGCCGGTAGGCCTGCCCAAACATCTTTGTACATTGGTTCCGGCGCCCCCGTACCATGGTTCCAGCAAACGAAATAGCCGGTCACAACAAAGAACGTCCCGCTCGTCGCCGCTTGTAGCACCTGCCTCCGCTGGTGGCCGCGCCGATGGACGTTGGTTCCATCATATACCAACAACGGTTCCAGCTTCTACGCCTGGAGGGTCTAGCACGGCCGCCCCCGCCCTCCGTTCCCAGTTGCCGTTTGGTCTCTCAGCACCGGAGCTCGCCAGGTTGAACCCATTACACTGACGCGTGAGAGGGAGGTGAAGAATGAGAGGAGTTACTGCTAGTTGTGAGGTAGAAGATGAGGAGTGAAAGCTGCGGCGAAGTAAATGAAAAAATGGCTGTGAAACCGACGCTTGAATAGATAAGGATGGAAGGAGGCGCGGAGCGTGGGTGGACCTAGCTGCACACGTGGATGTGTACACGCGAGGTATGTGACCGGCCGAGCGTTCCGCCGGCCGGCCGATTCTAAATATTTCCCAAATTGAAAGCACGCCCAAACTTTGGATCACCTAAAAATAAAAATGTACACGAACACAATTCCCCTTTGTGATTTTTTTAAAGCCCCGGTGTATATTCAGACCCATCCATTCGATCTATTTTTTTCCCTAGAGCTGCAAACCAAAAATTCTGCTGCCGCGTGGGACCCACTCATCAGTGAGTGAACCTTTTTATTTATTTCTTCCCTTTCTCCTCGTCCGTTCACTTCCTCACTTCCCTAAAAAAACCCCCTCTTCCTCACCATCTGGCAGAGCGCCGCCGCCGCCGCCCCTCCCTTTCCCGGCCACCGCCGTCGTCCCGGCGCCCCACCCCTCGCTCAAGTACCGCCGCGTCCCGGTCGCCCCTCCCATCCTCTCTATTCCCGGCCGGCGCTCGATTCCAGGTCTGGCCCTCGATTTTTCCCCATTCCCGAATTCCCCAACCAGACCAAACCCTCCCGCGTCACCCTCGCCAGCCATGGAGGCGGCGGCTGCGACCGCCTCGGCTGCCGCGGCGGCTGCCAAGGACGCGGCCTTGGCTGCTTCGGTTGCAGCGGCGGCTGCTGCCAAGGACGCGGCGGCGGCGGCGGTGACTGCAAAGGAGGCGACGGATGCCGCCAAGGACGCGGCTGCGGTGGCTTCGGCTGCGGCTTTAAACGCCAAGGACGCGGCTGCAGCGGCCTCTGCTGCGGCTTTAAACGCCAAGGAGGCAGCCGTGAGGGCCTCTGCTGCGGCGTTAGATGCCGAGGAGGCAGCGGCTGTGGCGGCGACCGCGGCGGCGGCATCTATGCAAGCTTCCCAGAAGCGTAGGTTTGTGGATGCGGCGGCGGCGACGGGGCCGATAAATGCCGAGGTGGTGGCGCCTGTGGTGGAGACTGCAGGCCAGGCAGCGACCGCTGCGGCGGCAGCTATGCAAATGCAAGCTTCCCAGAAGCGTAGGTTTGCGGATGCGGCGTTGGATGCCGAGGAGGCAGCACCTGCGGTGGCGACTGCAGGGCAGCCGACGGGGCCAATAAATGCCGAGGAGGCAGCGCCTTTGGCGGCGATTGCAGGGGGGCCGGCGGCCGCTGCGGCGGTGGCGACGCAAGCTTCCAAGAAGCGTAAGTCTGCGGCTGTGGCATTAAATTACAAGGTGCCAGCACCTGCGACGGTGACTGCAGTTGAGGTGATGCTGGCGCCATTGCAAGCATCCAACAAGCATAAGTTCCATATCATCGACGTGGACCAAGATCCACCAGGGAGCAGAGACGTCGATGATGCGGGGAGTGTCGATCACATTGGCCGCCTCCCGGACGCCGTACTCTGCAGTATCGTCTCTCTTCTCCCCACCAAGGAAGGTGCCCGCACGCAGGTCATCTCTCGCCGGTGGCGTCCGCTCTGGCGCTCTGCTCCTCTCAACCTCGTGATGAACCAAGAACTCAACAGCAACAACCACAATTTGGGCGACTTGATTCCAAAGATCCTCTCTGTGCATCCTGGCCCCGCACGCCGCTTCTCGCTCTGCCTCTCTAATAGCAAGTATCATGGCAAGATCAAGGGCTGGCTTAGTTCCCAAGCCCTGGACAAGCTACAGGAGTTTGAGCTCATCCCCGAGCGTTGGTTCGACGTCAGGGGTATTTTCTACCTGCTGCCATCGTCTGTCTACCGCTTCGCGCCCATGCTCCGTGTGGCCAAATTCGGCGCCTGCCGTTTCTCCAATTTGATTGTGAAGCTGTCGCTCAAGTTTCCGTGCCTCAAGCAGCTCACCCTGGATAGAGTCACCATCTCGGAGGATGCTCTCCACAGCGTGCTCTTTGGCTGCTCTGCCTTGGAAAGCCTTGAGCTAAATAAAAATTCTGGCTTTGGTCGCCTCTGCATCAGCTCCCAAACTCTTAAGAGTATAGGCTTTTGCACTAAACCAGTTTAGTGTCCCTTTCCAAAAGTTGGTCATCAAGGATGCCCCGTGCCTTGAGAGATTGCTACCACTTGAACCACAGGTTGGCCCAAGGACCATACGGGTAATCTCGGCACCTAGACTGAACATATTGGGTGTGCTCTCTACAAGCATAACAGAACTTCAGCTTGGAACCACAGTTTTCCGGGTAGCAGCAGTCTTCATCCATTGCTCATTCAGCATTCATATATGCAGGCTGTTTTTCTTATGAGTGCACTTGTTTTTTATGTCTTTGCAGAGTATGATTGCTGTTGGCTTGACAACCAAAATGCAGAGCGTGAGGGTGTTGGTTCTTGACTACACTAATCTGGATATAGTGGTTAACTTCCTCAAGTGCTTCCCCTGCTTGGAGAGGCTGCATGTCTTTGTGAGTACATTAACATAGCTGCTTGCTTTAGATGTCAAAATCAGAATTTGAGTTGCTGTTTTATCTAGCCAGTTATCGTATTGCTAACCTGTTGGTAACTTCTTTTGTATTATTTGTTCTCTCCATTTCCAGTTCCGGTTCCAGAAGATGAGTTATAATAATCGGGGGGAGTATGACCCACCGGAACCGATTGAATGTCTTGAGCTGCATCTCAAAGAAGTATTGTTTAATAATTATGGCGGCACCGTCCCTTTGTGTATTGACTTCGCCAAGTTCTTTGTTTTGAATGCGAAAGTGCTAAAGGAAATGAAAATCACATTGCCTTACCACCGGCAGTACAACTGGTTTGCTAATCAACACCGGCTGCTGCGGACCAAAGATAGAATTTCTCAAGATGCTCGGATTGAACTGAGATGCGGCAATAATGTTTATTTCAGAGACAACAGGAACACCCATGATTTGTCAATGGCTGATCCTTTTGACGTGCCCTCCAGCGGATGCAAAAAGTGTAGTGGATCCCCATTTTGAAGATTGCCTTGTCTAGTGTTCAAAGCCCAACTTTATGTCGCTGCTTTTGTTTATAGCCTGACGCTCAAAGATAGGATCTACTTCACTCAGTGATGGAATGTTTTGTGGCCTACTCAGAATTATACCTGGTGGCGGAGGAGGTGGTGTCTAAGCTCAGGCTGCAAATCTGAACTTGCCGCTTGAAGGGGTTTGTCAGTAGTTTATTTTATATGTGTTTTTGCGCTTGTTTAGATCTGTAATGCTTAGTTAGTTGTGGTAATCTGTTTTGTTGTTTGGTCCTGTAATTTAAGCTGCTAACAGAAGCAGCTAGTACTATTATTATCTACTGTATCCTATAACTCGCTTTAGTGAAAAAGGATGTTTCATGCCTTCTGTCTCAAATTTATCCCTTTGCAATTCATGACAGAATGTTTGCAACCTTGTTTCTGCTAGTTTCAGTGAATAATGCATCTTTGGTTTGTAGAAGTGTTTATTTATCATTTCTGCTTTCAGGTGATAATTTGGTGTCATGAAACCATGTAGTGGTCTAGCTTACTTGATTTTTCCTTCTCTGCATATACGCAATAATATTACTTACTGATTTGTGCTGCAGCATCTATACTCATCACATTGGTTTTTAGGCCGCCTATTAGTTACTGTAGTATATATAGTTCAGCAATATGGATATTTTTCTATGATCGTATCTCTGTATGTCTATATGGTGTATCTCTATATGGTACAGGGGTATACGGTATTACCCTTAGTTGGCACTTGCCCGTAGTGACCATGCATCGGCAACAAGAAGCTATTTCATGTTAATAATTAGTATTGGCAGCTACTGGTTTTTGCCAGCTTTGTAATTCCTCAAGAAATGTTTGGTCTGTTACACAGTTTTTGTGTCTTAATAATCCTTTTCCGTTTGGTAATTTCAATGTCATGGTTATCATTACCAGCCTGCATACATACGTATATCCTCTGTTTTTTTTTTTGAGTGATCTGGGTGTTGTATTCATTTAATGAACACATGCCACTTTTGAAGTCATACAGGCTTGAAAACACACAGGTTGAACCTGACACCTGCCCCGTTCCGTTAGCTTGCTTGGATTTTTTTTTTTGAGTTGGCTCTGCATCGAATTATCCATTTTCGTCTTCATTCATATCTATACTGCAGCACTAGTAACATGCTCTGTGGGAATGTTTTTTTTATTTGAGCATCCTATACTGAGGCAAAGCACATTTTGTGATTTTCTTCTAGTATTAACCAGCAATACCTGCTTAATGTTTCCATGGTAGGGTCGAGGCATTGAGCAGTGCGAATTCAGAGGCGTAGCGGCCTCAACATAGGGGATCAGCTTACTGGCAGGTGAGAAGGTAAGGAACCTGGTCATATGATACTGTGATGTACACGAAAGCGCGGCACTGCCAGCTTCAGCTATATATTTTGGATATTTATCTTATTATTAAGCTATGGACTGCTGTCACGTGCATCAGCAGGAAGCTGTGAGATCATCATGTGAAAGACACGAAGGAAGCTGTGATGTTTGACGAGGACACTAGGTTTTCTGGACGAAGAAGATGAAGCTGCAACGGTAAGCAACTCTAGCTGGCCCTGATGGTGCAACATCGAAATGCTTAGCTAGTAGCTAGGTCTACCTGTCGCACAGCTGATGAATTGTTTGTCGACCAATCTGGTTCAACAGGTGGAATGTGTTAAGATCTGAAATGCAGTTGACAGTGAGATAAGAGTTGATACCTGCTGAGGTTTGTTCCACTCGAATCTCTGCCGATTAATAAAGAGAACCAGAATTGGATTTCGATGCCCCGTCACTGGACCGGCAGTATGATTTCACTCCGATGGTTTAAATTCTCACAGTATGCTTGTATTAGGTGCAGTAGAATTCCAGAGATTTAAGGAGGATTATTTGATGGGATGCAGACAAATGATGCGGGTTGCTTGAGGTGTGGAATTCTATACTATCTCCGTAACTAAATATAAGACGTTTTTGCAGTTCAGTAACATGTACAGGCATGGGTGTGTATGTATCGAGGTCACATCCCAGAAATGTGTGGCTTGGATGGAGTCTGAAGATGGAAACTAGGACCTGAAATTGAAATGCAAACAGCCAAACATGAAGTTTTATTACATACAGATACAGTGCATATATATGATCCAGGTTAACCTGGGAGTTTGCTGTTTCTTTTACTGAAACTCCAGGGCTGCTGCACATTAGAATAGATGCATATCGCTCACCGCGTCCAACTTAGGATCATCCAGGTTAACCTGTTGCTGTTTGTAAAAAGGAAAGAAAAAAGAGACATTCCTCATCTCTCAGCTTCCCCGGCAGGGGTTGCTGCATGCTGTAAGGGTGTGTTTGGTTGTAGAACCAACTAGAATGTAATGTAATGGTTCTAGAATAGAACGGTTACGGTGTTTGGTAGAGCTAATCAACGAGGGCCAGGAACGGGTCTGTCTGACCCGTGCCGTTCTAGTTGACTGAAACCAAACACACCCTAGGCCGCCGCCCACCTATTTTGACGAACAACCCGGCCCTTCCTCCCACCGACAGCCCCGACCAACAACAGAAAGGGCACTGATGAAAGGAGCCCACCTGGTCTCGGTTCCCTCCACGCGGCCCAGGAGGCGACCTGGTCAAAACGAGTAAATAGCATAAAACTACTAGTTTACAGGCTAGGGTTCCAAAAAACTACCATTTTTTAATTTTTCTCAGAAAGCTACAGAACGCGCGGTCCGCTGTTTCAAAAAACCCAAACCTGCGGTGACTAGCGATTTAACCCGTTTCCTGACGGACTAGGCCCATCTGTCAGCCCACGTGGCCACGCGCGCTCACGGCACGGCCGTTAACGGCCGTTAGCCGACCGGCCCGGTCGGAACTGGGGTAAATATACCCGCTCGGTCGGTCGGGCGCACCCGCTCGCACACTCTCTCGTGCTCGCTCGCTCACTCCCCTACTCCAGTACGAGCTCGCCGCCGCTCGCCGTCTTCGAGGCCGGTGGCCGTCGACCTCCTTGCCGCAATGCCTTCCTGGAACGACGAGGAAACCAGCTCGGAGGAGTGCGAGGTTGTCAGCATGGACATGGGACTTATGGTAAGTTCTTTGCCACCTAGGGTTAGGGTTAGGTGCTAGTAGCCCTAGGCTACAGCCATGGATGTTGCTGAGTGTAGTGTTGTTGTTGTGTGTGTGATACCGTTCTTGATTAGTGAGGGTGGGGTTTGATTGTAGGATTGAGGTAACCTAGGGTTCATCTCTGTACAGTGTTAGGGTTCATGCTGATTTGGAGATTTTTTAGTGATCAGGTTTAAAGAACAGTGCTTGTTGATTCTGGTATTGAGTGGAGATTGAAACCAGTGTTTGTTGGTTATTATGGTTGCAGGAGGAACCAGACACCACTGTGGAGCCCCTTTTCTATGGCCAACTTGAGCTTGCTCATCCCAAGTGCATTCTGCACCAACTGAGGCCTATTAAGCGTGTTGCTTTTGAAGGGCCTGTAACAGGAAGGCGTTTCTATGGCTGCCCAGTCCAGGTTAGATGCCCATTAAGTTTTCTGTTATGGATGTTCAGTGATGTTTGATATGATGCAGCATTTTGTTTGATATGACAGTCACATATGTATTTTTGTCACTTTGGTAACTTAATCATGGCATTGTAATAACTTATTATATCTCATTTATGTTATTCATAGTTAGAAAATCTCAAGTTTATCAAGTAGGTTGTAGAGTGGGGCCATAGTCTTATCACATTTACAAATGCAGGAAAATGGTGTGAATTGTGGTGTTGTAGAGTGGGTTGATGGGCCTTGGCCAACTGTTCTTCAGAGATGTTTGTGCAAACTATGGGAGATGTTCCATGAGCAGAACTTTGGAAGGGTACAGGACAAGGAGAAGTTTGAGAAGGAGTTGGCCAGGCTTAAGAGTGAACATGAAAGGGAGTTGGCCAAGCTTAGGACTGAAGATGACAAGCTTTGCATTGAGTACACCAAGCTTGTTGATGATGTATCCAAGATGTTTGATTGGCAGGATGGTAGGGTGGACAAGAAGGTGTACCAGAAACAAGTGGAGGAGGAAGAACTTGAGAAGAAGAAGAAGGAGCTAGAGGAGAAAGCTATGTTGGAGGTGCAGATGGAAAAGCTCAAACTTGCAAAAGAGCAGAGGTGTATTTTGCAGAGCCAAGCTGATATCATCAAGAACACCAGGAAGGCTATGAAGGCTGTTGAAGTTGACAGAGATGTTCTTAAGAAGGAGAAGGCAAAGCTTGAGCTTTTTGTTGCTGAGCTACTGAAAGAAGGGTATGGCAGCAAGGAGAAGTTAGAGCAAATCAAGGCCATCCTTGAGTCTTGAACTTGTTGTGATATGTTGGTGAAGTAAGTACATCCAAAGGCCTTTATATAAGGATGTGGCCTGACATGACTGCAAGTGATTATGAGTGTACATTTTGGGGGAATGTGAAGTTTAACCTAGTGCAAGAACCTTATTTCCTATGTTGTTAAGTTGTAATGGATCACCTATGGTATTAAGTGTTGTAATGGATCTCCTATGCTATTAAGTAGTGGAAATGGATCTCTTATGCTACTAAGTTGTGGAAATGTAGAATGTATGCTATTAAGTGTTCAACTTGATCTTATATCTTTTATATGTTATTTGTTAGCCTACTAATATTATTTGTGTGGGTAATTGGGCTTAGTGGCCCACTAGTCTTTGACCAAATGCAACCCTAGGCCTACTAAACCCAACCCCATCCATCTGTCAATATAAACCCCTCCCCACCCCCACCCTTTCCCAGTTACTCCACTAGCCGCCACCCAAAAGAAACCCACAGATGGATCCTGACATGGGAGATGTCACAGAGGAAGAGGGGGAGGCTGTGGAGGTTAGGACAGCAGCAGCAGCACAGAGGAGGAGGAGGAGGCGCAGGTAGAGGGCACTAGAGGCGACCCAGGATGAGCAGCAAGAGGAGTTCAACCGCCGACTCTCCGACATGGTACTGGAGAAGTGCAATGATGAAGAACTAGAGCTGGTTTTCACTGGCGGCAGGGGAAGGTCATTCATGGAGATCATTAGGTGGGCAAGGATGAGGGCAGTCATGGCTCCTCATCCAGCAACTAGGGCCAAGTGGGTCCGTTTCTTTGAGCGCTATGACTGATATGTCAATCTCATCTCATCCATCTATATACCTATCTATCTATCTTGCTATCTATCTTTCTAGCTATCTGTAAGTCAATTTGAGAGAGAGTTTTGGTAGTATTTGTGAGATTTGGATGTAATCTATGAGACTATCTTTCTATCTATGTAACATTTGGATGTTTCTGAATAAATGTATGCATTTGGTCAGTTATGTATATCTCAGTATCTTATAATGCACTTGGTCAGCAGCACCATCAATTTATCAAGTGTTGAATCCACATATAGATAAAAGTTGCAGATGAATTGAAGTTGCAGACAAGTGCAGAATCCACATAAAGTACCATATTACAAACCAAATCAAACAGTGCAGTATCAAGTACTTAGTGAGGCAGTGTTATGACAAACCAAATCAAACAGTGCACTTGCATACATAACCTAGGATAACAGAGGAGTTCAACCACTTCAGCTAGTTACCACTTGCATAAAAGTAATCTTTCAGCCTCCCAGATGGCTTCCTGACCCTCTTTGACCCATCCTGCACAACACTTGTAGCAGATTGTCTAGGAGCAATGAAAGATCCATTGCCAGCTCTATTGGCAGCAGCTGACCTGGTGTTCTTTGCTGGAGAAGACCTTGATGACCTTGTGTTCTTTGCTGGAGAAGACCTTGATCCATTGCCAGAAATAGTTGTGTTCTTCTTCTTGGGAGGTGGTACTAGTGTTGAAGAAGAGGTGTTGGGCCTGCTCTTCTTGAGAGGTGGTGGTACTGCTGTTGTAGCTGGAGCTGCCCTTTTCCTTGACCTAGAAGCTGTCTGTGTTGACACATTTGTTATTGGAGGAGGAGTTGGTGCAGGTGCAGAGGCAGCAGGTACCCTTGGTGGCCTTTGTGCAGTTGCAGCCATTGAAGAACCAGCCTCAGAGTAGTTTGCTCTATTTTCCTACACAACAATATTAGTTAGAACTATTTTCCTACAAATGAAATGAATGTAACAATGCAATGAATGTAACAATGGAATGAATGGACATACCTGGTGCTTGTTCAGCCTCATCTGGAACTTAGGTTTCAAAGGGACACCACAATTGTTGATCCTGTGCCCTTGCTTCTTGCAGTTGCTGCATGTCACTGTACCAATCCTAGAAGTATCCTTTTTAGCTGGCACCTCAAACAGGCCTTTCCTCCTGGCAGTTTGTTTTTTACCTTTCTTTTCTCTAAAAACAGGGGGAGAAATATCATCACCAGGTGTATGAGGCCAATGGTCAGGACCTGGCACAGGGAATATTATGTGCTTATATGTTTCACAATACATGGGTTTCTTGAAGAAAGCAGAAACATAGTCTTCAGGGTGTATCTTCACTTTCTGCATTGCAGCAATGGCATGACTACAGGGGACAGCTGTCATGTCCCACCTCCTACAGTCACAGGTCTCATTGTTCAAATTAACACAATATGTGTTTTCAGAGCTACTAGTGACCTGCCATATGCCTGGCCCTGCCATGTATGCTTCACAATATTTAGCCCACTTCTTCCCCTCTTCTAAAATCTCTGAATAAGTAGGTGTGATTTCCCATCTGCATGTCTCTGTCTTCTCTCTGATCTTCTGAAACTTAATCATCAGCTTTGTTCTTATGCCCTCTAACATAGTCCTGATTGGTTTGTTCCTAACATCCAATATCATTCTATTGAAAACCTCACTAAGGTTGTTTACTAACAGGTCTGTTTTGCACACAGTGTCCATTTTATACCTAGCCCATGTATGCTCTGGTATCTGTGACAACCACTGCCAAGCTTCTAAACTTTCTTTTTTCAAATTCTCCATGCCTAAATCATGTCCATGTTTGGTAAAGGAATAGGCAGCCTGATCTAAATGTTTCTTAAGTTCCTCTCCTCTGAAACCAGCAGATTGAAAATGGGCATAAATATGTCTAAGACAAAACCTTTGTGGAGAGTCAGGGAATACATCCTCTATTGCATTCAACAATCCCTGTTCAATGTAGTGTAATCTTAAGTGTTACTACTGAATAACATTTTACTCATGGCAAATGTAAAGGCAAATGTAAAGACTAGGTTCAGAAAAATACCTTCTGCCTGTCAAACATAATTGTGTATTTGCCAAACTTATTGCCAGTTCCAATGACTGTTCTCAACTGTGTGAGAAACCATGTCCAACTGTCTGTCTCTTCCTTATCAACAACACCAAAAGCTATTGGGAAGATGTTATTGTTGCCATCCCTCCCTGTAGCTGCCAATATCTGCTGACCAGTGCTTAGCTTGATGAAGCAACCATCCAGACCTGCTAACATGATAACATGAGTGCCTAAGTACATCAATGTTTAAAAATCATATAAATTTCTGAATACTTACCTATAAATGGCCTGCATCCATTCAGAAAACCCTCCTTGCATGCAAACAAGCAGTAAAACATATAGTGAAACCTTGGGGTAGGAGCTGGGTTAAGTGGGTCCTCATGTGTTGTTACTATGCACCTACTGCTAGGGTTAGTATCTAGCACACACTGCAGGTAGTCCCTTATTCTGTGATACTGGAGTTTGTGATCTCCTTGCACAACCTCAACTGCTTGCTTCCTTGCTCTATATGCCAAGCCTTTAGGCACATGCACACCAAACTTCTTCTTTGTGTATGACATAATTGTGTCAACACCAGCTCCAGGGTTGGATCTGACTGTATCCTCACAAACCTTAGCAACCCAACTGACTGTCACCTTTGTGTTCTCTCCACTTGCTCCACAAGTGTGATCCAGGTTCATCTTCTTGATACTGAAAGTTGCCTCATGAGCTATCTTGGAGGCAACTATGTAAAACTCACAACCATGTTTTCTCTCAGAGCACCAAGCAATAACCCTAGTTGGTTCATTTCTGTGATACTCAAAATTCCTAAGAGTCCTCACATGAAAATTTCTAAGTGCTTCTCTGAACTCAACTACATTTTCAAAGCACAAATGCATTGAAAACTGCTCATGTGCATCAGGCCTTTTTGGATCATACCATCTCCTCTCCTTCTTCTGCTTCTTCCTACTCTTTCTTCCAGATGGCAGCCTTGGTGCATCCTCTTCATCACTTATGCCAAAATCACCTGGAAAATAGTACTCATCAGCTTCAGGGACATAATCTTCAAACTTGTTGTGCTCAGGCTCACTGTGAGACTTGCTAGTTGGGCCAGGTTTTCTAACTGGCTTAAGCTTTTTGGCTGCTTTTGTAGTTACAGCAGCAGGATCCACTACTTCTTCATCTTCAGAAACTATTGGTTCTTCCTCCCAAAACTCAGAAGGTTCTGAGTTAGCTGCATAATAGTGCTCTGCAGTATCAGTGCCAGCCTCATCTTCACCCCTACACCAAGCTTTGTAAGAAATTTTCTCCCCTCTGTAATCACCCCTAAAGAACTCAAAATCTGAAGATGATTTGTCATCTTCAACTTCATCTTCTTCCTCTGGTACATCTTCTTCTTCTTCTTCATCTGCTTCTTCTTCTACATCTTCTTCTTCCACAACTGTTTTCCCCTTGTTCAAATTGCTGCTTTGCTGTGTGTTCATGTAGGGCTCATCAGGGGTTAAAGATGGCAAGCTAGCATTAGAGGCAGGGTACAGAACACCTTCTTGTGAAACTCTGTAAACAACAGGTTCACCAACATGATCAATGGGGATCTGTTCCTCATCAGCTGGGCTTGGATCAGTAGCTTTTCTGACACTGATGTTCAGTACCTTCTTATCAACAAATAAGTCAAGCATTTCCTCTAATGCCTCCTCAGTATCCAGGGCCTCCACACCCTCCAGCCCCTTTCCCTCTTCCTTTACATAAGTCAGAAATGCATCCATGCCATAGCCCTCCAACTCAACCAATGCTAATATGGTCAGATAACTGATATCTGAGGAAACTGAATACTTTTTCTCCATATTATCTATTCCTT
>NC_057796.1:32342157-32344145 GCF_018294505.1 Triticum aestivum | reverse complement strand
TGCTGCGACCGCTGCGCCGGGAAGCTCGAGCTGCCTAGCCATTTGTCCACCTCCGAGTGTCCACCGCCCTCCTGGCCGGTGCCGCCTTGCCTCAATAGCTCGCCGCCGATGACATTTGGCTGCGCCGCCGCCGTCGCCCACCTAAGTCACCGCGGGGGAGAGGAGGGGGAGTGAGAGAGTGTGTGGCCCGACCGCCCACTTTGGTTCCGACCGGACCGGGTCGGCTAACGGCCGTTAACGGCCGCGCCGTGAGCGCGCGTGGCCACGTGGGCTGACAGATGGGCCCAGTCCGTCAGGAAAACGCTTAAAACACTAGTCACCGCAGGTTTGGGTTTTTTGAAACAGCGGACCGCGCGTTCGGTAGCTTTCTGAGAAAAATTAAAAAGTGGTAGTTTTTTGGAACCCTAGCCTGTAAACTAGTAGTTTTATGCTATTTTTGAAACATGAAAATTCATGGACCGTGAGTCTGTGAGCCCTTTAAAAATAGGGAGCACAGTGATATAGATGAAGATGATTAATACTCCTAGTAGAATAGACGGAGACGAGCAGCAGCCGTGTCGGTAGCAATAGAGTGTGCAACTCGTGCGATGAACCATGTTAAACGAACACGAAGATGGCCGTGAAGAATGGTTGTTGACAGGCACTAGTAGAAAACAGGGCTTTGGTTCGGGCCTGGCCAGCCCATTAGTCCCGGTTCTTCACGAACCGGGACCCATGGGGACATTAGACCCGGTTCATGGGCCCAGGGGGCATTGGTCCCAGTTCGTCTGGATCTATTTGTTCCAGTTCTAGGCACGAACCGGGACCAATGGGCCGCGCTCCTGGCCCACAGCCATTGGTACCGGTTCGTGCCTAGAACCGGTACAGATGGGGGGTTTAGTTCCGGTTCCTGCCACGAACTGGTACAAATAAGTTGCCTATATATACCCCTTCGCCGCAGCAGAGCACTCCACATTGCTCTGTTTTTTGCTGGCCGGCAAGGGGAGGGCATTGGGTGCTCTAGCTCAACCTCCTATGCACACGAGGTGTTCGATGAAATGCCCGAGCCACACTAGTTAATCTTTCTCCTCTTGAAGCTCGACCTCGGAGCTCCATTTTTCCCGAGATTTGTCTAGGTTTAGCGGTCCGTCACACCCCGTCCCCGTTTTCACCGCCGTCGATCGCCCGCGCCGATCTCGTCGCCGGCACCACCGTGGTGAGCCTCTTGTTCTTATCTTTTTTCTGATTTTCTTACTTTAGATAGATACTTGTCTGATTTTCTTACTTTAGATAGATACTTGTCTGATTTTCTTACTTTTGACACACATAATTATATATAATGCACGCAGATGAACCGGCAATAGATGTACGGTGACAGACACACCTCCGAGTACATTAAGGGCGTGCATAATTTTCTCGATGTGGCCGAGGCAAACAAGCAGAATGGTTTTATGTGTTGTCCATGCCCTAAATGTGGGAATACGAAGTCTTACTCTGACCGGAAAATCCTTCACACCCACCTGCTTTACAAGGGTTTCATGCCACACTATAATGTTTGGACGAGGCACGGAGAAATAGGGGTTATGATGGAAGACGGCGAAGAAGAAGAGGACGATGACAACTATGTGCCCCCTGAATACGGTGATGCTGCAACGGGGGAAGCTGGTGAAGATCAAGAGGAACCAAACGATGTGCCCGATGATGCTGCTGAAGATCAAGAGGAACCAGACAATGTGCCCGATGATGATGATCTCCGCCGGGTCATTGTCGATGCAAGGTCGCAATGCGAAAGTCAAAAGGAGAAGCTGAAGTTCGATCGCATGTTAGAGGATCACAAAAAAGGGTTGTACCCCAATTGCGAAGATGGCAATACAAAGCTCGGCACCATACTGGAATTGCTGCAGTGGAAGGCAGAGAATGCTGTGCCTGATAAAGGATTTGAGAAGCTACTAAAAATATTGAAGAAGAAGCTTCAAAAGGATAACGAATTGCCCGATAGTACGTACGCA
>NC_057796.1:32340559-32342147 GCF_018294505.1 Triticum aestivum | reverse complement strand
TGTGTGTTCATGTAGGGCTCATCAGGGGTTAAAGATGGCAAGCTAGCATTAGAGGCAGGGTACAGAACACCTTCTTGTGAAACTCTGTAAACAACAGGTTCACCAACATGATCAATGGGGATCTGTTCCTCATCAGCTGGGCTTGGATCAGTAGCTTTTCTGACACTGATGTTCAGTACCTTCTTATCAACAAATAAGTCAAGCATTTCCTCTAATGCCTCCTCAGTATCCAGGGCCTCCACACCCTCCAGCCCCTTTCCCTCTTCCTTTACATAAGTCAGAAATGCATCCATGCCATAGCCCTCCAACTCAACCAATGCTAATATGGTCAGATAACTGATATCTGAGGAAACTGAATACTTTTTCTCCATATTATCTATTCCTTGAAAATGTAGCCTCAAGTCCCAAATCTCATCATCTAAGCTGTAGGATTAAATTGACAAACAATTATTTTTTAAGTCACTGAACATTACTGAACTTTCTTCAGATATCAAGAACATCTATGCACTGACCAAATGAACTAACCAAATGCACTTTCTTCTACGCTGACTTAACCAATAAAATACAGTAGCATGCCAAGAACAAACAATTACTAACCCTAGTTCTAATTTGAACTAAAGCACACGGAAATTTTAACTAAAGGACCCAGAAACATTGACCAGTCCTTACCTCACTCCACCAAAGGACGACGCCCAATGGTGGCCGCCTGCTGGATCAGTGTGGATGCACTTCGCCACTGCCCTAGCCGCGCGGACTTCCGGATTTGAGCTCGCCGGATCCACATGAGCTGCGGGCGGTGATGGCTGCTGCGACCGCTGCGCCGGGAAGCTCGAGCTGCCTAGCCATTTGTCCACCTCCGAGTGTCCACCGCCCTCCTGGCCGGTGCCGCCTTGCCTCAATAGCTCGCCGCCGATGACATTTGGCTGCGCCGCCGCCGTCGCCCACCTAAGTCACCGCGGGGGAGAGGAGGGGGAGTGAGAGAGTGTGTGGCCCGACCGCCCACTTTGGTTCCGACCGGACCGGGTCGGCTAACGGCCGTTAACGGCCGCGCCGTGAGCGCGCGTGGCCACGTGGGCTGACAGATGGGCCCAGTCCGTCAGGAAAACGCTTAAAACACTAGTCACCGCAGGTTTGGGTTTTTTGAAACAGCGGACCGCGCGTTCGGTAGCTTTCTGAGAAAAATTAAAAAGTGGTAGTTTTTTGGAACCCTAGCCTGTAAACTAGTAGTTTTATGCTATTTTTGAAACATGAAAATTCATGGACCGTGAGTCTGTGAGCCCTTTAAAAATAGGGAGCACAGTGATATAGATGAAGATGATTAATACTCCTAGTAGAATAGACGGAGACGAGCAGCAGCCGTGTCGGTAGCAATAGAGTGTGCAACTCGTGCGATGAACCATGTTAAACGAACACGAAGATGGCCGTGAAGAATGGTTGTTGACAGGCACTAGTAGAAAACAGGGCTTTGGTTCGGGCCTGGCCAGCCCATTAGTCCCGGTTCTTCACGAACCGGGACCCATGGGGACATTAGACCCGGTTCATGGGCCCAGGGGGCATTGGTCCCAGTTCGTCTGGATCTATTTGTTCC
>NC_057796.1:32337330-32338095 GCF_018294505.1 Triticum aestivum | reverse complement strand
CATCATACAATGAGCCAAAGCGCCACATAGTTCTTTCAGGAAAAAGGGACATCATGGGAGTGGAGGGCAAGTCAGACATGTCCGAAGATTATGAAAAGTTTCATGAAATTCCTCCCTTCAAAGTCAAGGCTGACCCAAGCATCCTGATAAATGATGAAGATTATCCATGGTTACGGCGCAATAAGGAAAGGACACAAGCGAAGAAAAATTGAAGACATTCTGTCCACAACTATTATGATGATACCATGCCAACTTTCAACCTTTTCGTAGTTCATTTGAAATCCCTTTGTAACGGACGAGTTTCCGTATGAAATCCTGATACTTCGAAAGAGATTGTCCGTTTTGTACACGAAGTGCATCCAGTTTTTGCCGTAACCCTCTCAACTTTCTTGCACATGCTATGTGGATGAAATGATGATACCATGCCAACTTTCAACCTTTCCAGAGTTCATTTGAAATGCTTTTCAATTTTAGGGTCTTATAGTTCAAAATAATCAGTAAATGCATGAAAAATAACAAATGAAGTCAGAAAGGGTTAAAAATTAACGATGTGGCTTTGAATGGTGCATTTTGAACACACAAAAAGTCAGGAGTTCAAATAAGTTTAAAAAATGAAATCCCTTTGTAACGGACGAGTTTCCGTATGAAATCCTGATACTTCGAAAGAGATTGTCCGTTTTGTACACGAAGTGCATCCAGTTTTTGCCGGAACCCTCTCAACTTTCTTGCACATGCTATGTGGATGAAATAATGATACCATGCCAA
>NC_057796.1:32335610-32336082 GCF_018294505.1 Triticum aestivum | reverse complement strand
CGTCGATCGCCGCCCCCTTGCGCGCAGTGAGCTCATATGAATTTTCCTAATTTAGATGTGTAGTTAATTTAGATGTGTAGTTAGTTGAGTTGTTGTAATTTGTTCATAAATGAATATGCAAAAGTTAGAATTTTTTTTCTGTTCATAGATTTTTTTTGGTGATATTATTATTGAATAATGAAATCTTTGTGTGTTCATATATATGCAAAGAATATGTCAATTTTTTTCATAGAATTTTTATGATTTTTTTCTGTTATAATTTTGTTCATAGAATTTTTATGATTTTTTGTTGTTGTAATTTTGTTCATAGAATAAGAAGAGAAAGTGTTTAATAGAATTAGTTAGAAAAATAATAGAAATAGTTAAACTAGTTTATTTTTAGTAAGTACTACTTTATTCTATTTATAGTAAGTGCTTAGTAGTTGAACTAGTTGATTTAATAAAACTAGTTTATTTTACTATAGAAGTAGTT
>NC_057796.1:32332252-32333209 GCF_018294505.1 Triticum aestivum | reverse complement strand
GATTTTGTAATGATATTGAGAATTACAATATCTACAATCAAACTCCTCAACATTATGGTCAATACATGCCACTAGTGCACGTGTTGAACTACGGTAACTACCATGGAGATACCCTGGTAAGATTTTTTACTATTACGACATCCGTGCATCTTTTGCATACTTCTAAAACTAGTACATCATTGCTAACTATGAAGTTATTACTATGTTTTTCAACAGAGAATCCCAGAGGATTGTGTGCCTCATTTAATGTATCAGATTGGTAGCCTTCGTGTTTTGAACATATATCCAGGTCATCCTACGAATCTCAACTGTCCATACCGGATTTCTCAAAGAAGTGGAGACATGCTAATCAAAAAATGGAAAAAATGTATGGACAGTCGTAAGGAGGTTCTTGGAAGCAAAAGGAAGCGAAGCGCAAGAATTGGAGATAGAATGATCTCCATTCTCCATAATGGAGAGTCAGGGTCTATATTGTTTTATGCTATTTTACCTTAAAGAGGGTATTTAGGTCCTACCTAATACTGATGATCATGTGCTAAGAACAATTAAGTAGGGTTGGTTCGATGACTATGAGGATGATGATCGTATGACTTGTTATTAATAACGAGTAGAAGTTGTATGATGATGATTAGTAGGACTTGTTATTATATATGATGATGCATGATGCGAGCATGAAGAGTTATTATATATCAGCGGGTGAAATAAACATTGATTGGATTAAAGTGAAGGCAACATGCCTGTGCTGCATGTCGAAAGTAGTACAATCCAAACTTGATCAAAGTTAGGATTAATATTACTTTCGACATGCACCACATGTTGCCTTCGCTTCAATCTAAGCCATGTTTAGGCATAGCAGTAGCGTTGGTAAACCAAGCACGGAGATATAAGAGAGGACATTTCTCTCTATTAGCTAGCTAATAACAACTAAATTAACCCCCAAAACCCCTAAACCAGCCC
>NC_057796.1:32329011-32331557 GCF_018294505.1 Triticum aestivum | reverse complement strand
TTAAAAAAACAAAAACTTCAGCTCCAACCAGCTGCTGACGCGTGGATGCCTTTTGGTCCCGGTTGGTGTCACCAACCGGAACCAAAGGCCCCCCTTCCTGGGCTGGCCGCAGCGGCCACGTGGAGGCCCATCTGTCCCGGTTCGTGTAAGAACCGGGACTAAAGGCCAAGGGCATTAGTAATGACCTTTTAGTCCCGGTTCCAAAACTGGAACAAAAGGCCCTTACGAACCGGAACAAATGACCCTTTTTCTACTAGTGAGGCCAGCCCCCCAAGTCGGTTCCATTGTCCGTTTTAGAAGAGGGCTCCGTGTAAATGGGCACAAGTAGATGCGTACTAGTGTTGTAGCTAGCCAGTAATGTTTGAGAAAGGAGGCAAGCCCAGATATTTGAAGAGACTGCCTGCCAAAGCTTTAAGCAGATGGTTTTCAAGGCAAACTCAGCATGTGTTGTGTTATTACACAAGTAAGCTTAGGATGTAGTACTTGATATGATCGATTTATGTAGCACAAGAAGCATCTTAGGAACATGAGAGGTCTTGATGACAACAGAAAAATGCCCATGGAATAGGGAACATGCAGAATGATAGAAACCTCAAGAATCCCACAAGTTTGGAAATAAGCCGACGACCAGGACGCAGTATTTATCCTCGAGACCAGCAGTGGAGATTGCCGGATCAGACAACAACACGGGAGGCGTGCACGTAGGAACTCCAGTCGGTCTCGGCTGTATCAGAAAATCGATCTGCCTCGGATCGACGGATTGCCTGGACGTGCGGCGGCACGCACGATGTAAC
The DNA here is from genome assembly GCF_018294505.1 of Triticum aestivum. Taxonomy (NCBI): domain Eukaryota; kingdom Viridiplantae; phylum Streptophyta; class Magnoliopsida; order Poales; family Poaceae; genus Triticum; species Triticum aestivum. Next base: position 32,330,763 of record NC_057796.1, on the reverse strand, counting down.
CCTAACTAAACTATGCAGTTTATATACTATTCCCTTCGTTCTTAAATATAAGTTTTCTTACAAGATTTCAATATAAACTACACACGGAGCAAAATGAATGAATCTCACTCTAATCTCATGGAGCAATGGTAAAAGATGGCGCTTGCCCGCTCAATCTGCCAGATCCGATGGCTCGCCAAGATCCGCCGGCCGACGCGTAGTAGCGCGCATATAAGAAGCGGAACTCCTGAAAAGTCTGTTACCAAGCTAATATTGCCGTTAGTCTATCTCTTATCTCGCCCTTTTATTCGCTTTGTACTGCACACACCCCTATTCTTTCTTCTCTCGACTCCTTCCTTGAGCGGACGCTCCTGCATGCAACCACCAAGTGCCGTATCACTTTTTTTTAGAAAAGGAGGATGACCCCCGGCCTCTACATCTGGGAGATGCATACGGCCACTTTATTGATTATTCTCGAGGACCGTACAAAGTATTACAACAATGTGCCTGAATCCACCATCTTGGCAACATATGCCGCTACTCCTATCCAATATGATGAGGGGGTGCTAGCTGGGCCACTACCCAAACAACTCACCTAAGCCTAACATCAAAAGCCGGAAGCCGAAACACATTCGGAAGCCCCAGCCGAGCCACATACCGGGTCTGGGGCACAATCCGGTCAGACGCACTCGTGTGTCGTCGCCGCCATCTTCCACAGGTCCATCTTCAGATCATATTGAGGCTTCTACCTTGTCTGGCCACTCTGCCATCGACGTCCCCATGACGCCAGACAGCTTCCTCCTCCTGCACGAGTTCATCTCCGCGCATCAGACGCCGAGTCTCCACAGCACCATGCTGCCGAGATCCGCCACCATCAATGTGAAAGATGAAGCACCGCTCCGCCAAAGTCGCCGTCCTCTAGTCCCTCGAGCCCGTGTGCACCTCCAAGAATGACGCCCCCAGGGAGGAAACGACACCAGAGAGCCGCCGTCATCCGATCTACTGATCTAGGGTTTCCCCCGGAGGTAGCAGAAAGTGGCCTTGAACTTCTCCACGACGATGCCTTCAGGAAGGGAACGACGCAGACAGCGTCGCCATCGCCGGCCTTGGCAATAGCCAATAGCAGGTTTTCACCCAGATCTGATCGAAGACCTCCATCTCTCGTGCACGGGTCGCCGCCATCCGTGCCGGAATCTGGAAGATCCCGCAAGCCAGATCTCAGCAGGGAGAAGCTCCCCCCCCACCCCCACCGAGATCCGCCGGCCGAGCAGGGGAGGCCGAGGCCGCGCCCACAGGATCAGATCCGAAGACCATGCCCGCGCCGCCGCCCCGGAGTCAACCCCGCGTGGCCATCGGCAATTGATTTAACTTTTGTTTTCCCCTCTATTTAGTTACCATGCTCATCCAAGCATTCATATGCATCGCACTTGTTTTGCCCACATTGATTTAACTTTTGTTTTCCCCTCTATTTTGCGCCGAAGAGTTTTTTTTACAGTATATTAGACCGATCTTTACCTAAGTACGTACGTCTTCTCTCTTCGCCCAGCTATAACTTCTTGACTGCTCCTACATGACTAGGACATGCAGTTTTCCATTCAGATATCATATGAGGATGGTATCTTTTCGAACGTATATGTGATCAAGCATCCTGTTCCAGCTTTAGGCGTTTTGGTTTCATGGTTGGCGTGTGCCAGCAAGAACTTACCCGCAAAAAAGAAAAGTTTTATAAGGACTTGTCCGAAAACTGTTATGTATTTTCATTTAGATTTTTTT
>NC_057796.1:32327797-32328431 GCF_018294505.1 Triticum aestivum | reverse complement strand
TCATCCAGTAGCATATATACCTAAATCTGATTATAAAGCCTACACCCTATGAACCAGGATGGTAGCAAAAGGTCTGGTTTGGGACAGTCACACAGTCGAGTATGTTCTCATCCCAAAGGCTATGTTGAATGGGGCATCGCTATCATAAATTATTGTTCATTTTGTTTCAAATGAGGAGAGAACACAGGCTATATACATGGGGCCATTTAATGCTCCCATGGTGAATATGAAGTTTTGGAAAGATGTGTTATAGAGACCAATACTTTTCCTTTTTCATCTGGTGAACACACCGTGATCCTGTTTGACATGTTTCCAGTGTCGGGCCTTCCTTTACTTGGAGATCCATCCGAAGAAATTTTTCCCACAATAGATGATCTAGAACTTTCCAGGCTTATGTTCCCTGATTTCTTATCTGGCCTTTTATAAGAATTCTTTCAGCTCAATCGCGAAAATGGAATTTAACTTTTAAAGTTTGGTCTGACCATTTACATAACAAACAAGAATGCACTTTGACTTTTATCTCTCTTCGAGAAAAACACATGTATGCCGCAGCCTTTATTACCATCTATCTTTGCTCGTACATGGTTGTTCATGGGGAATGAGGGTCTGCTAGTTGGCGATCTGATCTAAGTTG
>NC_057796.1:32304252-32327568 GCF_018294505.1 Triticum aestivum | reverse complement strand
ACCAGATCGTCTCAAACACACCAATAGTGAAAACGTTGAATTCTTCACTTGCTACTTTTCTGCGCTTCGTGGTGCAGTAATAATATTTTCATGTGAAGCACAGATGAGTGGCTTCTTCCGTCACTGGGGATAGTACATTGTGTTTTGGTCACCAGTGCCCCCAACCTTGGGCTCCTCAAGAAATGGAACTAATAAGTTGGGCCATGCAACATTGTTGCCGCAAATACAAGCCTCTCCGTTATGTCGATCTTGTGATATGGCAAGGCCACGAATGATCGTAGGAGAAAATCTATGTTCTGAAAGACATCATCAGAAGTTGCTATCATATTTGAAGATGCACAATTCACCAAACTATCTTGTAGGGTGGCGACATTTGCGACAACCATTTTCCTTCTCTTCTGTCATGCTTTTGAGAAGAGATCCGCATCATTAGTCTCCTCATTAATCATTTTCTCAAAATGCGATGGTAGTGAAAAGAAAATTGTATGGAAACTTAACTTTTTTAAAGATGTACAACACCCTTGATCATTAGTCTCCTCATCAAAATGCGATGGTAGTGAAAAAAATTGGTTCGCTAAATTTTGAGGATTCTTCTGGCATTTTTGGCTGAGGAAGTTCTATGAGACTTAACTTCTTTAAGTGTGTGAAAAGGTCACCAATTTCTTCTACGGGAAAAGAATACTCCCTATTTTAGTGCTCGCTGAGAGTTGTCTTCCTAGCAACTTGTGTACCTTTTTCTTAGTTTCTTGTGTAGCGGAGCCCGAGCTAAAAGTGAGAATCCGTCATTGTCGATTTCATGGCTTGTGCTGACTTGGGATTCATTGGCAATTTCTGTCGTCAATCACTTTTCTCTGCAAGCTTGTTGACTGTCATTTTTGTTCGATCGAGCAACAAGTTTCATATAGCTTTCTATACCTGTAGTCTTTGAAGCTATCATGCTCATCCAAGCATTCATATGCATCGCACTTGTTTTGCGCACATTGATTTAACTTTTGTTTTCCCCTCTATTTTGCGCCGAAGAGTTTTTTTTACAGTATATTAGACCGATCTTTACCTAAGTACGTACGTCTTCTCTCTTCGCCCAGCTATAACTTCTTGACTGCTCCTACATGACTAGGACATGCAGTTTTCCATTCAGATATCATATGAGGATGGTATCTTTTCGAACGTATATGTGATCAAGCATCCTGTTCCAGCTTTAGGCGTTTTGGTTTCATGGTTGCCGTGTGCCAGCAAGAACTTACCCGCAAAAAAGAAAAGTCTTATAAGGACTTGTCCGAAAACTGTTATGTATTTTCATTTAGATTTTTTTTACTATATGTATATGACAAAAATTTGTCATGAGTGTCGTTCCGGCAAGTTCTTATATGGGTTACAACCACTGAGACAAGCAAGAATGACATGTACTCCCTCTGTAAACTAATATAAGAGCGTTTAGATCACTATTTTAGTATTCTAAATGCTCTTATATTAGTTTACGGAGGGAGTATGTATTATGACGAAAATATGATTTCTTTCCGGTTGACCATTCGGCAAGTCCCTACATGGGCTTGGTCTGTCATACAAGTACGAAGACAATTACAAATGACACGTGTATATTTGCCAAAAGTATGATTACTTTACAGTTGGCGTTCAGGTAAGTCAACATGTGGGCTTGGTCCCCGCGGACAGCCGTTGAGAAAACTATAAGCATGAGAGTAATGTACTCCGTTCCTAAATATAAGTCTTTGTAGAGATTTCACTACGGACTACATACAGAGCAAAATGAGTGAATCTACACTCTTAAAATGCATCTATATACATCCGTATGTGGTCCATGATAAAATCTCTACAAAGACTTATATTTAGGAACGGATGGAGTATATAGCTTATGCTTGGATCTGTTTTTTTACACTCTCATGTGTTACCCTCCTTTTTTTGCTTTACAGGGAAAATATTAAATGGTCGGCCAACAATAGTTGCTCGCATAGCTAACATACCGTTCCATTTTTTTCTTTTAATTTAACTAATTGTTCCTTCCAGACATAAATATGCCAGCGTATTTATGCTATGCCTTTTGCACTTATAGATGGCACATGATCAATCTCCAAATAAATTATCAATTTGTCAATTAGTTGAGCAGCATTTATATGAGCCTGATACTAGCGACGAGGTTAATCCGCATAACTTGTCCTTTTGCTCCCCTCAACAATCTCTATCAAGCTCCACCATTGTAGACAACAGGTACTAACACATGCAGATATGTCGTGTCATCCTCGTGGCTGCAATTTGGGGCCTACTCTTCGTGATTATTCTTTTCATCCAGTAGCATATATACCTAAATCTGATTATAAAGCCTACACCCTATGAACCAGGATGGTAGCAAAAGGTCTGGTTTGGGACAGTCACACAGTCGAGTATGTTCTCATCCCAAAGGCTATGTTGAATGGGGCATCGCTATCATAAATTATTGTTCATTTTGTTTCAAATGAGGAGAGAACACAGGCTATATACATGGGGCCATTTAATGCTCCCATGGCGAATATGAAGTTTTGGAAAGATGTGTTATAGAGACCAATACTTTTCCTTTTTCATCTGGTGAACACACCGTGATCCTGTTTGACATGTTTCTAGTGTCGGGCCTTCCTTTACTTGGAGATCCATCCGAAGAAAATTTTCCCACAATAGATGATCTAGAACTTTCCAGGCTTATGTTCCCTGATTTCTTATCTGGCCTTTTATAAGAATTCTTTCAGCTCAATCGCGAAAATGGAATTTAACTTTTAAAGTTTGGTCTGACCATTTACATAACAAACAAGAATGCACTTTGACTTTTATCTCTCTTCGAGAAAAACACATGTATGCCGCAGCCTTTATTACCATCTATCTTTGCTCGTACATGGTTGTTCATGGGGAATGAGGGTCTGCTAGTTGGCGATCTGATCTAAGTTGAACCAGATCGTCTCAAACACACCAATAGTGAAAACGTTGAATTCTTCACTTGCTACTTTTCTGCGCTTCGTGGTGCAGTAATAATATTTTCATGTGAAGCACAGATGAGTGGCTTCTTCCGTCACTGGGGTTAGTACATTGTGTTTTGGTCACCAGTGCCCCCAACCTTGGGCTCCTCAAGAAATGGAACTAATAAGTTGGGCCATGCAACATTGTTGCCGCAAATACAAGCCTCTCCGTTATGTCGATCTTGTGATATGGCAAGGCCACGAATGATCGTAGGAGAAAATCTATGTTCTGAAAGACATCATCAGAAGTTGCTATCATATTTGAAGATGCACAACTCACCAAACTATCTTGTAGGGTGGCGACATTTGCGACAACCATTTTCCTTCTCTTCTGTCATGCATTTGAGAAGAGATCCGCATCATTAGTCTCCTCATTAATCATTTTCTCAAAATGCGATGGTAGTGAAAAGAAAATTGTATGGAAACTTAACTTTTTTAAGATGTACAACACCCTTGATCATTAGTCTCCTCATCAAAATGCGATGGTAGTGAAAAAAATTGGTTCGCTAAATTTTGAGGATTCTTCTGGCATTTTTGGCTGAGGAAGTTCTACGAGACTTAACTTCTTTAAGTGTGTGAAAAGGTCACCAATTTCTTCTACGGGAAAAGAATACTCCCTATTTTAGTGCTCGCTGAGAGTTGTCTTCCTAGCAACTTGTGTACCTTTTTCTTGGTTTCTTGTGTAGCGGAGCCCGAGCTAAAAGTGAGAATCCGTCATTGTCGATTTCATGGCTTGTGCTGACTTGGGATTCATTGGCAATTTCTGTCGTCAATCACTTTTCTCTGCAAGCTTGTTGACTGTCATTTTTGTTCGATCGAGCAACAAGTTTCATATAGCTTTCTATACCTTTAGTCTTTGAAGCTAACCCCTCAAAGGTGATGAGTGGATTATGTGTGCACATACGCACTGCTTTCAGCTCGGTGATTGGTTGTGGGCAGTGTAGACTTAAGTTTCTCCATCTACTTATGAAATTTGATGCCTTCTCATTAAGTCCTTGCTCTGTTTGGGTTAGCTCAGCGATGCCTAGAGACATGTGGGTACTACAAAACCGTGCGGGAAAAGCATTTGCATCTGCTCTCTTTTTTTAATGGAGCTTGGAGCTAACTTACTATATTAAGTGAAAGCAGCCACAAACAATGTTTGCTCGAACTGCCTTATAGGAGAAGCTCCCCACTATGAGCGGTATCCTGACAAGCCGCGAGGAAGTAGAGAGGTATCCTCACAACGGGGAACTTCTACTGAGACAGTTCGTGCAAACATTGTCCGGGCCGACTTTCACTTGGTATAGTAAGTTAACTCCAAGCTCCATCAAAACATGGGAGCAGATGCAAAATGTTTTTGTTGAGTCGTTCCATAGTACCTAGAGAACTGTAGGAATCACCGAGTTGACACAAACAGAGCAAGGATTTAAATAGAAGGCAACTTATTTCATAAAAAGATCGAGAAACCTAAGGCTGCACTACCCACGGTCAATCACCGAGCCAAAAGCAGTGCGTGCATGCACAAATAATCTACGCTATGAGTGTCGGTGTCAAAACCGGCGGATCTCGGGTAGGGGGTCCCGAACTGTGCGTCTAAGGCGGATGGTAACAGGAGGCGGGGGACACAATGTTTACCCAGATTCGGGCCCTCTCGATGGAGGTAATACCCTACTTCCTGCTTGATTGATCTTAATGATATGAGTATTACAAGAGTTGATCTACCACGAGATCATAGAGGCTAAACCCTAGAAGCTAGCCTATGATTATGATTGTTGTTGTCCTACGGAGTAAGAACATCTCCAGCCGTTCGGCCCCCCAGGGCGCCTAAAAAGAGCGGCCTGGGGGCGAACCGGCGCTAGCTTGGCCCCTGGGAGCGACCTAGCTCCCAGTCACGCCCCCAGGGTGCGGAAAATTCGAACTCGGTTGTTCCCGCTCATCACAAAAGACGCCACAAGTCCGGCGATCACAAGGCACAGTTCGGCGATCGGATGTAGTCTGGCGTACAAAAAATAGAGCGCCACAAGTTCGCGTGTGCGCATCACTCGGCGGGGTCGGCCTCAGGCGTCGGTGGAGTCGGCGTGCGCGGGCTCGGCGGTGTCGGAGCTGCTTCGGTGCTGGGCGGTGTTGGCGCGACTTCGGTGCTGCTGGGCGTCGTGGAGGCGTCATCACTCGGGCTTGGCGTGGGCGTGGGCGTGGGCGTGGGCGCGGGAGTTGGAGTCGCCATCATCGGCAGCTGGTTCAGGATGAGGCTGCGCTCCGCCATGTACCACGCCTTGAGCTTCTCGTCGGTGCTCTGGAGCATGTCCGCCCCGCCCATCAGAAAAGCCAGGCCGGTGTTCCTCTTCTTCGCGGTGACGTTGGTCCGGAGCAGGTCGAGCTTGATGGCACTGTTCGTCAGCAACGACGACCACCGCGCTGCGGTTTTCCCTTCACGCAGGACGGCCCGGGCTTGTGCGTCGGCGAGGCAATGCTCGATGGACTCCTGCACCCGCGCGGTAGCCGCGTCGGCGTGTTTCCCCTTCTTGGCCCCTTTGTTGCCGTCCGGCTGCCCCTCTGACGCGCCCGGAGTCGGCGCGTCCGGCTTGTATGTCTCCTTGGCCTTCTCGAGGGCGCGCCCGGCTTGTATGTCGCCTCGGCCTCCGCCGATGCGGCAGCCGCAGCCGCGCGCGCCGCGTTGTCGCGGGCCTTCTTGGCGATGGCCCTGTTCTGCCGGTCGGCGGTGACAACCTCCCGTCGCTGAACTTCCGCCCTCCACTCGGCGTTTGACATGCCCGGTGGCTTGGACGGTGGCGCCCTCGGCTTCCTCTGCTTCGGCTGGGCGACGGAGGCGGTCGCGATTGCCGCCGCGCGGGGGACGACGTACTTCTTCGGTGGCATGGCGGCCGGCTGGGAGGCGAGCGGGAGGGAGATTGGCGGGAGGAAAGGAGAAAATGAGAGGGAAGTGGGGGAAAAGCGGGAAGAAACGGCGGGAATAGGCGCCGGACTCGCCGACAGGGCGGACCCACGCGCCCTTTTCGCTTGTGCCGGCGCCCCAGGCGCCCCCAGGGCGCCGGGTTCTGCCTCGGTCCGCCGGCACCAGTTTCGGCCCGAGCCAACGAAAAACGGGCTTCTGGGGGGGGGGGCTGGGCCGTTTTTTCGGCGCCGGCGCGGCAAAAACGCCTGGGGAGGGCCTGTTGGGGGCGCGGTTGGAGATGCTCTAAACCCTTCGGTTTATATAGACACCGGAGGGGGCTAGGGTTACACAAAGTCGGTTTACAAGGGAGGAGATCTACATATCCGAATTGCCAAGCTTGCCTTCCACGCAAAGGAGAGTCCCACCCGGACACGGGACGAAGTCTTCAATCTTGTATCTTCATAGTCCAACAGTCCGGCTGTCCGAGGACCCCCTAATCCAGGACTCCCTCAGTAGCCCCTGAACCAGGCTTCAATGACAATGAGTCCGGCGTGCAGATTGTCTTCGGCATTGCAAGGCGGGTTCTTCTCCAAATTCTGAGTACCTGTCGAGTAGTGTCCGGCTTCCCATAAATGTTGCACTCCTTGGCTTCTGCGCCCAATAATGGCTATCCTCCACGTGCCGAGCGAATGCGAGAAGTCGGGGCGTTTTTACGCTTGCCACCCTAACCATGTGAGTAAATCGTCTATTTAAAGAGATGGGGGTCCTCAGATCCAGATCACACCATCCTCCCACAGCGAGTATCCATCGGAGCGCGCCCGGAAAAGTCCATCCCATCATGGCCGGCCATCACAGCTCCTCCTCTCGCTCCCGTAGCCCTAAGCCAAGCAATTGGAAGAAGTGTTCCGTCCCCCATAGCCAATTAGTAGAGTTACAGACCTAGGGGTTTCTCCCTCCAGCGTATATGGTCTCCGTTCGAGCCGGACTAGCCACTTACAACGGCGGGGAGCAAGCGGAGAGCTTTCCCAACCCATCCATGGGGGAGCGGGTATGCCTTGTCCCTTACTTATTAAGGGGACTTGGATTTCCAATCCACCCGTTCCTCCACGGGCTCCTGGAGTTCTACGGCCTCCAGCTGCATAACTTTACTCCCGCCTCCATATTACACATCGCTGGCTATGCCGCCCTTTGCGAGCTATTTCTAGGCTGCGAAGCTCATTTCGAGCTATGGAAGAGGCTATTTTGCCTCGTACCCCGTACACAGGAGGGGTCAATATATCAAGTGGGCGGAGCCGAGATATGGCGCATCGCCGGGACCGGATACCTGTCCGGTATTCCGAAGAAGGCATCCGAAGACTGGCCTTTGGAGTGGTTTTATATGGAGGACGTCCCCCTTCCGGACCCTATTCGGATGGGCCTTCCTGAGTTCAATAACGCCCCTTTGAGGAAACGTCGCAGCTGGCACCCTCGGAGTCCCAGGAGGAAGATAACGGAGAGGTCCTTTACCTGATGGGCCGGATAAAAACGCTGGCCAAACCAGGATTGACTATAATCGAGGTTATGTCAATATGTATAATGCGGGGGGTGCAGCCACTCCATGTGGCACTTCAATGGAGAAGACGATGCCACCCGCTGCGGTCGTAAAGGACCGGACTCCGTCGCTGCTCTAGCAAAAATACTGTCCGATTTATATAAAGGATAGGAAGAGGAGTTCATCCGCATTAAGCCACGGGATGGATTCTCCATGTACAACCCCCCAAACTGGATGAGTTGCTACTTTTTACTCCGATCCTTCCCGCATTCTTCGTCATAAGTATTTACCTTGCTATTTCATAGCAGGAACTGCGAAAAGCTGTGAGGGAGGTCCACAACCCGTCTCCACAACCAGAGGACCCTGACCGGGCCCTCGACCCCGGACTCAAAGAAGATCCGGACACATTTGTGGAGCTCATCGACAGGACGTTCTATCAATTAAGCTGCGATGGTGCCTTGGTGGCCATCATAGCCGATTATCCTGGACTGCTCCCTGCATCGCATGTAAGTAATGTAGGGGAACGCAGCAGAAAACAAAAAATTCCGACCTACGCACCAGCCCAGGACCACTATGGAGACTGCATACAAGGTTTGATCTTTTTCGTTACCGACTCGTAGCGCAGCGGGAAGTAGAGTCGATGACGATCTGCGGTGCAGATCCCCGCAGCTAGGATTTACAACCTCCCAACCGCGAGGATGTATACCCTCATCTGCTCCTCAGACAGCCCTCCGGGAGGCGGTCGAACAGCCCCCCGGACGGTGTCGCGGACAGCCCTTCGGGAGGACCTTTGAAACTCGAATGGTCACTCGGACAGCCCTTCGGGAGGACCTTCGAAACTCAGACGGTCACACGGACAGCCCTTCGGGAGGCACTTCGAAACTCGGACGGTCACACGGACAGCCCTTCGGGAGGCACTCACGAACTAAGACCGAAACTACGATCTCTCTACAGAGTTGCACACATACGGTGTCATCTATCCGGCAGGGCTTCGCCGTCCAGAACTAGTTCCCACCGGAACCCAGACAGCCTTTCGGCTCTACGAAACTATTTCGCTGGGAGGGAGAGAGAAGCCAGATCATGCATGGCACTTGTATGTGAGAAGGGATGATCCTTTAGGCAGCCCCCTCCACCCCTATTTATAGGCCAAGCCCAAGGGTGGCTTCTCCAAGAAGCCAAAGGGGGAAATACCAAAAAGGCCCTCAAGGTGGCTTCTCCAAGAAGCCAAGCAAAAAGCACTTTCACTATTCATGACGACATTTTTCAGCGTCCGTTCGAACTGAAAATATTTATGTGGGCTCAGAACATTTCCAGTACCGACTAAAATAATTTTCAACGCGTTCCGAAACAATTTCGGTTTAGTGATTTTCATCTGCGAAAAGCAAACAAGAATGTGTTTTCACTATTCATGAAGACAATTTTTCGCGTCCACTAAATCCGAAAATATTTCTGTGGGTCTTAGAATAATTCCAGTACCCACTAAAATGATTTTGGATTCGTTCTGAAACAATTTCAGATTAGTGAATTTCATCTCCGAAAAACAGCCAAAGCGGTACCGGCAGCTCCGAAACATTTTCGGTTTTTATTTCTGAAAATTCCAAAAAGTTTCCAGAATGATTCTGGCACCCTCCAAGAATTATCAGGCATGTGCCGAAACCATTTTGACTTAATGGCATACCCCGAAACAACTTTTTCGGTTTCACCGAAACTCATCCGGTGACCTCTCTCTGCGGTATGATTCCGCTGTCCGAAACTTTTCGGTGTCCGAAACTTTTTCGGTGATTTTCTCTCAGACTCCCTGTCTAGTATTCAGCAGATAGATGACCCTTAAGCGTGTGACCCTATAGGTTCGGTGAAGTATAGACATGACCTGGAACCCCTTCCGATCAATGATCAACATCGGAGCCGTGGACACCCATATTGACCCCTATACCCACACGAATCAATATTCGAGTGAACCTCCAGTTGAGGTGAGCTATTCCTGTTGCTTCACGATATATCACAAACACCTGAGGTGAGATTTATTGCATCCCCGTGGGCCAACACTTTGTCCACTATGCAAGTTACCTCGTTACCGGTTTTGTTCTCTTTTCTCGTTTCGTGTTCCGGCATCTCCGTGATCAAATCACAAAGTGTCTGGCCAGACGATGATGGACACCGTAACACCGAGTGGGCCCGAGTATATCTCTCCATCGTTGGAGGAGCAAATCCCAATCTCGAGCTATCAAGTTACTTAACATACTTTTCCATGAACCCGTAAGCCGCCGTAATAGCCATCCAGTTACGGATGACGTTTAACAAACCCCAAAGTTCATGAAGCAAGCATGAAGAAACTCGATACTCTCATGGTCTAAGGAATTATGCAAACATTAACTATCTCTGTGTTATAAACCATTAACTTGTGACGAATGAATCTCTTAGCATAACATCAATCCGGGTCGATTCAACACAAATGTTCTCTTAACATTGTGCCCTCAAAATTGCTGGCATAGACATGCCCATGATCAGGAAAACAGAACCATCATGCAACACTTGAGCTAGTCTTAGAGGCCAAACTAGGAATACTTCTTACCGTTTATTATTCCACAGATGCATATGAGTCTTCCTCCGAGCCTCGTGGATATTGCAGACTCGAGAATCATTGCAGTTATAGCATGGAACATAAACATAATTATGAACTCGGAGATAAATAATATCATTTATTATTGCCTCTAGGGCATATCTCCTACAAGTAAAACCGGAGTCCCAACTTCCGAGAAGGATCCCTTTTTCCGCACTTCACCTACCGCACACATATGGTGTCTTACAGGGAAGGTCCTCGGGACGCCATGCCGAACCCGCAGTGACTCACCAACAAGGGGCACCGAAACCGGGTAGGCTTAAAAGGAAGGCGGCCAGGACTGAGACGCCGTCGCAGAGGTATGAAAAAGGACCCCGCTCCATGGTTGCCGTCTTTTAAAATATAATAACGTCCATGGTTCCTGGCAAGAAAAACGCTCGCCGGACCATATCCGAAGAGCCTGCCGGCCACGCCGCCACCAGCCGGGCTCCAGAGCCGGACTTAGAGGCAAACGCTAACATGGGGCCAACACCGGATGTTCCTCCTACAGAGGATGCAGATAGGCTGTCCGCTACGAATTCCGAAGTGGAGAGTGCCATGAATCACAGGCGTCGCCGGGCCGTACTCCGCGACGCTTGTTTCTCCCAAGAGGCGTTCGATGCCTTCAACTCAGGAGACGCGTACATCCGAGCTGCTCAAAATGGTCTTTCCAGAGCCACGGACCAGTATTTAAAGGATATACGGGTAAGAAAATCTAATAATTATGTATATCAGTAGCCCCTGAGACTTGAAATAGTTGGCACAACTGATTTAAGGATCATTGTTTGCGTAGGTTCTTACGGAGAAGAATACCCCGTTGTCTCAAGAGCTGGAGGAGTGCAAAGCCCAGCTACGGGCCGCAGTTGCCGCAATGAAGGAGTCCGAGAAGGCCCCATCTGGTAACACTTGTTTCTATCGAAAAGAATGACATGTACTAGTTAGTATTCGGCATGAATGCAAATCTAACAATAGATTCTGCAGATGATCCCGGAGTGAATCCGGAGGTCGTGCAAGGGGATGAGCAACATGCTCAACGATAGCTAAAGGCTGGCGAGTGCGTGCTTACGCAGGTTAGGCGGGAGAAAAACGATCTCCAAGATGCCAATACCCGGCTGGGCGTTGAACTGAAAGATGTTCGGGCCCAGCTTGCTGACTCCGTAAAGGAGAATAAGAGGCTTCGACGCGGAATTTTTAGTAAGTGCTTGAACGAACTTCTATAGAGTTCGGCGAAGAAACCGGCTAACAGAGTTATACCCGTAGGTATGCTGACGGGTCGTCCCGCAGAGGAGATGCCCGGGTCTGCGGGTGATCTTCTGCCCGAGCTCTTACAACTGCACGAACAAGTTCGGCAGGTGATGCAGGGCATTGCCCAGGCCTTGTGGCCATCCGCCTCCCTGCCAGGAGGCATGGGGGAGCTCGTAGAGATGCTAAGGGGAGCGCGGCGGCGTTTCCGATTATGGAAGATATCTGCCTGCCGACAAGGTGCAAGGGAAGCCTGGGCCATGGTGAAGACTCGATATACCAAGGCTGACCCGAACAATATGGCCGAAGTCGGACCTGTGGGGTCTGACGGGAAAGAGATCCCTGTCAGTTTGGTGTATGACCAGGTGAAATTAGCCACAAAGTATTCCCAACAGGATTGTCGGATAGACAACCTGTTGGATGGTATAGAAGAAGAATTTAGTCAGTCTAAATGACCGTGTACTTCAAGTGACATATATTGTCCCTAGCCGGATTGTAAATCATTTGTCATGGCTGACCTTTTCACTTCGACCCCCGGACCCGACAGTCCGGAGTGTATCCGAATACCCGCTCAGTTATGCAAAAACCGGGGTACGCGTGGAAACCAGGCGTAGGGGTCATAAGTGCTTGAACAGACAAGTACCCAACTAGCTATGTTATATTACATGGATAGTAAGAAACATCTTCCAGGGAGAATAGTTCCGCTAAGGGTTCCTTTCCCTGGGTACGCATGCATTAATGTGCATGTCCGAACTGCGAAAAGAGACGCAGGATATAAACATCTGGGGGCATGTATTAAAATAAAAGTCATCTTTTGTTCACCGACCGAATATTCCCTTAAGAACGCTAGTTTTCGGCTTCACCCAGTCCGAGGTACACATCCGGCTGACCTGGCAGTAACAATCGCAGAGGTTCTCTCCTTATGCCCTATCCGAATTAACGGGAACATAGGGCATAAACACAAGAGCCAGGCAACCCAGCTTGGCCAAAACTTAAGTCATATCGATGCATATAATGGTGAAGAAAAGGTACATGTGGAAAAGTAACACATGTGCGGGGGGCATAGAGCCCGGAACATAGTTATATTAAGCTTCTATATAAGAAGCCCCCAGGTATAATGAGCATGCCTAGCGCCTCAAGATTGTGTAGTCAAGACACATTTTAACCTTTTAAGGCTGTAAAGAAAAAGGGAAGAAAGAAAGAAAGAAAAGACAGATAACGGATATAAAAAAAATTGACGGAGGTAAGGAGACGAACACAGAGTCCGGCACTAGGCGTAGAACCTTCAGAGTCTGGCTGCGTTCCATGGGTTTGGCTCGAGTCGATTGTCCGGTGCATCCCGCAGACGGTACGCTCCACCAGTCAGAACTTTGTCAATAACGAAGGGACCTTCCCATTTGGGCTTGAGCTTGTTCTTTTTCTTCTCCGGTAGGCGTAGAACGAGTTCGCCAACGTTATAAGTTTTGGCCCGTACTTCTCTGCTTTGGTACCGTCGAGCCTGTTGCTGATAGAATGCGGAGTGGGCTTTTGCCACGTCACGCTCCTCCTCCAGGGCGTCCAAACTGTCCTGCTGATCAAGCTTGGCTTCTTTCTCTTCGTACATGCGCACTCGGGGTGAGTCATGAATGATGTCGCAGGGCAGTACCGCCTCTGCGCCGTACACCATAAAGAACGGTGTGTATCCGGTAGCGCGATTCGGCGTGGTCCGCAGCCCCCATAGTACGGAGTCGAGCTCCTCTACCCAGTGCGTATCTGATTCCTTCAAGGATCGCAATAATCTGGGTTTAATGCCGCTCATGATAAGACCATTTGCTCGCTCGACTTGACCGTTAGTTTGCGGGTGATAGACAGAAGCATAATCGAGCTTAATGCCCATGTTGTTGCACCAAGTTTTTACCTCGTCGGCTGTAAAGTTCGAGCTGTTATCGGTGATGATGCTGTGGGGGATGCCGTAACAGTGTACAACCCCGGATATGAAGTCTATCACTGGTCCGGACTCGGCCGTTTTAACTGGGTTGGCTTCTATCCATTTGGTGAATTTATCCACCATGACCAATAGGTATTTTTTCTTATGGCTTCCCCTTTAAGGGGTCCTACCATATCAAGCCCCAAGACCGCAAAGGGCCAAGTAATGGGGATTGTTTGGAGAGCGGTACGTGGCATATGGCTTCGGTTTGCAAAAAGCTGGCAACCGACGCATCGTTGAACGAGATCCTGTGCGTCTGCTCGGGCCGTCGGCCAGTAAAAACCTGTACGGAAGGCCTTGCTTACAAGGGCCCGAGCTGCGGCGTGGTGGCCGCCAAGTCCAGCATGAATTTCTGCCAAAATTTGCCGTCCTTCCTCTTCGGAGATGCACCTTTGAAGTACTCCGGTATCGCTTTTCTTATAAAGCTCTCCCTCGTGGACCTTGTAGGCTTTAGACCGCCGCACAATACAACGTCCCTCGTTTGGGTCCTCAGGGAGTTGTTGCCTAGTTAGGTAAGCCAAGAAGGGTTCTGTCCACGGGGCGATGACAGCCATAATCACGTGGGCCGAAGGTGTTATTTTGGTGGCAGAGCCTCCGATTATGTCAGAGTGTTCGGGATCTGGGGTTGTGTCCGGATCCGGACCGTTATTGCCGGTCTCCCCTTCCAACACCAGGGATGGCTTAAATAGCCTTTCCAAGAAAATATTAGGTGGGACAGGGTCGCGCTTAGCACCGATGCGGGCAAGGATATCCGCCGCTTGATTGTTTTCTCGGACCACATGGTGGAATTCAAGCCCCTCGAACCGAGCTGACATTTTGAGGACGGCGTTGCGGTAAGCCGCCATTTTTGGGTCCTTGGCATCAAAGTCTCCATTTATTTGAGATATTGCGAGGTTCGAATCCCCACACACCTCTAGGCGTTGAATGCCCATGGAGACTGCCATCCGGAGACCATGCAACAGGGCCTCATATTCTGCTGCATTGTTGGAGTCTGTGTATAATATTTGGAGTGCGTATTGGACTGTATCTCCGGTGGGGGATGTCAGGACGACGCCTGCCCCCAGACCAGCCAGCATCTTAGAGCCGTCAAAGTGCATGATCCAATTGGAGTACGCGCTGTACTCTTTAGGGAGTTCGGCTTCTGTCCATTCGGCGACGAAGTCAACCAGTACTTGTGACTTAATGGCTCGCCGTGGTTTGTGTGTTATGTCGAACGGGAGGAGCTCAATAGCCCATTTAGCAATCCGGCCCGTGGCATCGCGGTTATTTATTATATCGTTGAGTGGTACTTCAGAGGCCACCATAATTGAACACTCTTGAAAGTAGTGTCGTAATTTCCGGGATGCCATGAAGACCGCGTATGCTATCTTTTGATAATGTGGGTACCGTGATTTGCATGGAGTGAAGACAGTGGATACGTAGTATACCGGCTTTTGAAGCGGGAACTTATGTCCGTCCGTCTCTCGTTCGACGACGAGCACTGCGCTTACAACTTGGTGTGTTGCCGCTATATATAATATCATTGGTTCGCCGACATTTGGCGCGGCCAAGATGGGGTTGGTGGCCAAAACGGCTTTTATTTCTTCCAATCCGGCCATGGCCGCATCCGTCCACTCGAAGTGTTCGGTGCGTCGAAGAAGGCGATAAAGGGGTAGTGCCTTTTCTCGTAATCGGGAGGTAAAGCGGCTTAAGGCAGCCACGCATCCAGTTAATTTCTGGATTTGCTTGAGGTCTGTTGGGATAGCCAACTGTGACAGAGCTCGGATTTTAGCCGGATTTGCTTCAATTCCTCTACTGGAGACGATGAAGGCCAGGAGCTTTCCGGCAGGCACGCCGAAAACGCATTTGTCCGGATTGAGCTTGATGTCATATGTTCGGAGATTATCAAACATGAGCCTCAAGTCGTCTATTAAGGACTCGACGTGTCTGGTTTTAATGACCACGTCGTCTACGTATGCCTCCACTGTTTTGCCGATTTGTGTTTCCAGGCATGTCTGAATCATGCATTGATAGGTTGCACCGGCGTTTTTGAGCCCGAAAGGCATGGTGTTAAAACAGAACGGGCCGTATGGAGTGATAAATGCCGTTGCGGCTTGATCGGACTCCACCATCTTAATTTGATGGTATCCGAAGTATGCGTCGAGGAAACACAATGAGTCGTGTCCTGCGGTAGCGTCGATGATTTGATCGATGCAGGGGAGGGGGAATGGATCCTTGGGGCAAGCCTTGTTAAGGTCCTTGAAATCGACACATAGGCGCCAGGATTTGTCCTTCTTTGGTACCATCATGAGGTTTGCTAGCCAGTCCGGATGTTTTATTTCTCTAATAAATCCGGCCTCGAGTAACTTGGCTAGCTCTTCTCCCATGGCTTGTCGCTTAGGCTCAGAGAAACGCCGAAGAGTCTGCTTGACCGGCTTGAACACCTTTAGAATGTTAAGGCTATGCTCGGCCAGCCTGCGTGGGATTCCTGGCATGTCTGAAGGATGCCGGGCGAAGATGTCCCAATTCTCGCGCAAGAACTCTCGCAGTGCGGCGTCTGTTGTGGGGTTTAGCTGTGCCCCGATGGATGCTGTTTTTGTAGGGTCCGTTGGGTGGACCTGGAATTTGACTATTTCGTCCGCTGGTTTAAAAGAGGTGGACTTGGGTCTTTTGTCGAGTATCACGTCGTCCCTGTCCACTGTGGAGCGCAACGCAGTTAGTTCTTCGGCCGCAAGGGCTTCGGATAACGCCTCGAGGGCTAGTGCGGCGGTTTTATTTTCGGCACGGAGTGCTATGTCCGGATCACTAGCTAGAGTGATGATTCCATTGGGCCCGGGCATTTTGAGCTTCATGCACCCGTAATGGGGTATAGCTTGGAAGATCATGAATGCCTCCCGCCCTAAAAGGGCGTGGTATCCGCTACTAAACGGGGCCACTTGGAATGTTATTTCTTCGGACCTATAATTCTCCGGCGTGCCGAATACCACATCTAGTGTGATTTTTCCCGCACATCGTGCCTCCCGACTAGGGATGATTACTCTGAAGGTCGTGCTGCTTTGCTCGATGCGGCTCTTGTCTATTTCCATTTTTCGAAGAGTCTCCACATAGACGAGGTTTAATCCGCTGCCACCATCCATGATCACTTTAGTAAGCCGTAAACGTCCACAATTGGACTAAGGACCAAGGCGGCTGGTGCTCGGGTTGTTCGGAATTTAGGTTCGTCACTGGCATTGAAGGTTATAGCCGTATTGCTCCATGGATTTATTGCTGCCACGTGGCAGGCTTCGGCAAGGCTGCGGAGTGCTCGTTTGCGCCTATTATTTGAGGCGAAGGTCTCGAAGACAGTCAATACTGTATTGTCATTTTCCACGGGATGGTGCTCTGTGGTGTTGTGGAGGAGGAGATCCTCGCCACTCTTGGCCACCTGCCGGAGTATCCAACATGCTCTGAGGCTGTGTGTTGGCATGGTATCTGGTGTACTGTGAATTTTGCATGGCCCATTGAGCCATCCCTCCAATACAGTTCCACGCCCTGTAGTGGGCTTTGGTTTCTTTGTAATTTGATCAGGTGACTTACGAGAGTACACCCTTTTAGTTCGGACGGGGGGGGTCTAGTGAGAGCTGGAGGATCCCAGAATTTTGTTTGGGTTTTCCAGGCGCTTTCCATCGCACAGTACTTCTGTACTATGGCCACCAAGTCAGCGAAGTGTGTTATGTCACGACGACTTATGGCGTTGAGGATTCCCTTGTCCGTGCAATTTTTGCAAAAGAATGAAATTGCGTCTTCCTCGCGACAGTCCTTGACCTTGCTCATTACAAGGAGGAATCTGGCCCAATAGTGATGTACTGTCTCTTGGGGCTCTTGTCTAATGTGGGAAAGATCACTTATATATGGGTGGGTGGGTAGATTTAGGTCCGAACCCTGACCCGATCTGAGACCCAGGGGAGAAGGAGTTTCCGAGCTTGGCAGTTCGGGCTCCGGGATGTTGCCCAATAGATCTGGCCCGCTGTCTGATTCTAGGTTCAAAGCTTGGGCCATGTCCTCCCATAGACGGGTATCCGGCTCGGAGAGCTCTGGAATCCGGACATAGTTTGTCCTCAAGGTAGAGGAAGAATCGCTGCGTTGCTCCTCCACCACCGCTATCTGATGGGTGACCGGCGGAGAGTAAATCTCCCTTTGGTCGGGTTTAAGCCCGATCTGATCATAGTCTGTAGCGACTCCCAGGGCGGCGATACGATCCAAGAGCTCGTTCAAGGAAGAGAGCTCCATTGGATCCATCTGCTCAGTGAATACCGAGCCGACGTGGAGGATGTTTTTGATGACCCGAGAAGTCATCGTCGGTGCAACGGCCGAACGGGCGGTCATGAGGAAGCCGCCTAGTCGGAGAGTTTGGCCTACAGCCAGGGCTCCCCCCAAGGTGATGTTGTCCTTGACAACAAGACGAGCCATCCAGCCTTATCATGACGGCACAATGGAACTCTCAATGAAAGCACCAATGTCGGTGTCAAAACCGGCGGATCTCAGGTAGGGGGTCCCGAACTATGCGTCTAAGGCGGATGGTAACAGGAGGCGGGGGACACAACGTTTACCCAGGTTCGGGCCCTCTCGATGGAGGTAATACCCTACTTCCTGCTTGATTGATCTTGATGATATGAGTATTACAAGAGTTGATCTACCACGAGATCGTAGAGGCTAAACCCTAGAAGCTAGCCTATGATTATGATTGTTGTTGTCCTACGGACTAAACCCTCCGGTTTATATAGACACCGGAGGGGGCTAGGGTTACATAAAGTCGGTTTACAAGGGAGGAGATCTACATATCCGAATTGCCAAGCTTGCCTTCCACGCAAAGGAGAGTCCCACCCGGACACGGGACGAAGTCTTCAATCTTGTATCTTCATAGTCCAACAGTCCGGCCAAAGTATATAGTCCGGCTGTCCGAGGACCCCCTAATCCAGGACTCCCTCAATGAGGTAGTTGTACAGATACAAGGAGTAGGACCCATCACCTTTCAGGAGTTATCTTTAAAATCTATAAATATAGAGAACTATATGCGGCTCGTTGCTCATCGAACAAAAACGATAGTGAAGAAGCCTACAGACAAAAGTGGTCAACTAAAGAAATTGCCAGCAAATCCCAAGTCAGCACAAGCCATAGAAACGACAATGGTGAATTCTCACTTTCAATCCAAGAGAGCTGTGCCAGGGAACCAAGAAAAAAGAAGTACACAAGTTGCTAGAGGCCAACTTTCAGAGACGTGTAAACATGGAGTATCCTTTTCCTGTAGAAGAAATTAGTGGCCTTTTTACAGGCTTAAAGGGGTTAAGTCTCATACGGCTTCCTAGGCCCAAAAGGCCAAAAGAAGTCTGAAAGTCCAATGAACCAATTTTTGTCATTACCATCGCATTTTGGGCCATACACTCAAAGATTGCTTTGTCGTAAAGAACATCATCTATAAAATAATTGACGACAGGACTATGGATGCGGATCTCCTCAAAAGCACGACGAAGGGAAGGGAAATGGTTATAGCAATTGTCGCTACCCTACAAGATGATCCAGGGTGTTGTACATCTTGAAATACAAGAGAAACTTATGATGATGCAGTACTGATTCCAAAATATGGAGAGGCTTACATTTCCTGCAACAATGTTGCATGGACCAACTTATCATCTTCTCGAGGAGCCCAAGCTTGCGGGTGGCGGCCGACAAAATGCAATGTACTATCCCCTATGACGGAAGAAGCCCCTCATTTGTGCTTCACACCAAAGTTATATCAGTGCACCACGAAGCACATGAAATAGCAAGTAGAGAATTTAACGTTCTCACTATTGGTGTGTTAAGACGATGATGATTCTCTCTACTTTTCTCAATAAGAACCATTAGAAGTCGGTTAGGTTCAACTTAGATCATGTCGCCAACGATCTACCCAAGAGATCTGGCGATCAACTATTCGTGGGATTAGGCTGGAGGTGACGAATCTACCGGATGACACGCTACTCCAACTCTTCTTCCGCCATGAGCAATGTGCGCCTAGTGGTAATCACGTGATCTATCTGCTAAACATGCTCCAGGGTGTTCGGCGTGGTTTTTTTATGCAACAGTTGCACTCCGCGTAGCCCAATAGTAACAAATCACATACAAACAACTTCTCAAAAATATGTGTGGTAGGAGTTTAAAGTTTGTGTAATTAATCATAAAACATCACCAGATGCTTAATTGTAACTTAAGGATGCACAAAGATAGTCTGGAATCCCATTATTCTTCTTCTGTAGGCTTAAAAGACAAAAGGAAAAAAAATGTGAGATAAAACCACCAAACTCTTACAATAGCGCCATGACAACCTCTCAGTCAAACACCACCTACACTGGCGAACAACGTCGTCTGACGCGTGGAGTCGACATTAGTGACAAAAAGGCAGGCAAGTCGTGGGGTTGGCACAACGCAGAGCCTAGTGGCACGTGGTGCAGTGAAGCCGAAGATGTCGGCCATGTCAAGATCTGATGGCTTCATGCCATCAGGCAATACCCAGCTGAAACCATGGGCAAGCTGCGCGACGATGAGCTCGAGCGAGTATAGGCCCAACGCCATTCCAGGACACGAGCGGCGGCCAGACCCAAACGGCAGGAATGCGAAGCACCCACCCATGAAGTCAACCCCGGTGGCCTCCCCTTCACCCGGCATAAACCGTGATGGTCGGAATGTGTCAGCGCCCTTCCACGCCTTGGCATCGCGGCCCATGGCGAAGACATTGATCATGACGCGGGAGCCCCGGGGCACAGAATAGCCACCAACGACGCAGTCCTCAGCGGTCTCGTTGTGGAGCAGCGGGAATGGCGGGTGTAGTCGGAGTGTCTCCTTGACGACGCACTTGAGGAAGGGGAGCTTGTTGAGGTCTGAATCATCCACGTTCCGGTCAAGACCCACCATGTTGGTGATCTCCTTTTGCAGCCGCAGAAGGTCATCAGGGTTGTGCATCATCTCCGCCATTGCCCACTCGACCGCTGTCGCCACCGTCTCCGTTCCGCCAAACATCACGTCCTGTCGTCCATACACATACATGCGCGCAACCGTGTGACCGCGTTAGTTTGTAATAAGATCATACTCTTATGACTTTCTCACAGTACATTAATCGGAATTGGTAGTGTCAATCAATTGAGAATTGATTACATCTCAATCGATTGGAGATTGGCTAAATCTCAATCAATGCTATGACGATCTGATTTCACTTGTAGATTTGTGCGGATTTTGTTTTCGAATTTTTATTTGTTATTTCCGTTTGATTCTTCTTTTACCTTTTCTGCAGTTCTTTCAGAAAAAAATCATGTGTTCCTATATCTGTCTATTTTTCGAGCGCAACTATAGTTGCACGTTCATCACCCGACGCTCAACTACAGTGGCACATTGTGTTAAAAAAAACAATGGCACATCCTTCCATTGGTCCCTCAACTACAGTTGCATATCCATCATCAGTAACGTGCACTATAATTGGTTAAAAAGATAGACGTAGGCACGTTTCACCTGATATGTTCTACAATTTAATGTATCAAATAGTTGTTCTGAAAACAATGAAGACCAGGGGTAAGAAAAAGGAGAAATGTCCGTTACATAACATCTTTATATACATATTGAACGAAAAAGCATAAAAAGTACACTTTTCTAGTCCAAGCTATCAATAAAAAATGTGCAAAGTACTTATATATTAGTTTTTGCAATTTGAAGGTACTGAGCACCCGACAAATAAGAATGAAGAGAAAAAAATTTGTAACCGATATAATGTGGGAATGGTTAAAATGAAAATAATACTCATTATTAATATATCCTTGATTTCCAATATATTTGGCTTTCAATATGTGTACTTGCTCTTTTAACAATAATTTTATACAAGTAATAAATATGTGATTATAATTATTTGGTATTTTTGTGCATCTCGAATATCTGAGACCCTTTCCGCAAAAAAATAAGACAAAAAATATAAAAACAATTAGAAAGGCCCATCACGGACACGATATAGCCCACCAAGCTGCTACAAACTGAAAAGAAAAGCACCACAACCCAATTACACCCCCCCGTCGGCAATGGGTACCCATTACCCGCGTACCTGACAGCTAAAACCCTATTAGGATAAAGGTACGGAACAAAAAATTACCCATGGATATATAAAATAGGGAAATCTCAAACCCATTGGATGGAGTGGCCGGGTACGGGTATGGGATCGTGTAACACATACCCGTGTACCCATGTACCCTTACAAAATATGACAAATGAGCCTTGGTATTTTGGTTGAACTTGTTACAATGGTGCAACTCTATTGTATTGCTTATTTCGTGACCTTATGTATGTCCAAAGTATCTCTAACTTTATCATGAGTTTGTAAACTTAAAATGTATGACTATGTGTTGTTGTTTTCATGTTTCTTGTTTCAGAAAATTCTATCTTTTATTTAGAATATATATGATGTTGTTTATGGTATGTTGTTTCTTATAAGTATGTAATGTTGTTAATGATGTGTTGTTGTTTATAAACAATGACTATATGTTGTTTTTGACCGTGTGTTGCTCAAGTTGGCATGTTGCAAACATGAGTATTTTTACCCACGGGGGTACCTATTTACCCTGTTGGGTGACGGGTATGAAAAAAATAATACTCGTGGACGAGTATAGGTACTTTTTTCTTTGCGGGGTAAAGAAAGATTTCATTACTTAAGGCGGCGGTGAGCCATACACAAGTTTATAATATCAGTTAGGTCTGATGCCAACCACACCCGCTGCTAGGGGTGTCGCGTCCGTAGGCAACAAGAGTGTGACAATCAATGTTTTGGAAATGACTAATATATGTAATGGAAATGTCCCTGAGATCCTCAAAAATCAACTCAAGAATCTCTGCCTCACCTGTGACGAGTATGTGTACTTGTGATGGATAAGCTCAGAGGAGACAGGTAAAGGTATGGATTGGAGACGCTCTACACGTACCCAAACCTGGCGGGTGTCATCCCTAGTCCTCACGCCCGCTAAGCACGGATATTGATGTCTCATTGCGAAAGAGTTGACTATGACTTAACTAATGACATACTCCTACTTAACGGATCAGTTTTTTTAGCATGTGGAGAGTGGCAATATTAATCAGTGAGTATACAATATTCCTATATAAACTAATAACTGAAGGGCAATGATAGGCGCCGGCGGACTGGCCCAAGCTTTCGGCCGGTCCGCCCCCAGCCATTCGATCTGGTGATTTCCTAGCCGCCCGATCCCCCTTCTTATCCTCTCCCCCAATTGCCGCTTTGCCTCTGTTTCTTTGAAAAAAATGGCGGATGTCCCCGTCAGCCAGCCCCCAGCCGCCCCTCCCCTTGCTTCCCTCGTCGCTGATGGTCACTGCCTTGCTGTAGACGCTCGCCGTCGCTGCCGGTAACAAAATGCCGTCCATTTTGCAACAAAAATCCCTTCGATGCAGCTCTGACGCCGGTCGGTTCCAGTGTGTGGATGCCATGGCTGCAGCATCGCTCGAGTCATCAGATCCCGCTCGCCATCGTCATCTACTAGCACCTCGTGTTCCAGACTTCCAGTGAAAAAGCTCAGCGAACAAAAAATCTCCTGTGGTCAGTTGAAGCACAACAGAAAGCCGGTTCCAGCAAAAATTGACACTGGTTCCAGCAAACAACCATAGCAGCAAAACTCCAAAAAAGATCTGATTGTAGCAAAGGAATAGCCAGTTCCAGCAAAAGTTGACACCGGTTCCAGCAAAAAAAGCATAGCAGAAAAATCCTAGCAGTCTGATTGTAGCTAAGTAACTAGCTGGTTCCAGCAAAAACCAAGTCGCCGGTGAGGCACGCTACGATTCCGACACCAGTGGGCACGTCGCATTGCCGGTTGCAGCAACTGCAGATGCCGGTTCCAACAAAAGTCCTTGCCGGTCGTAGAAAAACAATGATGCCGATTTCCAGCGAAAACAAAGGGATTGGTGGGTTGGACCAGAACAATCCAAAAAGATGCAACCAGCTAGTGGAAAAGGTACAACTAGCAACCCAAAAAGCTACAACCGGCGTCGCAGCAGAAAAGCAACAGCCCGTCATGGGCATCTCTCCCGGGCTGCACAACCACCGCAGCAAGCAGCAGGCATCCCGTTGCG
>NC_057796.1:32297220-32303788 GCF_018294505.1 Triticum aestivum | reverse complement strand
TGGGGAGAGAAATAGGAGATGCCCGAGCAGTTGATTAGATTCATGGCGCGGCAGCCGGCTTCTCGCTGCAAAAGGCAAGGGGCAGCGAGGGAGAGGAGGGTGGAAGATGCAGCCATGTGTGGTCGAGCGTTGAAGATGACGGGAGGGATGGGGATAAGATCGCTGAGCGGTGTTGGGTCCCACACAGGCACGTGGGGCGCAGCGGATTGATCTACGTGTTTTGAAACGTACGATAGGGCAATCGAACGAGCCGCGTGCGACCGGCCGAGTCGTTAGCCGGTCGTCCGGCCACAAATGTTTACCATAACTGAAGGGGTAGAAGTATTGATGGAAAGTTACGTAAAAGTTTGTGTTAGTCTTTGTAGGTGTAGGTTTATTGTAAGTGAAGTTCACTATAAAAAAACTACTCCTCTGTCTCATAATGTAAAATATTTTTTGACACTATATTAGTGTCAAAAAAGTCTTACATTATGGAACGGAGTGAGTAGTACTTTAGTAACTAATTAGAGGCTCATTGTAAGTGTACTTACCATGATGATGGCCTTGATGTTGTCACGGGTGAGGCTGAGCGTGTTGTGCAGGTCATCCCCGCCGTCGCCAACGGCCATCTTCGATTTCGCCTCAGGGAGGAACGCAAGCATGTCGTCCACCATGTCGGCGTCGATGTCGTTAGGGTTCTTGCTCCTCTTCATGTGCCCGTCGATGATCTTGTCAATGAACTCGTCGAGGGCGGCACGCGCGGCGCGGAGGCGCACGTTGATGCCCTGTGTGTCCGCCCAGCTGAGCCACGGGATAAAGTCGCCGATGCTGAATGCGGCGAAGAGCTGGGAGAACTCCTTGATGATGGCGATGAACTCGTCCTGCTTCCCGCCGTCGCCGTCGCCGGCAGTGCCGAACGCGGCGCGGAAGGTGACGTTCTTGGTGAGGTTAAGGATGAGCTCGCCGAGGTTCACGGACTCCCCGCTCCGCCGGGCCACGGCGCGGACGAGGGCCGCGGACTCGTCGCGCACGGCGAGCCACGTCCCCGCACGGCGCCGGCTGAAGAGATTCGTCAGGGCTTGCGCATCTGGTGCCAGAAGGGCCCGCAGTGCGCGAACGCCATATCGGCACGGTTGTACGTGAGGTAGGTGCTGGCGATGGTCGCCGGCCGGTTCGAGAAGGCGCCGTCCTGCGCCTGCAGCACCTCCTGAGCGTACTCCGGCGTCGACACGGCGATGGCGTGGAGCTTGCCGAGGCGGAGGTGGAGCAGGCCGCCGTACTGCTTCGCCAGCTCCAGGAGGCCCCGGTGGGTCAGCTGGTCCATCATTAACATGTTGCCCACGATCGGCAGCGCATATGGCCCCGGAGGCAGCGGCGGTGCCTTGCCTCGCTGCCGCCGCTGCAGCACGACGAAGGCCACCGAGGCAACGAGCAGCCAGCTCAGTGGATCTTGGAGCCATTCCATGGCGATCTTGGCCAAGCCCGCCATTGGTTGATGCTCGAACTAGCTAGAAGCTCTAACTTCTATAACCATAAGTGAGGGTGCCCGGGTTTATAGATAGTTGGAGGCAGTAGGTGAGCCTGAGACGAGAGACATTTTCAGATTTAGATGAGACATGCGGCAGCACATTTTCTCATGTTTCTTTCCGTTGACAAAGGGGTAGATTAAGGATATATAGGGCATAAAAAATACAAATGGTACGCGAAGGCTGGTGTATAGTACAACGAAGATGATTGGAACAAATTTGTAAGAAATGATGCATATTTGCAAACTTGTATGCATGCTTTCCCAGAAAATTGTTGGGCACATACATGTGGTACCTCTGTTTCTAAATATTTGGACAGCAAAAACATCTTACATTGTTTAGAGAGGGAGTGCCTTTGAAACTAACTTGTTCCTCAAAATAAATTGTCCAAACCCATGGTTCGATCAATAAAAATATAACATAGTATTAAACCCAAGTACGTAAGCCAAAAACAAAAAAACAACATATAACAAGTCTCTAACTAAATCACACATTTGGCGAAGGGTAGATTATCATAATTTTGTTTGGTTTAGTCACTTAACATATTTTCCCTTATGTTTATCTGCGTCGGGCATGACTACTTAGAAAACATAACTAGCGGGAACACATAAGAGAAATTAGATGATTCCCCGCGTCTTGTTGCAGGAACACTCAGCGGCATACATATAGCTATGAACTGTTGTTGTTGCACCACAAACACAAACTGTGCTAACTTAGAAACTTAATGGTTTGGGGAGTATCAGTAATAACTTAAACATGTATTTAATGAGAAGGGTTAATATTTGTATTAGGTCCACACGTCATACAGTCAATTGGAATGCCCTTACAATAGTTTCTTATTGTAACAAACTACGGACATTGCAAGAAGAAACATCTAAATGTCTTCTTATATAAACACGACATGAAGACCAACCCACACTACGATCAGAGACCTTTAATGAAACTGTGTGCGATGCCATATTCGCAAACGGTGGTGTAAAAAAACCGTCAAAAAGATGCAAAACGTTTGTGATGGAGGATGCATGAAACACGGTTCAGATTTTAGTTGTGTGTGCGATGCAGGGCATACGGTTCAGCTCAATTAACAGTTTGCGATGAGGAGGAACAAAAGAAACGGGTAGCCAGATGAATGTGTGTGCGATGTACAACATACGGTTCACTCAGATGAACTGTTTGTGATTAGGCAACACAAAAGAAACGGTCAGCCAGATCAACGTGTGTGCGATATACGGCATGCGGTTCACTTGGATGAACTGTTTACGTTGAGACATGAGAACAGAATGGTTCAATTTAACAAGGTGTGTGTGATACACGGTAAACATGTCTGTAATCAAAAACGTGTGCGAAGACCGATAACAACACAAACGATTACTGCTAACAAGCCGTGTGTGTTGTGAGCAAACGATTGCTAGTATACAATTGTGAGTGATTGATGAAAACATCACCGACGGGTTCCATTGTTTAGTCCGTATGCGATGTGATTTTCTTTATCCGCACAACATCTATGCTTTGTCTACAGAGCATCAACATATATACTTAAAAAGACAGCATTGCATAACCAAATTAAGCATACAATTACACAAGTGATTACACATGTAACATTTCCACACACCAAAGTAAGCATTCACATGCATACTAAAGTAGGAGAAACAAGGATCTAATCATCTACTTATTGTTGCGACGACGCTTGCTATTGCTCTGCTTCCGGCTAGATCCCTGGCCGTTTTGGGGAAGGAGGCACTTCCTCATGTCAACGATCCGCCTGCACATGTCGTAGCTCGTGTACGCCTCCTTGGCCGCGTACACGATGTGAGCTTTGTCGAGTTTCTCCATCCAGGCCGAGTGCCAGGCACGCTTGTCCTTGTTGCACGAATCCTTCATGTCTCTGTAGTAGGGGTCGATGATGGCCTTGGCGAGGTGAACCAGTGAGTCCTTCTCATGCTCCTTGCTGCCCCAGATCTTGTATTGACCATGGATGTCGACAAGATTCTGGCAGGCGATGCCCGAATTCTCGAGCGCCTTTACATCGTTGGTGATGTCCACCATAGCGAACATGTAGTGGGGGCTGTTGACAAACCTGACGAAACGCTCGCAAAGCCTTGTGGCCAGACAGTAGTGGTAGACAAGGACGAGGTGGCGCACGCACATCTGGGCGACGGCGGCCTTGGGACGAGACCTGGCACGAGCGCGGGTGTACTCGAGGTCGAACCCGACCACCTTGTACTTCTCCTCAGCAAGCAACATCTCCATGATGTGGATGGAGTGCTCCACCCAGACCGGGTCGTTGGTGTACACCACCGAGAGGTCCATGAACCTTCTGTGGGTGTCCAGCACGGCACGCATGGTGAACTGCTGCTCGTCGTCGGCAGCCGCTCGGAGCGCCATTGGAGCCGCGCAGGATACCCTCTAAGAATTTCTCGTGGTGGGTGTGCTTCTTGCAATGGTGGGGCTCGATCGAAAGGTTGAAGAGACACAAGGGTTAAATGGCCGCTGCAATAAATGGGGGCCGGCCGGCCTGTAATCGTCACTTCTT
Source organism: Triticum aestivum (assembly GCF_018294505.1). Taxonomy (NCBI): domain Eukaryota; kingdom Viridiplantae; phylum Streptophyta; class Magnoliopsida; order Poales; family Poaceae; genus Triticum; species Triticum aestivum. Next base: position 32,299,750 of record NC_057796.1, on the reverse strand, counting down.
GTCAAGGCGTTCATCGCGGAGGATTCCAGTGCACGCTTGACAACACCGCACCGCATGCGTGGGCTCGAAGAGGTGCCAAATGTATCGTCGGTGAGCCTGTTCCCGCGCTACCGCGCTGTTTACCGTGCAAGCTTCCCGCCCGACTAGTTTGGCCACGCGTCGACTAGAAGAGGGACAAATCGTGGGCGTTTATTGGCAAAAAGTTTTGTAAAAACGAAGTGTGTGGAATGACTTCGGTCATAAGTTTACCCGCGCGTGATGAGGTCAAAGTTACACAGAAGGGTGATGATGGACACTCGAGTGCGATAATTAATTCTGCGCTCTACAGTGCACATGGTGGAAGAAATCACTGTGTGCAATAATGTCGAAGATCGCAGTCAAGTTAGCTATATGATAGTCTCCAACGTATCTATAATTTATGAAGTATTCATGCCATGTTTACAATAGTTTTATATGATTTTGGTATGATTTGATTAGAACTAACCCGGACTGACGCTGTTTTCAGCACAACTACCGTGGTGTTGTTTTTGTGCAGAAATAAAAGTTCTCGGAATGCGCTGAAAGTTAACGGAGAATTTTTCTGGAAAATATGAAAAATACTGGAACAAAAATCTATCGGAGGGGAGTCACGTGGGTCCCACGTGGGTGGGGGGCGCGCCCACCCCCCGGATGCGCCCCTGTGCCTCGTGGACTATACTCGTGGGCCCCCCTGACTTGTTCTCGACGCCATCCTCTCCTATAAATATAGAAACCTCCAGAAATTAACCTAGATCGGAAGTTCCGCTGCCGCAAGCCTCTGTAGCCACGAGAAATCAATCTAGGCCCTCTCCGGCGCCCTGCCGGAGGGGGCCATCATCACCGGAGGCCATGGGGAAGGATCTCGGAGGGGCCATCATCGCCATGAAGGCCAAGGATCAGAGGGGTAACCTCTCCCCATCCAGGGGGAGGCCATGGAGGAGGAAGCACAAGGGGAAGAACCTCTCCTCCTCTCTCTCGGTGGCGCCGGAGTGCCATCGGGACGGGAATCATCTCCGCGGTGATCGTCTTCATCAACATCACCATCATCATCACCATCCTCATCTCTTTTACACGGTCCACTCTCCCGCACCCCGCTGTAATCCCTACTTGAACATGGTGCTTTATGCCACATATTATGATCCAATGATGTGTTGCCATCCTATGATGTTTTGAGTAGATATCCTTTATCTTTGGGTTGATTGATGATCTAGATTGGTATGAGTTGTATATTTTATTTTGGTGCTGTCCTATTGTGCCCTCCGTGTCGCGCAAGCGTGAGGGATTCCCGCTGTAGGGTGTTGCAATATGTCCATGGTTTACTTATTGTCTATGTTGCTTGAGTGATAGAAGCATAAACACGGATAAGTGGGTCACGACGTATGGGATAAAGGGGACTTGATACTTTAATGCTATGGTTGGGTTTTACCTTAATGATCTTTAGTTGTTGCGGATGCTTGCTAGAGTTCCAATCATAAGTGCATATGATCCAAGACGAGAAAGTATGTTAGCTTATGCCTCTCCCTCATATGAAATTGCAATAGTGATTACCGGTCTTGTTAACAATTGCCTAGGACAAATCCGTACACCGACCCATCATTACTCCACAATCGCTATTTATAATACTTAAGTAATATATTCTAACTTTATGATAACAACACCTACTTTTATATTTTAGCCTCCGATACCATGCAAAATTATCCTCTTCATACCCACAACGTAGTTTTATTTCTCGTTTCTAGTTGGAAGCAAACGTTCGGTGTACGTAGAGTCGTATCAGTGGCAGATAGGACTTGAGAGAATATTGATCTTACCTTTAGCTCCTTGTGGGTTCGACACTCCATACTTATAACTTCCACCTTTGGAAATTCCTACGATGACTCCCTGCACTTGGGGATTATCAAGCTCTTTTCTAGCGCCGTTGCCGGGGAGCAATAGCGTGGGGTTGATATTCTCGTGTGTGCTTGTTTGCTTTCTTCACTAAGTAGATTTTGTTTTTCCTTTTTGTTTCTATTTAGTTGTGGGTGAAACATACAAAAAATTTAAAAGAATGAAAATACAAAAAAGTTTACTTGCCTCTTATGCCTAAAAAGTTTTTCAAAAAGTGAAGTGATTGGAAAGTTATGCATTGAAGAAGTGAGGGTCGACCTTGAGCACTAGTGTTCATGCTCACGGAAACAATGTAGAATTTTTCGTGGAAATTTCTCTGTAAATAATTATCCCCTTGTATATATCCATTCTATTATAAAAGTAATGTGCCAAGCTTTGGTTTTAGGATGATTAGATTGCTTGTTTACGTTGTGCAGTGCAAAAACAGAAACTTTTGCGCACACGAAAATAATTTTCATAAATCATAGGAACATGATTTTCAGTTGATTCTTTTTTCTATGGTTTGGTACACAAATTGCTCAGGTTTTCCTAATTTGGCAGGATTTTTGGAGTTATATAAGTATTCGAGAGTTACAGATTACTGCAGACTGTCCTGTTTTTGACAGATTCTGTTTTCTATGCGTTG
>NC_057796.1:32253364-32296968 GCF_018294505.1 Triticum aestivum | reverse complement strand
AAGTGCTAATATGAAATTGGAATGAGTTTACAACAGTACCTAAAGGTAGTAATTTGCTTTAGTATACTAACATATCTCACAAAGTTTTTGTGGATGAAGTGTTCGAAGAATGAGGAGTTACCGTTATGAGAAGAATAAAGAGAGGCAAGAGTTCAAGCTTGGGGATGCCCAAGGCACCCCAAGTAAATATTTCAAAGGATACTCAAGCATCTAAGCTTGGGGATGCCCCGGTTGGCATCCCATCTTTCTTCTTCAACAAATATCGGTATACCTCGGTTTTTGTTTTGTTGACATGATTTGTGTCCTTTGTGTTTTCTTTTTCTTTAAGAACCATGCTAGTATGAGATAGCCCTTCATTGATTTCTAGAATGCTATTTGTGCTTCACTTATATATTTTGAGCTTGGATATTGGTTAGTCTATATCAATTGTAGAATGCTCCATGAACTTCACTTATATCTTTTGGAGTATGAATGATACTATCATCTAAAGTGGGTTCGGAAGAGTGTCAACTTTAGGAATTAGTGATCCTACTAGTTTGGAGGGTGTTGAATCTTAGTGTGATATTTAAAGTGGATTTGGAAGAGTGTCAACTTTAGTTAGTAATGATTCCACTATTTCGGAAGAGGTGCCAATTGATTATGAGAACAAAGTTGCTATCTATGATGACTATTGTGATGACATGTATGCTATACAGAATAATGTTAACCATGAAACTTGTCATCATGATTTCAATTTTCAATTGGATTATGCCTCACATGACAGTTATTTTGTTGAGTTTGCTCCCACTATTTTGAATGAGAAGAATTTTTGCTTATGTGGAGAGTAGTAAAATTTCTATGCTTGTAGATCATGAAAAGAATGCTGTATGTGATGGTTATATTATTGAACTCATTCATGATGCTACTGAAAATCATTATGAGGGAGGAATACACGCTTGTAGGAGTTGCAATAATATCAAGTTTCCTCTCTATGTGCTTAAAGTTTTGAAGTTATACTTGTTTTGCTTTCCTATGCTAGTTGATTCTTGTTCCTATAAATTATGTGCTCACAAAATCCCTAGGCATAGGAAGTGGGTTAGATTTAAATATGCTAGTCATATTCTTCATGATGCTCTCTTTATGTTTCAATTCTTATCTTTTATGTGAGCATCATTGAAATCATCATGCCTAGCTAAAAGGCATTAAAGAAAAGCGCTTGTTGGGAGACAACCCAATATTTACCCTTAATTTTTGTGTGTGCTTACATGATTAAGATACTGTAGTAATCATGTTTTATAGCTTTTGTTTCAATAAAGTGCTAAGTAAGACCTTTGGGAAGACTTGGGTGAAGGTTAATGTGATCTTGCTGTAAAAAACAGAAACTTTACGCTCACGGGATATCGATATGAGGAGAATAAGGAGTGGAAATACCCTAAGCTTGGGGATGCCCAAGGCACCCCAAGTTAATATTCAAGGAAGACTCAAGCACCTAAGCTTGGGGATGCCCCGGAAGGCATCCCCTCTTCCGTCTTCAAAACTATCGGTATACCTTACTCGGAGCTATATTTTTATTCGTCACATGATATGTGTTGTGCTTGGAGCGTATTTTTAATTTTAATTGCTGTTTGAATAAAATCATTGGATCTTAAATCTTGAATGAAAAAGAATCCCCCCATGGCTAGTTAATTATTTGACTACTCAGTGTTCTTCACTTATATCTTTCTGGAGTAGTTTGTCATTTACTCACGTGCTTCACATATATCCTATGAGTAAATGGTTGAATAAATTGAATATCATAAATCTGAATTTATATATGTTTCATATGCCTATACCATGGGGAGTAATGACTTCACACATAATAAGTATAGGTAGTAAACTTATTGAAAGTTAGCAGACGCAGAATTGGTCACTTGAACAATTCATGAAAGAATATTGAAGGAAGAGAGATTTCACATATAAATACACTATCTTGGACATCTTTTGTAATTGTGAGAACTCATTAAAATATGACATGCTAAAAGGTTGATGTTGGACAAGGAAGACAACTTAATGGGTTATGTTTTCCTATATCCCAAACGTTATATTGTCTTGGATCATCCAACATGTTGAGTTTGCCTTTCCCTCTCATGCTAGCCGAATTCTTTGCACCAAGTAGAAATACTACTTGTGCTTCCAAACATCCCTTAAACCAGTTTTGCCATGAGAGTCCACCATACCTACCTATGGATTGAGTAAGATCCTTCAAGTAAGTTGTCATCGGTGCATGCAATAAAAATTGCTCTCTAAATATGTATGATCTATTAGTGCGAAGAAAATAAGCTTTATACGAACTTGTGATAGGGAACAAATAAAAGCGACGGACTGCATAATAAATGCCTCTATCAAGAGGCAATATAAAGTAACGTTCTTTTGCATTAAGATTTTGTGCATCCAACCTTAAAATCGCATGACAACCTCTGCTTCCCTCTGCGAAGGGCCTATCTTTTACTTTTATCTTCTACCCTTATACAAGAGTTGTGGTGATCATCACCTTTCCTTTTTACACTTTTTCCTTTGGCAAGAACTTTGTGTTGGAACGATCCGGATATATATATATATATATATATATATATATATATATATATATATATATATATATATATATCACTTGGATGTAGGTTCTCATAAATTTTTATTGTTGACATTACCCTTGAGGTAAAAGGTTGGGAGGCGAAACTAAAAGGTTGACATTATCATCCTCATATCTTTTACGCGGTCCACTCTCCCGCACCCCGCTGTAATCCCTACTTGAACATGGTGCTTTATGCCACATATTATGATCCAATGATGTGTTGCCATCCTATGATGTTTTGAGTAGATATCCTTTGTCTTTGGGTTGATTGATGATCTAGATTGGTATGAGTTGTATGTTTTATTTTGGTGCTGTCCTATTGTGCCCTCCGTGTCGCGCAAGCGTGAGGGATTCCCGCTGTAGGGTGTTGCAATATGTCCATGGTTTACTTATTGTCTATGTTGCTTGAGTGACAGAAGCATAAACATGGATAAGTGGGTCACGGCGTATGGGATAAAGGGGACTTGATACTTTAATGCTATGGTTGGGTTTTACCTTAATGATCTTTAGTAGTTGCGGATGCTTGCTAGAGTTCCAATCATATGTGCATATGATCCAAGACGAGAAAGTATGTTAGCTTATGCCTCTCCCTCATATGAAATTGCAATAGTGATTACCGGTCTGGTTAACAATTGCCTAGGACAAATCCGCACACCGACCGATCATTATTCCACACTCGCTATTTATAATACTTAAGTAATATATTCTAACTTTATGATAACAGCACCTACTTTTATATTTTAGCTCTCCGATACCATGCAAAATTATCCTCTTCATACCCAGAACGTAGTTTTATTTCTCGTTTCTAGTTGGAAGCAAACGTTCGGTGTACATAGAGTCGTATCAGTGACAGATAGGACTTGAGAGAATATTGATCTTACCTTTAGCTCCTTGTGGGTTCGACACTCCATACTTACCACTTCCACCTTTGGAAATTGCTACGATGATTCCCTGCACTTGGGGATTATCACTATACAGATCGTGTGCTGTGAGATCGACAAGGTAAAAAGATTCGAGAATGGTTAATAAAATCTAAGACCATTGCATATTAAGGTCAAAATAGTGCTAGCAATATACGAGTCTCATACGATGCCATTTCAATGATTGTACCACAAAAGCTCGAAATCTTACAAGGTTCAAATTCCAGAGTTATATGGCTCAAATTCAAAGATTACAAGGTGCAAACTGATATTAGAAATGAAATCCAGCTCATCAACTGCAAAAGCTTGCGCTGATCCGCTGAACATGGATACCAGAGGGGTTCAAACTAATATCACCGCTTCTAAGTCTGGTTTTGAAACCTCACAATTTTTGCAAAGGGGTCAGCCACTGAGAAGTCATGTATGGGGTTGACACGATGACTTCCGATTACTCTGTCATCTGAAGTTCCAAAATGAAATTCAGCATTTTTGGTGCCTACTCCATTCTGCCATAGGCGCCGGCGCTGATCAACAAACCATTTGAAGGAAATATGCCCTAGAGGAAATAATAAAGTTGTTATTTATATTTCCTTATATCATGATAATTGTTTATTATTCATGCTAGAATTGTATTAACCGGAAACTTAGTACATGTGTGAATACATAGACAAACAGAGTGTCACTAGTATGCCTCTACTTGACTAGCTCGTTAATCAAAGATGGTTAAGTTTCCTAGCCATAGACATGAGTTGTCATTTGATGAAGGGGATCACGTCATTAGAGAATGATGTGATTGACTTGACCCATTCCGTTAGCTTAGCACTCGATCGTTTAGTATGTTGCTATTGCTTTCTTCATGACTTATACATGTTCCTATAACTATGAGATTATGCAACTCCCGAATACCGGAGGAACACTTTGGGTGCTACCAAATGTCCCAACGTAACTGGGTGATTATAAAGGTGCTCTACAGGTGTCTCCGATGGTGTTCGTTGAGTTGGCATAGATGGAGATTAGGATTTGTCACTCCGATTGTCGGAGAGGTATCTCTAGGCCCTCTCGGTAATGCACATCACTATAAGCCTTGCAAGCAATGTGACTAATGACTTAGTTGCGTAATGATGCATTACAGAACGAGTAAAGAGACTTGCCGGTAACAAGATTGAACTAGGTATTGAGATACCGACGATCGAATCTCGGGCAAGTCACATACCGATGGCAAAGGGAACAGTGTATGTTGTTATGCGGTTTGATCGATACAGATCTTCATAGAATATGTGGGAGCCAATATGAGCATCCAGGTTCCGCTATTGGTTATTGACCGGAGACATGTCTCAGTCATGTCTACATAGTTCTCGAACCCGTAGGGTCCGCACGCTTAACGTTCGGTGACGATCGGTATTATGAGTTTATGTGTTTTGATGTACCAAAGATAGTTCGGAGTCCCGGATATGATCACAGACATGACGAGGAGTCCCGAAATGGTCGAGACATAAAGATCGATATATTGGATGGCTATGTTTGGACTTCGGAATGGTTCCGGGTAAGTTCGGGCATTTACCGGAGTATCGGGAGGTTACGGAACCCCTCGGGGAGTCAATGGGCCTTATTGGGCCTTAGTGGAAAGGAGGAGGAGGCGGCCAAGGTGGGGGCGCACCCCCCAAGCCCACTCCGAAATGGGAAGGGGGTCGGCCCCCCTTTCCTTCTCTCCTTCTCCCCATTCCTTCCCTCTCCTACTCCAACTAGGGAAGGGGGAATCCTACTCCCACCGGGAGTAGGACTTCCCCCTTGGGCGCGCCTAGGACGCCGGCCCTCTCCCCCTCCTCCACTCCTTTATATACGGGGGATGGGGGCACCCCATAGACACACAAGTTGATCATTGATCTCTTAGCCGTGTGCGGTGCCCCCCTCCACCATAATCCACCTCAGTCATATCATTGCAGTGCTAACATACGCAAATAAGAGCGAGAAGAGAAGCAACGGAACGGTCGTGAACTAGCAATGATCAAGAAGTGATCCTGAACTCCTACTTACGTCAAACATAACCCAGAAACCGTGTTCACTTCCCGGACTCCGCCGAGAAGAGACCAGCACGGCTACACACGCGTTTGATGCATTTTAATTAAGTCAAGTGTCAAGTTCTCTACAACCGGATATTAACAAATTCCCATCTGCCACATAACCGCGGGCACGGCTTTCGAAAGATAATACCCTGCAGGGGTGTCCCAACTTAGCCCATTATAAGCTCTCACGGTCAACGAAGGATAAACCTTCTCCCGGGAAGACCTGATCAGTCTCGGAATCCCGGTTACAAGACATTTCGACAATGGTAAAACAAAACCAGCAAAGCCGCCCGATGTGTCGACAATCCCGATAGGAGTCGCACGTATCTCGTTCTCAGGACACACCGGATAAGCGAAGCGTATAGGTACCGACGTAACCCAAGTTACCAAGGGATGGTCCCGCACGGTGCTCTAGTTTGGACCAACACTTAGACAAGCACTGGCCCGGGGGGGTAAAATAAAGATGACCCTCGGGATGCGCGACTCCCAAGGGAAAAAAAGGCTAGGTGAGGCAAATGTAAAACCAAGGTTGGGCCTTGCTGGAAGAGTTTTATTCAAAGCGAACTGTCAAGGGGGTCCCATAAATCACCCAACCGCGTTAGGAACGCAAAATCAAGGAACATAACACCGGTATGACGGAAACTAGGGCGGCAAGAGTGGAACAAAACACCAGGCATAAGGCCGAGCCTTCCACCCTTTACCAAGTATATAGATGCATTAATTAAATAAGAGATATTGTGATATCCCAACATAAACATAATCCAACATGGAGCAATCTTCATCTTCACCTGCAGCTAGCAACGCTATAAGAGGGGCTGAGCAAAGCGGTAACATAGCCAAACAACGGTTTGCTAGGAAGGGTGACAAAGGTTAGAGGTCCATGGCAATTTGGGAGGCTTGAAGAGCAAGTGAATAGGTAGCGCAGCATAGCAACAGAGCGAACAACTAGCAAGCAAAGATAGAAGTGATTTCGAGGGTATGGCCATCTTGCCTGAGATCCCGCTAGGAAGAAGAACGAGTCCATGAAGAAAACAAACGGATGTAGTCGAACGAATCCTCACAACTCCGGAACGAAACCGAAGCTAACGAGAAAAGCAACCCGGAAAGAAACAAACAACATAGTAAACAACCATCACATAAACATAGCATGATGCACAATCAAGTATGATGCATGTCCGGTTTAAAGAGGCATGGCATGGCAAAGTGCACAAACGAAACTACAAGTTAAGTGGAGCTCAATATGCAACGAGTTGCATATTGACGAAACACCACATCAATTATTTAGTTCTCTCGGTTATGTACCCAACAATATTAAATGTTGATTAACATGGCAAGAGGTGAAGCATAAGTAAACTAACTATTTAGGCAAGTTTAAATGAGGCCGGAACAAACAACAACATTTCCGGAAAAATCCCCATATCAATTAGCAATTTTAATGCAAACATCAATTGTAAACATTTAAATGTTGTTATCATGATGCGAATGACATATGCAAGTTTTAAGCAATATTATGAAAACGTGGACATGAGCATGTTATGAAGCATTTGTTACCGTGGTGGAACGAAAAGGGTGCCACGGCAACGATAACGAAAATGGTGCCACGGCAACTTTCCGATGATCCGATAACTCATTGAGATACCGGTGCAAAAGAGCAAGTGTGCGGATGTGCGAAACATGCAAGGATGGTGGGGTGCTCCCGGCAACCGGGTTCCCACGGTTCGACGGCATGGCAAGGAAACGAGTGACAGCGTGCGACGAACAAGTCGGGCACGGTGCAAACGCAAGCAACTCAAACAACACATGCTTTCGTTCCACGGACGTCGTCTCGGGTTATACCTTCGGGGCGTGACTTTTCGGAACAGATCAAGTTCATAGAGGAAGTAGTTGTACACGGCGACGGTATTAGAAGTAGTGGTTCACATCTCGCAATCGTGAAAACTCCGTTGATGTTCGGGGTCGTCGGTAGAGGTACTTGACGCAATCCATGCAAACGGTGCTTGTTCGGGCATCGGTCTTGACGAAGGTGTACTTGGCCAACGTAGTGGTACTCGACGTCTTGTCAAACCCAAGCGACGGTAGTCGTACACGACGCGTTGTGGAAGTAGTTGAACTCGCGGTCTTCGCGGCGACGGTAGTCGTACACGTATTGACGAGGTACTTGACGTTTCGGTGTGTAGTCGTTCGAGCGTCTGTGTGGTCTTGCCGTTTATGTCAAGATCGACCACACGGCCATGACCTCGGAGTTGGACCGCAAGCGGCAAAGGGACGAGCAGGCAGGGTGTGGGGGTCGTCAAGGAGGAGGTCGACCATGGTCTTGCCGAAGCTCCGGCACGGGGAGCAGCAGAGCAAAGGCTCCGGCAGCAAGGGGCGGCAGAGGCAACGGAGGCGCTGGCACGCTCACATCAGAGCAGAAGATCACGGGCGTCTCTGGAGCATCGAGCAGGAGCAGCAGCGAGGCGAGGCGCTAGAGGGCGCGGCGCGGCTGGACGAAGGCCATGTCCGCGGTGGATGGAGGAAGGCAAGGCGACGCAACGGCGAAGGGGCATGGCTCCGGCGGAGCTGCTCGCTGGCGGTGGCCGGAGGCAGAGGCGGGGAGGCGGCGGCGATCCAGCGATGTGGGGCAGGAAGGGGAGGCGCGAGGAAGGAGGGGCCTGCATGGGCACGCGCATAGGGCGGTGGCCTGCTGGTGGTCGGGAACTCGCGGGCACGCCATCGGCAGAGGACGGCGCGCGGGGCTCTGCTCCTCTCTGCGTGGATGGCAGCGCGAGAGGAGGAGAGGGAGACGAGCGAGAGCAGGGGAATCAAGCAGGAGGCGGCGCTGGAGGAAAGATTGAGAGGAGGGGGGTCGGGCTAGGTCTCCTGGCGGCGAGGGTTAGAGCTGGGCGCGGCTGGGCCTAGGTGGGCCGCGGGGATGGGTCGGCTTGGAGTTGGGAGGCCCAGCTGGGCCGGCTGGGGGTCTCTCTCTTCTCTCTCCCTTATTTCTTTGGCAGAAAAGAAATTAGAGAAAAGGGAAAAGAAAGAGAGGGTTAGGGAAAGATGTTGGACCCGCGAATAATTTCTCCGGACTCGCAAAAATGTGCTTGTTCCGAGAAAATAGAAAAGGACATTATTGAAAGATTTAAATTCAAACGCATTTGATTTGAATTCAAATGATTGAACTAGGACTTGATAAAAGGAATGTCCAAAATGTCGGTTTTTTTGGTGGAGCTCCGGAATATGATGAAAGAATATATGGCAAGGTTGGAGACCAAGAATTAAGATAACAAAGGCATTGGGATATTTGCTAGTTTGTTATGGTGAACTCCAATTAATGGAATATTTTAATATAGCTCCCTAATAATATTGGGAGGATATATGTTATAAAGAGAAATCACCATGTGCATTTCCCTCGATTTAAATGGATCGAAGATCCATGCAATTTACTTAGTTGAGTTTTTTTTAAAAATTAATGACATGATGCAAAGAAAAAATAAAGAGCAAGCACAAATGAAACACACAGTGATCACGGAAATATGGAAGTCTTCTGAAGCGTCGGTCTTGGGGCGTTACACTTTATCACTAAGCGGTAGCGATAGTCGTAGAAACAATAGTTGGCGAGACGACAACGATGCTACGATGGAGATCAAGGTGTCGCGCCGGTAACGATGGTGATCATGACGGTGCTTTGAAGATGGAGATCAAAGGCACAAAATGACGATGGCCATATCATATCACATATTTTGATTGCATATGATGTTTATCTTTTATGCATCTTATTTTGCTTTGATTGACAGTAGCATTATAAGATGATCTCTCACTAAATTTCAAGGTATAAGTGTTCTCCCTGAGTATGCACCGTTGCGAAAGTTCGTTGTGCCGAGACACCACGTGATGATCGGGTGTGATAAGCTCTACGTTCACATACAATGGGTGCAAGCCAGTTCTGCACATGCAGAATACTCGGGTTAAACTTGACGAGCCTAGCATATGCAGATATGGCCTCGGAACACTGAGACCGAAAGGTCGAGCGTGAATCATAAAGTAGATATGATCAATATAGTGATGTTCACCATTGAAAACTACTCCATCTCACGTGATGATCGAACATGGTTTAGTTGATTTGGATCACGTGATCACTTAGATGATTAGAGGGATGTCTATCTAAGTGAGAGTTCTTAAGTAATATGATTAATTGAACTTCAATTTATCATGAACTTAGTACCTGATAGTATTTTGCATGTCTATGTTGTTGTAGATGAATGGCCTGTGCTACTGTTCCTTTGAATTTTAATGCGTTCCTTGAGAAAGCTAAGTTGAAAGATGATGGTAGCAATTACACGAACTGGGTTCGTAACTTGAGGATTATCCTCATTGCTGCACAGAAGAATTACGTCCTGGAAGCACCGCTGGGTGCCAGGCCTGCTGCAGATGCTACTGATGACGTTAAGAACGTCTGGTAGAGCAAAGCTGATGACTACTCGATAGTTCATGTGCCATGCTTTACAGCTTAGAAGCGGGACTTAAACGACATTTTGAACGTCATGGAGCATATGAGATGTTCCAGGAGTTGAAGTTAATATTTCAAGCAAATTCCCGGATTGAGAGATATGAAGTCTCCAATAAGTTCTACAGCTGCAAGATGGAGGAGAATAGTTCTGTCAGTGAACATATACTCAAAATGTCTGGGTATAACAATCACTTGATTTAACTGCGATTTAATCTTCCTGATGATAGTGTCATTGACAGAATTCTTCAATCACTGCCACCAAGCTACAAGAGCTTCGTGATGAACTATAACATGCAAGGGATGGATAAGACAATTCCCAAGCTCTTCGCTATGCTAAAGGCTGCGGAGGTAGAAATCAAGAAGGAGCATCAAGTGTTGATGGTCAACAAGACCACTAGTTTCAAGAAAAAGGGTAAAGGGAAGAAAGGGAACTTCAAGAAAAACGGCAAACAAGTTGCTACTCAAGTGAAGAAGCCCAAATATGGACCTAAGCCTAAGACTGAGTGCTTCTACTGCAAAGGGACCGGTCACTGGAAGCGGAACTGACCCAAGTATTTGGCGGATAAGAAGGATGGCAAGGTGAACAAAGGTATATGTGATATACATGTTATTGATGTGTACCTTACTAATGCTCACAGTAGCACCTGGGTATTTGATACCGGTTCTGTTGCTAATGTTTGCAACTCAAAACAGGGACTACGGATTAAGCGAAGATTGGCTAAGGACGAGGTGACGATGCGCGTGCGAAATTGTTCCAAAGTCGATGTGATCGCCGTCGACACGCTAACTCTACATCTACCTTCGGGATTAGTTTTCGACCTGAATAATTGTTATTTGGTGCCAGCGTTGAGCATGAACATTATATCTGGATCTTGTTTGATGCGAGACGCTTATTCATTTAAATCTGAGAATAATGGTTGTTCTATTTGTATGAGTAATATCTTTTATGGTCATGCACCCTTGAAGAGTGGTCTATTTTTGTTGAATCTCGATAGTAGTGATACACATATTCATAATATTGAAGCCAAAACATGCAGAGTTGATAATGATAGTGCAACTTATTTGTGGCACTGCCGTTTGGGTCATATTGGTGTAAAGCGCATGAAGAAACTCCATTCTGATGGACTTTTTGGAAACACTTGATTATGAATCACTTGGTACTTGCGAACCATGCCTCATGGGCAAGATGACTAAAACTCCGTTCTCCGGAACAATGGAGCGAGCAACAGATTTATTTTAAATCATACATACTGATGTATGTGGTCCGATGAATATTGAAGCTCGCGGCGGGTATCGTTATTTTCTCACCTTCACAGATGATTTGAGCAGACATGGGTATATCTACTTAATGAAACATAAGTCTGAAACATTTGAAAAGTTCAAAGAATTTCAGAGTGAAGTGGAAAATCATCGTAACAAGAAAATAAAGTTTCTTCGATCTGATCATGGAGGTGAATATTTGAGTTACGAGTTTGGTCTTCACTTGAAACAATGCGGAATAGTTTCGCAACTCACGCCACCCGGAACACCACAGCGTAATGGTGTGTCCGAACGTCGTAACTCAAATATGGTGTGATCTATGATGTCTCTTACTGATTTACCGCTATCGTTTTGGGGTTATGCTTTAGAGACGGCTGCATTCACGTTAAATAGGGCACCATCTAAATCCGTTGAGACGACGCCTTATGAACTGTGGTTTGGCAAGAAACCAAAGTTGTCGTTTCTTAAAGTTTGGGGCTGCGATGCTTATGTGAAAAAGCTTCAACCTGATAAGCTCGAACCCAAATCGGAGAAATGTGTCTTCATAGGATACCTAAAGGAGACTGTTGGGTACACCTTCTATCACAGATCCGAAGGCAAGACATTTGTTGCTAAGAATGGATCCTTTCTAGAGAAGGAGTTTCTCTCGAAAGAAGTGAGTGGGAGGAAATTAGAACTTGATGAGGTAATTGTACCTGCTCCCTTATTGGAAAGTAGTTCATCACAGAAATCAGTTCCTGTGATCCCTACACCAATTAGTGAAGAAGCTGATGATAACGATCATGAAACTTCAGATAAAGTTACAACCGAACCTCGTAGGTCAACCAGAGTAAGATCCGCACCAGAGTGGTATGGTAATCCTGTCCTGGAAGTGATGTTACTAGACCATGACGAACCTACGAACTATGAGGAAGCAATGACGAGCCCAGATTCCGCGAAATGGCTTGAGGCCATGAAATCTGAGATAGGATCCATGTATGAGAACAAAGTGTGGACTTTGGTTGACTTGCCCGATGATCGGCAAGCCATAGAGAATAAATGGATCTTCAAGAAGAAGACTGACGTTGTCGGTAATGTTACTGTCTACAAAGCTCGACTTGTCGCGAAAGGTTTTCGACAAGTTCAAGGAGTTGACTATGATGAGACCTTCTCACCCGTAGCGATGCTTAAGTCTCTCCGAATCATGTTAGCAATTGCTGCATTTTATGATTATGAAATTTGGCAAATGGATGTAAAGTCTGCATTCCTGAATGGATTTCTGGAAGAAGAGTTGTATATAATGCAACCTGAAGGTTTTATCGATCCAAAGAGTGCTAAAAAAGTGTGCAAGCTCTAGCGATCCATTTATGGACTGGTGCAAGCCTCTCAGAGTTGGAATAAACATTTTGATAGTGTGATCAAAGCATATGGTTTTGTACAGACTTTTGGAGAAGCGTGTATTTACAAGAAAGTGAGTGGGAGATCTGTAGCATTTCTAATATTATATGTGGATGACATATTGTTGATTGGAAATGATATAGAATTTCTGGATAGCACAAAAGGATACTTGAACAAGAGTTTTTCAATGAAAGACCTCGGTGAAGCTTCTTATATATTGGGCATCAAGATCTATAGACATAGATCAAGACGCTTAATTGGACTTTCACAAAGCACATGCCTTGATAATTTTTTGAAGAAGTTCAAAATGGATCAAGCAAAGAAAGGGCCCTTACCTGTGTTACAAGGTGTGAAGTTGAGTCAGACTCAATGCCCGACCACTGCAGAAGATAGAGAGAAAATGAAAGATGTTCCCTATGCTTCAGCCATAGGCTCTATCATGTATGCAATGCTGTTTACCACACCTGATGTGTGCCTTGCTATTAGTTTAGATGGGAGGTACCAAAGTAATCCAGGAGTGGATCACTGGACAGCGGTCTAGAACATCCTGAAATACCTGAAAAGGACTAAGGATATGTTTCTCGTTTATGGAGGTGACAAAGAGCTCGTCGTAAATGGTTACGTCGATGCAAGCTTTGACACTGATCCGGATGACTCTAAGTCACAAACCAGATACATATTTATATTGAACGGTGGAGCTGTAAGTTGGTGCAGTTCTAAGCAAAGCGTCGTGGCGGGATCTACGTGTGAAGCGGAGTACATAGCTACTTCGGAAGCTGCAAATGAAGGAGTCTAGATGAAGGAGTTCATATCCGATCTAGGTGTCATACCTAGTGCATCAGGTCCAATGAAAATCTTTTGTGACAATACTGGTGTAATTGCCTTGGCAAAGGAATCCAGATTTCACAAGAGAACCAAGCACATCAAGAGATGCTTCAATTCCATCCGCGATCAAGTCAAGGAGGGACACATAGAGATTTGCAAGATACATACGGATCTGAATGTTGCAGACACGTTGACTAAGCCTGTCTCACGAGCAAAACATGATCAACACCAAGACTCCATGGGTGTTAGAATCATTACTGTGTAATCTAGATTATTGACTCTAGTGCAAGTGGGAGACTGAAGGAAATATGCCCTAGAGGCAATAATAAAGTTGTTATTTATATTTCCTTATATCATGATAAATGTTTATTATTCATGCTAGAATTGTATTAACCGGAAACTTAGTACACTACAAAAAAAGACACATCCGTGACATTTTGGGCCAAACGAATTTTTTTTCTGTCATACATATGACACTTCTATGACGATAATTGTGAAAAAACCCGGTATCATCATAGATGTGGTGGGATCCTACTTCTATGACAAAAAATCATGACAGAAAATGGGCTTTTCGTCCTGGGCGGGTCAGAGACGCAGCTGCATGACATTCTTTGGGCCGTCCATGACAGAAAAAACCATGGTAGAAGCGAGGGCGAGGAAAATTTCGGGGAGTTCCCGGTTATGGTGGGAGGTCGGGGGCCGAGCGATGCGTGTTTCTCTCGTACACGTACGCGCGTGTGTGCGAGGCATTGGCTCTAACTGAACCCGAGCGAGGTGTTGGGCTCTAACTGAACCCGAGCGATTGCACTGCAGGCTACGCGTTACTGAACCCGAGCGATCGATCGATGGTTGTTAACTGAACCCGATCGAGCGATTCCTTCGCTACTGCTGCTAACTGAAGCCGATCGATGCTGCCTCTGGATGAACAGTGAGCGTTGCTGGGGGGGTTTGGATGAACAGTTCCCGGTGGGGGGTGGATGAACATGACCCCGTGGTGTTGCCTCTGGATGAACAGGACCCCGATCGATCGAGCCGGTTGGGGCTGGATGAACAGGACCCCGTGGAGGGCAGGATGAACAGGACCACCCCGTGGAGAGCAGGATGAACAGGACCACCCCGTGGAGGGCTGGATGAACAGTAGCCCATGGAGGGGTGGTTGAACAGGAGCCTGTGGAGAGGGCTGGTTGAACAGTAGCTGGTGGAGTAGCGTGGTGGAGGCTGGATGAACAGGAGCCCGTGGATGAACAGTCGCAGGTGGAGGCTGGAGGAGGTCGACGGTGGATGAACAGTAGCCCGTGGAGGCGGAAGGGGGTCGACGGTGGAGATGAACAGTGTCGCGTGGAGTCTCGTTTTGCGGTACGCCACACCCCTCCCGATGAACAGGACCCCCGTTTCGACCGTAGCACTCCAACACAAGTCCCTTTCCTCTGTTTTGCGGTACGCCACACCCCTCCCGATCAACAGGACCCCCGTTTCGACCGTAGGAGGTCCGTTTCCTCCATTTTGCGGTACGCCAGACCCCTCCCGATGAACAGGATCCCGTTTCAAACGTGGCCGGTCGAACACAAGGCCGTTTCATCCGTTCTGCGGTACGCCAGGCCTCGTTTCCATCGGCTGTTCCGTCCAAGCCCTCCCGATGAACACGACGACGCATTCCGTTCCGACCCAGCCGGTTGGCTCCCCATGAACACAACGACGACGCTGTTTCTCTGTTCCGACCCAGCCATGTACACGAGCCCTGGCCGTACGTATGCGCGAGTAGGCGTTCGAGACCCTGCCCGTATGTACGTACGTGGCCGTATTTTCTTTCTTGCACACTGGCCGCTGTATGTATGTGTACATGCTACGTGCGCGCCTCTACTACGACACATGCGCGCCTCTACATTGACCAGTATGTATGTACACGTTCGCGACCAGAATGACAATGCTACGTACGCTTCGACCAGGTGGGTCCCGACTGTCAGGCACTTCCTTGCCTGCGAAGATGTAGCTGGTGGGTCCCACAGTCAGGGGGAAATGTTTTTTTCGCGAAATACAGTGGCCCGTCTGGTGGGTCCCAGCTGTCAGATGGAGGAATCATTATTTTCCGCGTAATAAGGAGGCACTTCCTTGCTGCGGCTGTGGACCCAGCTGTCGGTCTCTCCACGTACAGTCCACGTCCGATGGAAGTCGTTCCTTGACCACGTTGACCACGCCGTGCCGAGAGCACCAGGGCGGTGGACGACGGCGAGGCCTAGGAAGGGGACGATGGGGAGCCAGGGAAGACGCGGCAGTGGAAACCCGCGCGGAGAGGAGTACGAGGGTTCACTGGTTCGGCTGCGGTGTGAGGCTGCCGTCGCCGCAGGGCCTGGCCATCGGTGGGAATAGTAGGGGCGGTGAGGCCTCTGTGGCAGCACAGCCGGCCACGGGAGGCAGGAGCATGCGGCACGACCGGCGCTGCTTTGGGCGGCTGGAGCAAGAAGACCAGAGGTTGAAGAAGCACTACGGCCGTTGGATGGACATCGTACGGTCACTGGAGCTAGAATCGTTCATATTGACTAAAGTTGACAAAGGCCCCCGTCCCAGTCAACTTAGTAGGCCCACAAGTCAGCCTCCCACCATGGTGGGTCCCAGCTAGCAGGGGAGTATTCATTTTTTTGTGCGTAATAAGGAGGCACTTCCTTGCGTGCGAAGATATAGCTGGTGGGTCCGAGCTGTCAGCGGCGGTAACGTTTTTTTTGCAAAATACAGAGGCCCTTTCGGTGGGTCCCTGATGTCAGGTGGAGGAATCATTATTTTGCGCGTAATAAGGAGGCATTTCCTTGCGTGCGGCCGTGGACCCAGCTGTCGGCCTCTCCACGTACAATCCACTTCAGATGCATGTCGGTCGTTGACCACGTCGACCAGCCCTCGCCGAGAGCACCTGGGCGGTGGACGACGACGAGGCCTAGGAAGGGAACGACACGGAGGCAGGGAAGACTCGGCAGTTGTTTCCCACGCGGAGGGGAGTACGACTGTACGAGGATTTACTGGTTCGTCTGCCGTCGCCGGAGAATAACAGCAGGTGTGGGTGAGTAGAGGGATGGCTAGGCCAGCGATGGGAGTACGGTGGGGCGGTGAGGTCTGCACGGCAGCAGAGCCAGCCGCGGGGAGGAGGGAGCAGGCAGTCCCGCCGACGCTTGTTTGAGCGGCTGGAGCAGGAAGAGCAGAGATTGAAGAAGCACGACGGCCGTTGGATGGCCATCCAACAGTCACTGCTTGTGCGTCAACCTTTTTTTTTAGAAAAGCCTCAAATCTGTGGAAAACAGCATACAGCCCATCTGCCATTATTTCTAATAATTTACAGCCCATTTGCTAATTATTAAGGTTTTTTTGGAGCCCATATTCTTTTTGTTAGCATCACAGCCCATATTGTGGCCACGGTTAAAAAATTATATGAAATTTTGCATATTTCGGTGCGGTCCGAACTGTTTTTAATCCCGAAATTTCGACTCACATTCAAACTGATTTTAAAAATAAATGTATATCAATATAAAATCCAACAAATTCTCCACGCATAAAAATTAATGTAATTTAAAATCTCGAAATGAAAAAAAGATATTTGAAACTAATTGCCGGTTTGATGTGTTTTAAAAATGTACAACCCATTTCTCATTACTGATGGGCCATTTTCTCGGCCAGCCGAATGAAAGCTCTCCTCGTCTGGAAAGATTTGCAGCCCAACAGGCCTGACAAAGCGACTTACTTGGCAAATCACAACAAAACTGGGCTGTGGCCGTGGACCCAGCTGTCAGCCTCTCCACGTACATTACTCTTCCGATGGAAGTCGTTCCTTGACCACGTTGACCACGCCGCACGGAGAGCACCACGGCGGTGGACGACGGCGAGGCCTAGGAAGGGGACGACGCGGAGCCGGGGAAGACGCGGCAGTGGAAGCCCGCGCGAAGAGGAGTACGAGGGTTCACTGGTTCGGCTGCAGTGTGAGGCTGCCGTCGCCGCAGGGCCTGGCCAGCGGTGGGAATAGTAGGGGGCGGTGAGGCCTCTCCGGCAGCACAGCCGACCACGGGAGGCAGGAGCATGCGGCACGACCGGCGCTGCTTTGGGCGGCTAGAGCAAGAAGACCAGAGGTTGAAGAAGCACTACGGCCGTTGGATGAACATCGTACGGTCACTGGAGCTAGAATCGTTCATATTGACTAAGTTGACAAAGCCCTTCGTCCCCGTCAACTTAGTAGGCCCACAAGTCAGCCTCCCACCAAGGTGGGTCCCAGCTAGCCGGGGGAGTATTCATTTTTTTGTGCGTAATAAGGAGGCACTTCCGGTGGGTCCGAGCTGACAGCGGGGGGACCGTTTTTTTTCACGAAATACGGTGGCCCGTCCGGTTGGTCCCAGTAGTCAGGGGGAAATGATTTTTTTCGCAAAATACTGGTGGCCCGTCCGGTGGGTCCCCGCTGTCAGGTGGAGGAATAATTATTTTGCGCGTAATAAGGAGGCACTTCCTTGCGGCCGCCGTGGACCCAGCTGTCAGCCTTTCCACGTACAGTACTCTTCCGATGGAAGTCGGTCGTTGACCACGTTGACCACGCCGCGCCGAGAGCACCAGGGCGGTGGACGACGGCGAGGCCTAGGAAGGGGACGACACGGAGCCGGGGAAGACGCAGCAGTGGGAGCCCGCGCGGAGAGGAGTATGAGGGTTCACTGGTTCGGCTGCGGTGTGAGGCTGCCGTCGCCGCAGAATAACAGGGGGTGTGGGTGAGTGGAGGGATGGCCTGGCCAGCGGTGGGAGTAGTATGGGGGCGGTGAGGCCTCCGCGGCAGCACAGCCGGCCACGGGAGGCAGGAGCAGGCGGCACGACCGGCGCTGCTTTGGGCGGCTGGACCAAGAAGACCAGAGGTTGAAGAAGCACTACGGCCGTTGGATGGACATCGTACGGTCACTGAAGTTAGAATCGTTTATATTGACTAAGTTGACAAAGCCCTTGGTACGCTCCAACTTAGTAGGCCCACAGGTCAGCCTCCGAAACAGTGTGCCCCAGATGTCAGGGGGAGGAATCATTTTTTGGGCGGCCGAAGCTAAGAATACCCAAGATTGAAGAAGAAGCACGACATCCGTTGGATAGACATCCAACGGCCACTGCTGCTAGAACCGTGTGTTGACTATAATAAGTTGACAAAGCCTTGCATACGCGTCAACTTATTTTTTCATGGGACGCGTCACTTAGTAGGCCCACAAGTGTGTGGCAGAGAACTTATAGCCCATTTGCGTTTTGTAAGAATGTACATCCCATTTTTGAATTCTAATGGAATTTACAATAGCCAATTTACAGTTTGTTCTAAGTATAGCCCATTTTCTAGCTAGGACAACGATTAATAATTTCAACCAACCGTTGAAGACAGAATTCATTAAAATTTCCCACATTTTGATGGGATTCGAAATATTTTTATCCCGAAATTTCTAGTCAGATTAAATATAAATTTGTATTACGTAAAAATCCAACGAAACATTGCGCGCGCAACAATGAAAATTTAAGATTTTCAAAATCCATAAATAATATTTTATAAACTAACTTCGTGTTTGGTGCATTTTTTTATAGTTACTGCCCAGTTTTTATAATTACATCCCATTTATTATTTTTTAAAGCCCATTTTCCTGTTAAGCCTAATGCATCCCTCCTAGGAAAGATTTGCAGCCCAGCGGGGCGGAGAAAAAAAGTTGACCTTGCCTGGGTATTCCTCAAAAAGACGTATAGCTGGGCTAGCCATTTTCATCTTGAAAAAATTAGTATCTGGGCTGGATATCTAGCCTGGGCTAGACGGGCCACAACCCGCCCAGTTAATACCCTACTCTCCTCTGAACAACAACGAAATCATCGCCAAGAAAAACTCCGCAGTGCTCACGCCTCAAAAACACAAATACTACTTGAGCTTGGTCCCAGCTGTCGGCCGCACCTTGTGCAATTCTCTCGTTTATATTGACTACATAGGTTGACAATGGTGTGGGACTGTGATGTCAGGAAACCAGGAGAAAGCAAAAAAAAATATAGTTGTACATAATAAGGAGGAACTTGCGTATGTACGGCTATGGCCCTAGTGGGTCCCTAGTGTCATCCAGTCAAAATAAAGTCATCTCCTGAATCGTCATGTTCATTGACGATGTTAACAATGCTCGGCACCACGGCGAGCGCAACAACTCGAAGGACAACGGAGAGGGCCTCGCGGGCCCGACGGATGGTCTGATACAGCGCCCGCTGCTCATTCAGGAAGCCAGGATCATCGTACACCTATGAGCACCTTCGAGAAACTGAGACGGCATGAAACGGTAAGGCCGCGCTTGGGAGCTCTGGTTTATTTCAAACCTGTATTAACATACAAGTGTAATTTACTCGTCATCGGAAACAATGCGTAAAATACAGGCGTAATGAAACCGAGGGCCCGAGGTCTGTAAGTAAAACCGGCGGGTTACGCGTGTAATTTGAGAGACCAGTGAATATTTTACGAGCACTGCTATATGGACAACATTACTAGACGATACATGCACGACGTGCGTATCATGCCATCCATGGGCAAGGCTGAAACAGCAGCTAACGGCTGGATTAGCAATCGTCCGAGTGTCGTTCAGCGTTTTTATCATGTGTGAAGTACTTCCGATATTTTAGTAGTCAAAATCGACCAACCAAGCGCCTTCGCCCGAGACCATCTGCTTTAATTTACAAGCGTCAGTTTTACAAGCGGTTTTGGTTGGAAAACGACGATCCAATCACGGCCTAATATCATGAGTTGGTCGGAAGATCATATGGTTTCATGTCTAACCTACCCGACTTGTCGTATAGGCTATGAATGAAACATCAGACGATGAACTTCTTAAGCACGAAAACAACAGAAGAGGATGATCTTCTTAACAAGCAAATCACTGGCATTAGATCGACATGCAAAACAATACGAAGCATTATTCTCAGGAGGCACGGTGAACAGCTCGTGATGCCGCATGCCACAACATTCCAAGCTCAACTTTGCAATCAAACACAAGGCCTGGCATTACATAGACAATATTCAGAACAAACTCTTAACAGAGGAATATCTCAGCAGAGTAACTATTTACTTCTAAACTGAACACAGGAATAGGAAAAAACACTCGACGCTGCTCACAACAAGGGCGTCCCACTCAAAAATATCAAAGGTTTTCCAATTCAAAATATATTAAACTAACGTCAATGAGCAAATTTTGACAAGGTTTTCCAATTCCAATATATTAAACTAACGTCTTCTTGCAAACATCAATGATTAAACTTTCACAAGCTTTTCCCATTCAAAATATGTAATGCCTATGATCGTGGAGTCCTGCCGTAGCTTCTTGTACTTGTTTGGGCACTTTTTGCCCAGGGCACTGCACGTGTTGTTAAATTGCCAATGGTCTCTGCAGACTAGTCATGTCACCGGTGTCTAATAATACTCTGTAAAGCTTCTCGGTCATTCCTTCTGTAATGTAGTGCAAACAGTGACTGCTTCTTTCTGCAAAGTGGAACGACCAACTGGACCCAGTAATGCAGCAGTTTGCCTTGGACACATTGGCTCCTTTTGTGCAGTTCAACTAAAATCGAAGTCGGAATAAAACCGAGCTTTAATTTTGATATCCCTGTAAGCAACAATAGGTATAAGGGAAAAATTACTGAGAAATAACGGTTGATGACTTGTACTCGCAGAAGAAAAGCATCTACTGACCTACTTTATCTTAATGGGAAACAAAGCATGAGAGTAGCAATTCTCCATCAGTGTGATTCATTCATATTGACTGAGACATTATCTTAACAATGCCTTGTTTCAACATGTATAAAGAACGACAAAGCAGAAAAGTACCATTCCTAAAACAATGCAACTGATTCATTTTAACAGAGACATTATCTTAACAATACCTTGGTTAAACATGTAGAAAGAACTACAAAGCAGGATAGTACCATTCCTAACAAGTGTTGCAGTTTTGAACTAAGATTCAGTAGTTAATTAACTCTGAGAGTGGCATTGCTTAATTTTACCAGCGGCATTAGATTAATGAAAAGCATAAACAGTTCCAGGGGAGAGTGGGAGCAACAACAGTATGTGCTTCCATCTACTTATAAAGGGGGTGATGCAGAGTTTGTTGTAACAAAGCAACAAGCATCATGTCTGGGTTGGTCCCATTTTTGTTCACTACTTAATGGGAAAAGACAGCAATACAATAGCTTCAATTCAACATTTATTTAAAACAGTACCAATACAAGTAGCACAACATCTCAAAGCACACTGCACAATCATGTGGATGAAGGCCTGTACTGACCTTTCATGAGACGACAACGATAAAATACGATCTCGATCTCCTTTTGTGCAATTCCACCAAAATTAAGCAAAGTCACCGGTGTGACATTCAAGTTGAACTGCACAAAACACTCTTAAAACATAAGTGTTTCGAGTAGCGAAGCAAAATGTCACAATAGCAACAAGTTGAATCGATAGCCCTCTTTTAACAGAGGCAAAAAAGGAAACAATTACTTGCCGATAAAGGAGGATGAAACAAACGGTGATAGAAAGAAGCATCTAACTTATCTTGGATGGAAAACAAAGTAGGACAGTAGCATTTCTAAAACGGTTGCATTGATTCATATTAACAGAGACATTCTCTTGAAACAACATTCATTAAAAAATGTAATTTACTTTTAACAGTGGCATTGCTTCAATTTTCCGCCGGCATTCTTAGATTAACAACAACAAAATAGTTGTATGGGACATGCCAGCACCATGTGCGTCCACACGTATAAATGGGTGATGCAGAGTATGTAGCCAAGCAGCATATATGCGCTGGTCCCATATTTGTTCTCTTTGAACCTTCTCCCTATGCGAGGGCAGCAAATATAGTGCTGCACAAACTACCCGACCCCCCAGTTTCTTTCCCTTTTCAACAAAGAGATCGGGTCCTTACAGATGTGTGTACTGGGTTACCCCCTTTTTCCCTTTTCGACCTACAAAGCGGCTGGATAGCCAGTCTATACTACTTTCCGCCCCTCCTTTCCTCATTGAACCACATCCTAGATTCTTGCTCCAGCCCACCGCACCCTTCTTTCCTCTTTGAACCAAGACCTAGATTCGACTACAGACCGAAAAAGATCCACATGCAGCTAGAGCAACGACGGTTTCAAAGAAACTTATACCTTAGGGTCGTCGGGATGTGGCAAGGCGTCCGGCGGGAGGCCGGATCTGCCCACACTACGTACGGCAGTGAGGAAGAAGGGGTCGGTGGCCCTCCCGCACAGGCGCTGGGTGAAAGAGAATAGCGTAGCCGGCAGTGGATTGCCTCCCTCGCCGAAGGCGATAGAGTGAACGCCGCACCTCCTCCCCTTCCCGGTGCGACAGGATATGGACGCCTCCTTCACCAGCTGTGAGGGGGAGAGAGAGAGACAAGAGGCCAACACAGTCTTGTTTAGATCTGGTGAAGAGAGGGTGAGAAACTGTGAATATAGCAAACCCTAGCAAATGAACGCTGAGCCTCCAGCGTGTAACATATATGTAGTGCGGCGAGCGTGTGGAGAGTGCAAACCCTAGCGAACAAGCGCTGAGGCTCCCGCTTATATATATACTACTGTAGTACGGACTGAGCTTCAGTGCCTTCACTGCACCTGCTTTTGGCTGTATGACAGGTGAGCCAGCCACATTTTGGGCCCACCTGTCATAAATCCAAAGGCAGGTGCACTAAGTCAATGAAGCTGCGTCCATATAGTACTCTCGTGTATACAACTAATATATAGTGGAGTGGTTTTCTTATTCTCTCCATAACAATCGTTTTAAATTGTGTAAGTACGAAACGAAACTCTTTATTTAATGTACAGTGAAGAAAACTAGTACTACTTCCGATGAACTAACGATCCACGCCCACGCGTCCTAGTCGCACTTCCTGTCCTTACCCTCCCTTAAGTGAACAACCACACATGCGCCAAATTATCGGAAACGTGTGAGAGTGTGTACAAATAAAGAATTTTAATTTCAATTATCGAAAAGGTTTGAGAGTATTACAAAGTTTGACTTCAGTCAAATCTAATATGCGGAGTAAATAAAAATGGAGGGCTACTACGTCCATCCGGGTTTTTAGTCCACACCATTTTTTAAATCAAAGTTAATAGCTGGACAAATAAAATTACAGGGGAGCTGGAGACAAAGTTGTGAGAAGGCTTACAAAATCAATACAAAACTTATGCTCTTAGTACCAACGTCGATCCTTCTTCGAGGAAACATTTGGTTCATAGCCAATTGTGTGATAAAATTGCACCAACGTGAAAGACGACTGCGTCTCCAACGCAACCAAGGTGAACTGAGGAAGGATATCATCTTTGTGCATAACAAGCAAAGAGCACTGATGGAAGACAGGTTGTTTTTCATTGAAAATCAATCAGCTTCACCAGCCGACGCAACCATGAAGCGCAACCATGAGCATCGATAGGTCATCGTGGTGATGCATCATCCATTTGGCATCAAGTTTGGGTGAGGCACCTATGAAGTTCGACAAATCCTCACCGTGGTCTGTTTCTTCTCAGTAATCAAGCTCGTGGAAGGAAGAACCACGTGGCAGAGGACAGTGAGGCAGAACAACAATGGCCATCCAATTTTGTGCAGTTCCACTAAAATTGAGGAAGACATGCCCGGGTATGGAAACACGCATCGCTGTTTCCAAAAATATAAAACAGGGTTAGCAACGACATCTCAATTGTCAATAAGAATTAATGAAAAGTACACCAAAAAATAGAAGCATCATAATTATCTTCATGGGAACTAAACCAGGATACCCGAGAAAAAAGCATTTCTTCATTTAACCAGTGATAGTACTACCACCATATGGACAATGACCGCACAACCACCATGTACTTTTTGTCGAAACAACATGTATACCTCCACCGAGGCATAAATCAGGACAACTTTTCGAGTGGCATTTCCTCTATAATAGTACAAGTAGGTGATGTTGGACCAGCCGACGAACCCTATCTACTATGCATGGGGAGCTGGGGAGTAGTCGCATAGAAGAAAACCCGCACGCAGCGACCTGGGGAGCTGGACCAGTACAAGAAGTTATACCTCAGGTGGGCGAGATGTCGTTTAGGCGGGCGGGTGGGATCTTCGCACACGATGGCAGCGAACAAGGGCGCGGAGGATCATAGTCCGCGCCAGCGCCGGCCCCGAGAGGACGGTGCGCATCGGCTTCCTCGTCGCCGACGGCGACAACGTCAACGCTGCACCTCCTCACCCCCCGCAGCGGACGGGATTCGGCCGGATCTGTGACCACCAGTGAGGAGAGATATAGAGTGGACACTGTCATCTTGTTTTGATATGGAGAGGGTGAGAGAGCGAGACGCGAGAAACTCAATCAAACAAGAGGCTATAATGGAGTAAAAAATATCTCCATAGCAGTGGTTTTAAATAGAATACGCGCGTTCCCGGAAAAAAGAAACGAAAACTGGCGGACAATTTTTCTAACGTACCAAGAAAGAAAACTCGATCAGAAACACGCCCCCGCTTCCAGGTCGTGAGAGTCGTCGCGCACACACACATAGACATAGACATGCATATCCGTGTTTACGTAAAATTCCATTTCCATCTCCATCTCCAATCATATTTGTCCAACTGGCACATTATTTACGTTGTTAATTATATACGCAGCAATATTAACGTACATCATCTCTTGTTTGCGCACGTCCGGACCGCTGCCACGGCCGGTCCTGACCAACCCGAACCCTCTTCATCACCCGCGCGTGCTTCCCGCCCGAAACGGTCAGTGCCGCATTCATGCCCGGCCAGAGCAGACACGACCTCTCACTGGCGCCGGCATTGAAGCGGCGCGCCGGTCGAGAGAGCGTCGCCCGCGCCACTTCCGGGTGCACGCGGCTGCTCCGTGTTCAAAGGTCGCAATAGCCGACTACAACATGCATGTAAAAAGTTCTTGGGAGTCCGTGCTATAGCTAGCTGTCCTCGCCCAACTCGTCAATCTCTTCCAGTAGTGCTAGTTCTCCATGGCGCGATCCATCGATAAGCAGGCGGGAAAGTTATCGTATACTCGGTTTGCGGTGAGTGGCATGCCGAGCGACCGTGTGGGGTCGATCCGTGGAGGAGGGTGAGACACGAACACAACATACGTGATTTAAACGTTGGTTTTGCTCGATGGCGCGATCCAACGAAACGAAACATTGGTTTCTCTCCGTTTCCATTTTTTCTCCGGAAAAACGGAAACTTTCCACTCCATTTTCATTCCTATTCCAAGGTTGCCCCATTACACCATTCCATCAAATACAAAGGAAAACTAACACGCATGCTAATGCATCTCAATGATTCACAGATCATAGCCAATATTTACTTCACAGCTAAAGAAAAAAGTTGTGAGAGCGTGTACGAAAGAAAAACTACTGATGGGGTCACTACGACTTAAACCCTAAACCCTAAACATGATTTAATTTCTTGGCCAGGTAGAACCTGTCGAAGGAAAGACGGCTGACACCCTCGGATCATACGATGCTTTTGTGCAGTTCCACTAAAATCGACCTGAGCATCCCTGATGGCAAAGATATTGAAGAAGTGTGATTAGAATAATAGTACTGGCACTAGTTCATGAGACATAAACTCATCACAAGTAGAAGCCGGTAGAAGTAGAGAAAGATCAACATGGAGATGGAGCTACGGCAGTGGAGCAAGCCGGCTCCAAAAGGAAGATGGACTACCTGGGACGTCGGGCTGTAGCTAGAAGGGTGGTTGGGACGCGGCATCGGACCATACCGCGATGACCCCCGATTGGGACGCACCGACTGTGGGTTTTCTCCCTCGCCGATGTCGACCGCGTCTACGCAGAACATTGTTCCCTTCCCCCAGCTGCGGGATCAGGCCCGTCGTTCTATGCTTGTGAAGAGAGCAACCTAAGCAAGCAGGCTTGTAGCTTAGGCTCCTGCTAGTGTATATATAGTGGTTTTCTTTTTCTCTCCATATCAACCATTTTATATTTCGTACGTGTCATTCAAGAGTGAAATGATGGTTGCTTCTTCCGACTAACTTACTGTGTGATTTGACTACTCCTTAGTGGCCCCTACACGTACTCCCCCTATGTGTATGCAACAGTCACACGTACACATGGACGCAAAAACGCGCGCGACGCCCTAATGCATGCATGTCCGAGCACACGAGGAACACACACGGTCACGCTCAAGTGCTCAACCTACACGTGCATGCACACACATACTCAGTCAGGGTGAGCTAGTGACCGTATAAACACCGAAAAATATATATATTGAGCGCAATGAGCGTATTATGAAGTCCACTGACCGTATTTTTACAAATATACAGTGACAGACAGTGTATTTATCTCGTTTGAAATTAAGCCATATTAACCAGAGAGGAGGCAGTATGGACTAGCATTACTTTGCTGTGTCCCGTCAACTTGCCGAACGAGGAGAAGGTTGCAGGACGGGAGAAGCTTGTGCGTGGTGGCTCGCAGGATAAGGAGAAACTTTTGACTAATGCAAGCTCTCCCTCGCTCAGGCGGTGGACGTGCAACAGTTAATTCGGTGTCAGATTGCCAGAAGCATACACTATACTACTAGTGCTATTATTGTTCGACTTCCCGAATAGGCGAACAGCCAAGCGCAAAGTTTACTAGTGCTACTAGTATAGCCTATAAAGGTACGTACTATACTAGTACTAGGAACCGGATGGAGGAGCGTCTGCACTCTTATTATAATTTTAAAATGTGATAAAGCAATCTTCAACACATTTGGTTCTCTTAGGCCTTCCACAGTGTGTTCGGTGCCACAACTCTGAAAAGTATGCCACGCACACGACGATGCCAGATGAAATATATTTAGCACCGCCCGCACACTGTGAAAGAATTGGGCATCGGCTGGAGGTCAGACTCATACATATAAACTAGTATATATATCAGCGACAGTTGCCCCACTACCAGCGACTTCTTCCTGGCTCACAGCCGGTTCTTCCCATGAGTGACAGGCTTAGTTTATTGCTTTGTTGGTTGTGGCATCGGAGCAAGTAGATGCTCCGGTTCCCTGAAAAAAAATTATGGCACTAGCTGGACAATGGAGGGCACCGGTGCCAAATGAAGCAAAAGTGAATTTGGCACCGCTTTTAGCCTACATAGTGGAGGGCCTTAGAGGGTTCTCGCATGTGATAATGGAAGTTGATTGCATGGAACACTCGCCACAATTCTCGCTTAATTCTGGCTCATATCCTGTTACAAATAGTAGCGCTCGGTAATATTTCCTCTTTTTTTGTTATTCAGCATGTAAACAGGTCAACAAACCTTGCGGCGCATCTTCGTGCGAACCGTGCTTGCTGCACTTTGAATGTGGCCGAGAGCTGGCTTGATGAAACACCTCGCTTCCTACTTCTTTTTTTGCGGGGTACCTCGCTTCCTAGTGACCAGTGTCTTGGCTGATCGTCCTAAGAATGCTTATATATGAATAAAGCTCTCTCATTTACCCGCAAAAAAGATTAAGCCATATTAACCGGAAAGGAGGGAGTATGGACTAGCACTACTTTTTGGTGTGTCCCGTCAACTCACAGGACGAGGAGAAGCTTGCAGGGCAAGGTGAAGCTCGCTTACGCCTTTTGACTAATCCAACCTACCCTCGGTGGACATGCATCAGTCCATTCGGTGTCAGATTGTCAGAGGCATACACTGTAGTACCCAACATGCGGAGTACCATCATTGTTTGACTTCACGAAGAGGCGAAGAGCCAAGCGCAGTAGTACGAGTAGCACTACTACTAGAACCGCATGGTGGAGCTTCTGTACTCTTATTTTTTTATCTCTGATAAAGTACACGTTTATTCAGGAGATGGGCGGAAAACGGCAGCCCAACATGTAATGAATGATATCGATCAACCAACCATGCTCGAATATATCTTGGCCTCCGTGCGAGCCCGTCTGTGTGTTCTCGCTCCTCGTCTCTCTCAAGGAACGGCGGGTTGGCTCTTTGCCGTCAATTGAGATCGGTTTGCTCACACTCCTGTCCCACATGTCAGTGATATGCCAAGAGGAGGTGCGTTGACCGACTGGCCATACGCGTACTTGGTTTTGCACCTTCATACTACTCCTCCCTCCGTCATAGTTTACAGGGCGCGCTTCATTATTATGCATTTATCTCAATGCATTTCCACCACTAGAGAGACTTTAGACGCGTTTGGTTTAATGCTCAATTAATTAGGGCATGGTAACCGCAATCAAGTCCACAATTTTCTCTCCATGTACTGTACTACTACGGAGTGGAGTAAGTGCATGCATGTGTGTACCCGGGGTGGAAGCACTGCATGCATGTGTGCATTATTCCCTCTAGTAATAGACGCCGTGCTATAACTACCAATGCTATTTTTCAGGCCGATCGCTAGTCGCCTTGGTCCCACAGATTTTTTTTTCTTTTTTCTGAAGCGCGTTGTATAAACAGTGATGGATGGAGCAGTATGAGCGGATTCAAAGAAGAGTGTATTGATGGTTGCTTCTTCAGAGCAACTTACAGTGGGAAAGGTGGGGCTTATGATTTGACTGCTCATTACTCACTATTAATGCGGCGCAACGACCGGGCTGAGTCTCCCATGCGGTTGTGCACTACCCCCTTGGTTCTTAAATATACTCCGGAGTATTTGTCTTTCTAGAGATTTCAACGAGTGACTACTCAAATATTTGTCTTTTTAGAGATTTCAAATGGACTGGCACATACGGATGTATATAGACATATTTTAGAGTGTAGATTCACTCATTTTGCTCCGTATGTAGTCACTTGTTGAAATCTCTAGAAAGACGAATAGAATATTTTGGAACAGAGGGAGTACACATACGAAGCAAAATGAGTGAATCTACACTCTAAAATATGCCCGTTTGAAATTTGTAAAAAGACAAATATTTAGGAACGAAGGAGTATATTTTTGTGCATGGCACATGGACCCGGATGATGAAGAGGCTTCTGGCAATGCTACCAAGCTTCCATCATTTGTTTACATAATTGACATAGTATACAAATAATTTTCCAGCAACATGAAATTGTACAATGGTGTGAGCTTTCAGCTTTTGTTTCGCATTTCTTGCCATCGATGCTCTTTCGGAAACAATAAAAAACTAACTTCCTTGCTAATGCATGTCAATTATTAGCAGATCAGAGCTAATAATTACATCACAACCGAAGACAGGTTTGTGAGAAGGTGTTAAATTAAAATTGATCCATGCTTTCATTGGCAGCAACGTCCCCCCAGCTCTGTCTAAATCAACAAGGCATGTTGGGAAAAAAAGTAGCTGTCTGGAGCATGCAACATTCCGATCATTTTGTGCATTTCCACTAAAATAGAGCTGAGCGTCCCTGTTCCAAAGATATTAAGTGTGATTACGATAATAGAGGACTGCTGATGAAACAATAAACACACAAATAGAAGCCGGTCACCTTTGCAGTCTCTCTTAAGACTAACTAGTTGGAGAAGATTAGGCTCGGAGTTGGATGAGGAGGATAGAGAAAAACCAATCTCCCTTTGTGCAGTCGCACTGAAATGTAGAGACGTTGCCCGTGTGACATTTTAGTACAACTGCACAAAACACTCTTAAGAAAAAAGTGATTTGTGCAGTTCACCAAAAGGTCGCAATAGCAACGAGTAGAAAGGAAACAATTACTGGCCAATAACAGTTGATGACACATGCGACGACAAAAAAGAAGCATATTCCTTATCCTAAGGGAAGATAACAACACGGTTGTGTTTGTCTAAAACGGTGTGAGGACGAGAATGCAATATGGAAAGTACGCCGGACGAGCTACGTTTTGGGCAAAGAACTACGGAAGATCCACATGCAGCGACGTGGGAAGACGGGTAGTGGAGCAAGGCCGGAGGGGATACCTGGAGGTCGTCGGGATGTAACTAGGTGAGCGGCGGCGGGCGGAATCTGCGAGTAGGTGGCGTAGGCCTTGCCACGCCGGAGCTTGGTCAGAGAGAACGACGTGTACCGCAGATCGGGACGTGCTGCCTCGGCGCCGTCAAATGGAGAAACGATGCACTTCCTCCCTTTCCCCCGGCGGACGGGATGCGGCCGGATCAGTGACCAACGGTGAGAGAGAGAGGCCACCGCACTCCCTTTCACCCGGCGGACGGGATGCGGCCGGATCAGTGACCAATGGTGAGAGAGAGAGGCCACCGCACTCCCTTTCCCCCGGCGGACGGGATGCGGCCGGATCAGTGACCAACGGTGAGAGAGAGAGAGAGAGGCCACCGCAGCCTTGTGTGAGATACTCTGAAGAGCGACAAACCAGGCAGGCAGGCTCCATTGTATATAGTGAGCAGACTACCTTTTTCTCCATAAAAATCGTTTTATATTCTGTGTACGTGCCATTGAG
This sequence comes from Triticum aestivum, assembly GCF_018294505.1. Classification (NCBI taxonomy): domain Eukaryota; kingdom Viridiplantae; phylum Streptophyta; class Magnoliopsida; order Poales; family Poaceae; genus Triticum; species Triticum aestivum. The sequence continues at coordinate 32,266,090 of NC_057796.1, read as the reverse complement.
CGCTTTAACTTTATTTAAAAATAACACGGCAACGCGTCAAGTCGAACTTTGTTTCGTGCACGCGTGGTACACGACCTCCTAGGTAAACAACCGCTACAGGTGTTCAAATTAGCACGTGGGCTGCCTTTTCGTAAAGAAATGAGCTCCACCGTGTACCCGGGCGGGTGTGGCTGGGCACGAAGCGTGAGTACGTGTACGGAGCACCTATTCTCTTCTTGTATACGTACACCACCTACGCGGGGTTGTGTGAGAGAGATACAAACCTAGAGAGATATAGTGTGTGGGTTCTTGAGAGTTTTTGGGGGGGGGGGTCAATCAAAAAATGTAACATATGCAATGTGTGTGAAATAGAGTCCTGGATATAACATATATATAGAGGGGCCGATCCACGAGAAGAGAGTGGAGGTATCATCGGCTTGAGGTGTCCATAGAATCGAAGAGAGGGATGATGTGTGTGTGTGTGTGTGTGCGCGCGCACGATCGATAAAGAGTGCCATCGAATTTGTGTGTGCCCACGTCAAAGATATAGAGTGGCTGGCTTACTGGAATGTGAGATGGGACATGTGCAGTTTGTCTCTGTGGCATGGATACCTACCTGCAGCGCTCGACTATCGGTGTGTGGTGGGGGAAGAGGGAGGCCCAATTAACTATAGAGGTACAATGGCTGGTATATGTGTGGAGGAGGAGAGAGGCCTACCTCATGTATTAAGGAGATCGATCTGCCTCATGTATTAAGGGAGATCCATTGGCATCCATGCATATGTGCAGGAGAGGAATAAGGTTGGGAGAGAGACAGAGCTAGAGTGTTGGAGGGGGTGGTAGTGGAGTTGCTTCTAACAAATGGTGGGATAGGCTTGCTAGACAAACGGAGGGCACACCCGCAATATCAATAAGAGAGGAGATGGCTGCTTGTTGTCTGTGCACGTGCGTGTGAGAGACGGGTCAGGAGGCATGCACGAATGATGAGGGGGGACGATGTGGCTGTGGTAAGCAGACGTAACTACATAGGAAGATCAATCGCCCTTTGTTAGAGAAAGGAGAGACATAACTTGTGAGGTACGTCGATCGATGGGGGGGGTAGTTAAAGTCGATCTAGGTATATGTTGGGAGATCGATCGGTATACATGCATGTGTGTGTTAGAAGCAAATGAGGTACGAGGAGAAGGATAGAGAGAGGGATGCATGTAGGAGGTGGTACGAGAGGCATACTATATCGAGGGGGGAGGAGTGTGCGAGTACGAGAACGATGAAAAGAGTGGTGGGAGTGAGGCATGGACGGTGACAAGAGAAGAGGGGAAGCTTGTGTTTGTGCTAGGCACACCTGACTAGAGAGGCATATCGATCGATGTGTGCTGTAAAGAAGGAGCTGGGGGGGCCTACACACACCGTGGGTGAACGACCTAAAGTGAAAAGACGAATTTGCGCGATGGAGCTAGAGAATGCTGAGGGAGGGTGAGAGGGATGCGGGCGTGTGCATCCACAAGAGAAAGTTAGCGCTAGCTACAAAGATAAGAGGGTTGTGTCGGTGTAAAAGACGAATAGAGATCATATATACTTCATTATAAAAAGCGAATTCGGATATTTGAAGAATTTATCATAGTGTTTCAAACTGACGCATGTGTGAATATATATAACGGTGATACACATGGTGTGGTTATGAACATGTTATACTACATTTAATATATTTTATCTCTACTCTTATAAAAAAAACGGAGTTGTTGATGATGGTGTGCCTGCCATCCTGCATTATAGGCCGTCCGATTTATATCTGGCGGATAGCAAGGAAACTATGATGGTTGAAGTTGGCAACAATCATGATTGTAGATTCTTATTGAAATAGAGAAACAAATTCAAATTTAGTTCGAATTGCAGCGGTAGTATAGACATTTGGAATGCACTAAAATGTTGGTATGAGTAGGTTACATGCATTATACAGCAAGCGAAAAAATTTAATCGGACATAACATGGATTCATACTCCCTCCTTCCATCTATATAGGGCGTAATGAGATTTTTAAGACCGCCTTTGACTATTGACAAGATTAATAGTACATGACATGCACAATGTGAAAATTATATCATTGAAAGAACCTTTCACAGACGAATTTAACGGTGTGCTTTGTGTAAGTTGCATGTCATATATCATTGCTCTAATATTTGGTCAAAGTTAGCATCGAAAAACGCATTAGGCCCTATATATATGGAAGGAGGGAGTAGCTTTGAATAACATTTGTATAGTAAAACGGGGCAAGACTCTCTCTTTGTGTGGTGTGAATAGTTTTATTTTTTTCGTTTTCTTTTTGGTTGAGGGAAGTGCGAATTGATTTGGTACGTACAAGTACAATATTACTACACGTTAGGCTTGTCCCTAAAATTCAACCCGCGTCTTGTTATATCCCGAAAATTCAGATATCGTGCTCCCAAAACTGGCGCCTTCACAACCCGTGCCTTGCTATCCCGAAATTACAACGCGCGCGAAAACTCCCTCCAGCTGCCAAATCCCGACACGCGAAATCCCCCTTCTAACCCTGAGCCGAAAGGGCCGCTAGTTCAAATCGGTGGGGGTACTTTTGGAACACACCCTACATTTTGGACAAGCGCGTCCCTAAGTCATGCTTCACCCCCTCCCATCGCCCCCTTTTCGCCATTCGAAATCCCAGGCCGCCATAACCTCTCCGCTCCAGCCGCGAAACCCCACCCTCCTCCGTCCGCCACGTCACCGCTGCCCAGCCGGAGCCTCATCCCCGACGACGTCGTCCACTGCAACAGCTCGACGTCCCTCGTCCACCTCCCCGGATGAGGATCCCTCGTCCATCTCGCCGTCCCGCCGGTTCAGCCGCCCTGTCCTCCACCTCCAAGGAGCTGCTCCGACGATCGCCTCATCTATCGCGGCTGCTCCATCCCCACAGCGCTGCCTTAACCTACTCCACCGGAACTGCAGCATCCTCACCGACTCCTTGGACGAAGCCGAGGCCTACTCGGCGCCACCAAAGAGGTTGTACACTCATCGCATCGCACCTTCTCCTTAACTCGACCTCCCGGACCGACGGTGCTCCATCCCGCACCCCCATGGAGCAGCTACCTTGAAGCCGGCGCCGCGGGCGACATCTCCACGGCGGCTCTCCCCCAGTGGAGGCCCCTTCAGCGGCGGCGTCCATACCAGCCGGATTTGCTGCTGCTGCTCCGGCTCTCGCTCACTCGCTCGCGCTGCTGCTGCTGCTCCGGCTCTCGCTCGATCGCTCGCTTGCCCAACTGCTGCTGCTGCTCTCCCCCTCGCTCATGCTGCTGCTCTGCTCCGATTAAGCCACACTTCAGTCGACTGAATCGACTTTTGGGTCAGTCGATTTTCAGGGGTTGGGGGGCTCGCCGGAGTTAAGGAAGAACCACCCGCAGCGGGGACAGGGGCTCGCCGGAGAGGTACCCCACTATCTATCTTAGGGTTCAGGGTGGGGGGCGGGGGGCCTAGAGGGCTGGCCGGGGCGGCGGTGGCGAGTTGTTTCGGGGCGGCGAGGCGGCGCTGGGGCCGGCGGTTCGGCCGGTGGTGGCTGGCGGCTCAGGGGGGTGCAGGTTGAAGATGAACTCCAGGCCCTTCCTAAACTACATGTCAAGTGCCTCTCTGCTACCATTGCGTTCAGTTTCGACAGTAGCATTCAGATTCCACAGTAAATTTTAGTTTTGACAGTTAAGTTCAGAGTCAACAGTTTTTACCTCATCTGTTGTAGTCAGGTGGTTTTTGGTGATGTTAATTTTACATCCATTTTACATCATCTATTGGATATGCTATTAGAATCCCACTTGAGATTGACGATGTCTCTCTTGTGCTGCTTCAGCCTTGACGTCTTACGGCTCACCGGAGCTGCTCCAACGACAGAACGATCCATCACAACAGAGCAGTACCCTGGACGCCGTCTATAGATTCCTCAGATGTTCCTCCACGTCGATCCATTAGGGCTATTTTGGTTCAACGGAAGAACGTCGATCCACTGGTTGTTACCATCACTCTAAATTTCTGCATGCTCTCCTTACATAATCTCACCATATTTTTTTCGTATGCATGTCAGATATTGTACACAGTCATGCTGAACATGTAGAGAAAAATAGAAGAGTTTTGCGCGGCAATACAATGTCATGCAGACATCGCTCCATGGTGGGTTCAATGGCAAACCCTCCCCACCCCTCTCCAGATTGTAATCCAGAGGAAGATATCTGTTCTGAGGCGGATTCAGACGCCGCTGACCACTCCTATTTACCCCCCAAGGTGTTTGCTCTACCTTGGCATGATGATGTTAGTCATATCATGCATATGTTGCCTTGCAGTGCCTACTTTTGACATCATATATGTCATCTGCTTAGTTTAGACATGTTCTGTAATGCCACCTGTTTAGTTTCTATATCATATATGGGAATTATGCAGTCTCATGTCTTTTAGCCAGCCATAATATATGTGAAATATGCAATGCCATCCTGTTTAACCAGGCATCATATATTTGAATGATATCTTGCCCATCCTTTTCTTCATTACATTTCCATTTGTTGACAATGTTTGTACATTAAAGTACTCTTCCTGTGAATCAGCCATTCGGGTGGGAGATGGAAAAAATCTGGAGTGAAAACAAGGCCTTCAGAGCAGACAGTGCTACCTGTCGAAGCAGATCTCTTGTTGGGTCCCGATAGCTCCTCAGAGATGGATTCAGAGACAGATGACCAGTCCTATTCCCCCACTGAGGTGTATGCTCTAACTTGGCACGGTTATACTGCTCATATCATGCATACGGTGTCTTGCATTGCATAGTTTAGACATCATATACACAATATTCAACACCATGTTCTTAGTTCAGACATCATATCGAATGCCCTCTGTTTAGCATATAAATCACATATGTGAATTAAATGATGCGATCCTGATTACTTAGATAACATGTAGGTGAATTATGTCATGCGATCCCGTTTAGTTATTCATCATATCTTTGAATTATGTTATGCTATGCTATCCAGTTTAGATAGACATCATATATGTGAAATTATGTCATGCTATCCGTTTTAGTTAAACAATATACATGTCAATTATTTCATGCCCTCTTTTTTCCACACTATCTATTGCATCTGTCTCTCATACAATGTCTGTACATTCAACTATGTTTCCTATTTATCAGCCATTTGAATTGGAGCGGGTGATGCCAGTATCTAGCGGACTAAAAACACGGTCTTGAAATAAAACAGTGCTACCTCTTGGTGGAGATAGCACCCCGGTTGTACATGCACAAGAACCAACCCTACCACACATAACCCAAACTCTCGCAGATTGTACCCCTACTGCGATGGACAGAGAACCGGCTTCAGCCAATCTAACCCCAACCCCAGCCGATAGTAACCCAGTTCCTGTTGACACAACACCATCTCCACCATAGAGCTCCCAAACAAGAGCAGTTAGTAAGGCAGCTCCAGTGCCCAAAGGGCCAGTACTATCACGGCGAACCCCAACTCCACCAGTTAGTACGCCTATTCCTGTGGAGGAAGCACAACCAGCTAGTCGTAGTTTAGCATCTATCGCATTTGATGTTGTTAAATCGTATGTGCGTATCTTCCCATCTTGGAAATATTATACTAACGATGAAGGAAAATGCCAGTTGCAGGTGTTTGTCAAGGAGTTATGTGTAAGTAATGTTATTCATGGCAATTACTTTGCTTCGTCCCATACATCCTACCTCCATGATGGTTATAATACAGCAAATTTTCCCATTTTTCTCTATAGAGAAGGACCGATTTGGAAACTCAGGATGAGGTAACCTGTGCTAATACCTCTGCTATCTTCAAGAATGTTTGGTGGCAGTATCGGAATTACCTAAAGAAAACATACTTCACCGGCAAAGAAACTCATCAAATTCCCTTACGTTCTCCTGAGACACATTTACTGGACGATGACTGGGAACGCCTTGTTCTGTACTGGTCCCGAACCAAGAATGTGGTAAGGTCTATGAGCTCATTTTCTATTTTTAAGTATTATATTCTTGCATCTTACTGTACTCTGTTCATGTAGAACAAGTGCCTAAACCTGAAGAACAATTGTTCTAATTTAAGATTCCATTGCTATCATAGTTCAAAAAAGCGCTAGGCGTTAATTGTGCGTTTTGCCACCGCCTTGCGCTTTATTGACCAAAGCGCATGCTTATGCGCAGTTATGCATAGATTATGCGTAGTTATGCGCAATGCGTTTTGCCAACGCCTAGAGCCTAGGCGTGCTTAAGCGCTCGCTTAGGCGCGCCTTTTTTAACTATGATTGCTTTGCTCTTGTATCACTGTATTTACTCATACAAACTTATTTTTAAATTGAAGGATCCAATCGAAACTCCAATGGCACAGCAGGTATGTTCACACATGTTTCTTTAACAGGTTTGTTCTTATCAATAGCTCTGTTGATTTCAATTTCAATTGTGTATACAGTTGACTTTCATATCATGCACATTAATAGCATCACAACAGAGCCAATAGTGTTGTTGTACATGTAGACCCGTGGTACCCATCTGAAATCTTGTTGTGCCATGTAGTTTCCCATGCTTTGTATTCTTTCACTGCTGCTTTGTCTTGAACTGATATGATTTGAACCGTGTCTCTATTTTGATTTGGCAAGACAATGCAGTGACCATAGGACATAGATATATGTTTGTTTGATGCTTTTATTATGTACTAGTACTTGGCAATAGAAGACTTGGTAGTTTAATCCTGTCCACCTTACTAATGAACTGGTTCACCGAAATGAGTTTCATATACTAGTACATGCTAAACTTGTTATGTGTCTGCTTGTTTCTTCTTTTAGAATGCTGACAGAATATTGGGGAAGAGTGCCTTATTAAGCAATGGTAAAGGAAGTAATGCAGATAAGGTTCAGGATAGTGACACATCCTTGTTGGTCTCCAACAAAGCTGATAAAACAGCTAAGGAAGACTATCTTGAAGACAGCGAGACAACCCCAAAGTCCTGTCTTGGTTTAGTGTTTGAGTTATTGGACACTACCGCTTGCACAAGCTATTCAAATTCACTACCTGAATCAGTTCGGTTTCTTGAGTCTCAACTACAAGCTGAAAGACATCGATCAGCTGTGCTGCGACAAGAAGCGGAAGGACTGCGGAAGTCCCTGGAGCATTCAGATGCATACTTTCTGGTGCAACAGCAAGCGTTGGAGGATTTTAGCGCCAAACAGGACAAAGATAATCAGCTTGCTAAGCTTATTGCCAGCATGGTGGATACCCAGGATAACGTTTCTTGAGCTCTTCTGAAGTTGTTTCAGCTATGCTCTTGTTTTGCTGCCGCGTTTATCTGCACTGGTGGCCAATTTTGACGGCCAGTGTATGTAATGTGCTGCTTTGTTCCCTATATTTGCACTGGTGGCGAACTTTGATGCCCAGTGGATGTAATATGTGTAATAGCGGTAATAGGCTAGCGTTAATTGCTTGCTTATTTATTTCCTTATTGTCTTCTTTAGTTGTTTGCCTGTAGTCATTGCAGTTCTTTTTCTGTTTTTTTCTAGTGGCCACAATAGCCTATTTTTGGTAACTAGGCCAAAATAATCGTGGCAACACACGGACTGTTGTAACCATGGGCCTCCTGCAGGCCGTATGATCCATGGGCCTTCGTCCGGCCGTAGGATCCATCGGCCTTCTATACGGGCCTTAGGGTCCATGGGCCATCTACGGGCCGTAGGGTCCATGGGCCTTCTACGGGCCGTACGATCCATGGGCCTTCTACGGGCCGTACTATCCATGGGCCTCATACGGGCTGTAGGATCCATGGGCCTTCTACGGGATGTATCATCATTTTGCCAATCATGGGTCGTACTATTCGTGGACCATAAAGGGCTGTTAATAGGCCATATTTGATAACTCTATAAAAACAGCCCAACGGGTTTTTTTGACATGAAAACGGCCCAACGTATTAACGGTCCGCAAACGGGCCGACTGTAACGACAGGCTGAATTTGGCCCACAAGCAGAAAATGACAGTAACGGGCCGTATGTAACCGAATGCTGCAAATGAGCCCAAGAATCAATGGGCCCTGAGAAGGCCGAAAGATAACTTGGGCTAGAAACGGCCCAATGGAATAACGGGCCGTTAATGGGTATAAAGTGATACACTGTTCATTACGGGCCAGTTTCACCACGGGCCGTTAATGGGCCAAGAGTTACAAAGGTCCTCATATGGGCCGAAAGAAGTCATGGGCCACACATGGGCCGGAAGTTAAAACGGGCTGAATCATATTGGATGGCCCAGATGACGCTACTGGGCCTAATTCAGATAGGGCGTAACGGGCCCTGGGTTAGCGGGCTGTAAATGGGCTATATGCGAACATGCCGTTAACAGCCTTTCCGTGGGCCGGCCCGCCACCTTTTGACCAAGTCAAACGGGCCGGCCTTTTCACAGGAATGGGCCTCTTGGGCCGTGCCACGTGTCGCCGTATGATAGGCGCCTTCGGTCCAATGAGCGGATAACATCTGTCCCAACGGTGAGCCAACACGTGTTTCCTCCAGCCAATGATGATTTTACACGTGGAAAATCCCCACTGGTCGGGGCTGTTAACGGGTTATCGGATCCAAAACCCGACCCGATAGCTTAACGGCGTTCCATTACGGTGGATGCCACGTGTCGGTCACCCTTGACGAAAGCACTTCTATGACGCGCGATTTATCGTCATGGAAGTGGACACTTCCGTGATGATAATTTTGGTAATGTCATGGAACACTTCTACGACAGCACAGGTATGACTATCTTGATTCTGTCATAAATTTGTCATGGATGTACATGCATGACAAAAAACGTGACCTACTGTGACAAACACGTATCATCACGGAAGTGTATTTTTTTGTAGTGGTACATGTGTGAATACATAGACAAACAGAGTGTCACTAGATGCCTCTACTTGACTAGCTTGTTAATCAAAGATGGTTAAGTTTCCTAGCCATAGAAATTTGTTGTCATTTGATGAACGGGATCACATCATTAGAGAATGATGTGATTGACTTGACCGATTCCATTAGCTTAGCACTTGATCGTTTACTATGTTGCTATTGCTTTCTTCATGACTTATACATGTTCCTATAACTATGAGATTATGCAACTCCCGAATACCGGAGGAACACTTTGTGTGCTACCAAACGTCACAACGTAACTAGGTGATTATAAAGGTGCTCTACAGGTGTCTCCGATGGTGTTTGTTGAGTTGGCATAGATCGAGATTAGGATTTGTCACTCCGATTGTCGGAGAGGTATCTCTGGGCCCTCTCGGTAATGCACATCACTATAAGCCTTGCAAGCAATGTGACTAATGAGTTAGTAGCGGGATGATGCATTACAGAACGAGTAAAGAGACTTGCCGGTAACGAGATTGAACTAGGTATTGAGATACCGACAATCGAATCTCGGGCAAGTAACATACCGATGACAAAGGGAACAACGTATGTTGTTATGCGGTTTGATCGATAAAGATCTTCGTAGATTATGTGGGAGCCAATATGAGCATCCAGGTTCCGCTATTGGTTATTGACCGGAGACGTGTCTCGGTCATGTCTACATAGTTCTTGAACCCGTAGGGTCCGCACGCTAAACGTTCGGTGACGATCGGTATTATGAGTTTATGTGTTTTGATGTACCGAAGATAGTTCGGAGTCCCGGATATGATCACGGACATGACGAGGAGTCTCGAAATGGTGAGACATAAAGATCGATATATTGGATGGCTATGTTTGAACATCGGAATGGTTCCGGGTAAGTTCGGGCATTTACCGGAGTACCGGGAGGTTACCGGAACCCCCCGGGGAGTCAATGGGCCTTATTGGGCCTTAGTGGAAAGGAGGAGGAGGCGGCCAAGGTGGGGGCGCCCCCCCAAGCCCAATCTGAATTGGGAAGGGGGCCGGCCCCCCTTTCCTTCTCTCCTTCTCCCCCTTCCTCCCCTCTCCTACTCCAACTAGGGAAGGGAGAAATCCTACTCCCACAGGGAGTAGGATTCCCCCCTTGGGCACGCCTAGGATGCCGGTCCTCTCCCCCTCCTCCACTCCTTTATATACGGGGGAGAGGGCACCCCATAGACACACTAGTTGATCATTGATCTCTTAGCCGTGTGCGGTGCCCCTCCACCATAATCCACCTCGGTCATATCGTTGTAGTGCTTAGGCGAAGCCCTGCGCCGGTAACTACATCATCACCGTCATCACGCCGTCGTGCTGACGAAACTCTCCCTCGACACTCTGCTGGATCGTGAGTTCGTGGGACGTCATCGAGCTGAATGTGTACTGAACTCGGAGGTGCCGTGCGTTCGATACTTGGATCGGTCGGATCGTGAAGACGTACGGCTACATCAACCGCGTTGATAAAACAATTCCGCTTACGGTCTACGAGGGTACGTAGACAACACTCTCTGCTTGTTGCTATGCATCGCCATGATCTCGCGTGTGCGTAGGAATTTTTTTGAAATTACTTCGTTCCGCAACACCATTCATTTTTGCGAAATAAATGTAGGGCAAACCTCATTTCCTTCAGCACCCTTGCTCTGAGAACAAATAACCTGGCGAATATAATCTCCGGTAAGGTCCCTCGGTTGGAGTTCAAAGTAATTTCTGAGAGATGCAGATCTAGGCATTCGACGTGATTGTTATATTGTATCACATTATCCACCACTGGCCTAATCTTGTCTGCAAAAGAAGAAAACGTGTTAGTGCCCACATGCAGTTTTGAACATTACTACATGTGTAGCGACCAGACCTTAAACAGTCTGATCTATGTGCATCAGTGTCATCCCTAGATCGGTAATGCTGACACGCACAGTACTTGAAGGATTTATAACAGAGTAGCAATCACACACTTATTACATCGAATGTCTCAAAAGAGAACTTATTACAATAAATATGGCTCGAGGCCATCTAATACGATAATAGCGGAAGGCTTGGAAAATAAAGTGAGTCCATCAACTCCAACGGCATCACTGAGTGAAAGACCATGACCTAAGGCTCCTTACTCGTCGTCTAAAAAGTCTGCAACATGATACGTAGCAGCCCGAAAACGGGTCAGCACATGGAATATGCTGGCAATGTAACACAAGAGAGTAATGAACAGAATAAAGCTATCACTACATGCATATATGGCTGGTGGAGGCCGTATGGTTAATATGTTTTGCGAAAAGCCAATTTTTCCCTACAACAAAGGAATGAATTTTATTTAACTATCATGGTGGTCGTTAAACATTGAGAATGGTAAACCCCATCTCAATCCCAATTAAAAATAATCAATAACCCAATCAATTTTATAATTAAGAGTGATGAGATCCACATGATACTCCAAGAAACTAGATACTCAAGATGTCCATAACCGGGGACACGGCTAACCGTGATTAGTTTGTACACTCTGCAGAGGTTTGTGCACTTTTCCCCACAAGAATCTATCTCCTCCGTTGGATTTCTCGCACTACATAATGTTTGAGAAATGGATGACCGAGACACAGTCTTTCCGAAGAGGCCCCCTTAACTGATAGATAGGCATGTACACCTACAATCCCCTACATCTGATAGCCCATCATGGAAAGGTTTCCCACAACTTACACAACTATGCCAGAGCCCATAATGGCATGTGGCTGCACACGGAAGTTTCTAGCATGAATAATCTTATGATCCCTTTAAGCCTGGGTGGCAATCCATAGGAGAATCACACGGTACCCCGGGATTTCCAAAAAATACAGGCAATCACTGGAATTCCCCAGGTGCCTCAATCCACCCAGATGTGTATTAAAGTTGCCACCTTAAGTTAACCATTAATTAACAATACTCACATCTGTCATGAAAACACTCAAACCCAATCCACGTCTACGAGCATAGCATGCAATATAAGCATAACGTAGAAGTAACTCCCAAGGTTTGATAATAAACATGTGAATAGGTACTACCTCATCTACTTCCCAAACCCACAATTTAATTCAGATCCTAACCATGCAATTGTTTGAGGATTGATCTAATGCAATAAAACTGGGTATATAAGAGGTATGATCAAAGTTTTACTTGCCTTGCTGATAATCTGCGTAACCTAGAGACTCGTAGTAGGATGCTTCACACTCCGGGTACTCTATCGCAAACAAACAAGCATACAATAAGCAATCAAGCAAGGGCACGGGTAAAACTCAAATAAGAGATCTAACCAGAAAGTTCAACTTAAGAACTCCGGTTTACAAAAAGAATCAAATCAAACGAAGCAACAAAACACAAACGGCGAAAGAAACAAGCTTCGTTTACTAACCTGGACTAAAGTCAAATTTTACAGTAGCAAAATCTTGTTTAAGTTGGTTAAACAGAAAGAGGGCTGCGAGACAAAACTCTAGCCGCTTGAATCGCCTGATTCCGATAAACGAGCAAAAAGTTATACTAGAACGAAAATCGGATCAGAAATCGCGATCGAAAATAATCGCGGAAAAATCCGAGAAAAAGAAAAACTGATGAACAGGCTAACGAACGAACGTTCGCTGTCTGCGGCTAAACGGTGAAAACCGTTCGTTAAAACGAACGTACGAACGGGCGTTCGCTAAATAACTAAACCGAAAAAATAAACCGAACCGGATCTAAAAAATTGGGTCTAGGGTTTAAAAAAAACCATTCAGTTTTCTTACGTAAACCGAGGCGGCGGCGAGGCTACCTCCGGCGACGACGAGGCGACGGCGAGTCAGCGCCGGGGCGGCGGCAGCGAGGCGGCGTCCGGAGG
>NC_057796.1:32236109-32252819 GCF_018294505.1 Triticum aestivum | reverse complement strand
CGGTGGCGGCGCGGCGGCGGCTAGGGTTAGGGTTAGGGCGCGGGTGGGCTTCGGCGGCTGGTGGGCTTCGGCGGGCAGGGGGGTGGCGGCTTATAAAGCCCCCCGGGCGGAGTCCCGCTCGGGTACGGCCTAGAGTCGGTTTGACAGTTTTTTTTAAATAATTCCGACGTGCAAAAAAAGAAAGAAAAGAAATACGAAACGGACTCCAAAAATCCCGAAATAAATTTTCCCCGTCCTATAAAAATAGGCCGCAAGGTGAACATTTATTTGGGCCTAAAATGCAATTTTGAAAAACGCATATTTTTCCTAATTCAAATAAAATAGCGATAAAACTCCGAATAAAAAATCTTATTTGATTTTAATATTAAATCTCCGATATTTCTTTATTTCGAGGAAGTCATTTTATTCTCTCTCTCTTGTTTTCATAAAAGAAATATTCAAGAGAAAAATAATTAAAATCAAACGATCCTCTTTTCAAAATTCGAGAAAAACTCGAATATGAAAATAATGAAATCCCCAACTCTCTCCGCGGGTCGTCGAGTTGCGTAGAATTTCTAGGATCAAACAAAAATGCAATAAAATATGATATGCAATGATGATCTAATGTATAACATTCCAAATTGAAAATTTGGGATGTTACAAACCTACCCCCCTTAAGATGAATCTCGCCCTCGAGATTCGGGTTGGCTAGAAAATAGGTGAGAGTGGTCCTTCCGTAGGTCTTCCTCTCGTTCCCAGGTGGCTTCATCTTCGGTATGGTGACTCCACTAAATTTTGCAGAACTTGATTACTTTGTTGCATGTAACTCGGTTGGCAAACTCGAGTGTCTTGACTGGATTCTCCTCGTAGGTCAAATCACTATCCAACTGTATCGCTTCTAGCGGCACTGTATCTATCAGAGGAATATCAGCCATCTCCGCGTGGCACTTCTTCAACTGAGAAACATGGAACACGTCGTGAACTCCTGACAATCCTTCGGGCAATTCCAACTTGTAAGCAACTTCTCCCATACGTTCCAAAACTCTGTATGGTCCCACAAAACGTGGTGCTAATTTTCCCTTAACTCCAAAGCGCTTCACTCCTCGAAGTGGGGATACATGAAGATACACTCTGTCTCCAACTTCGTAAACTGTCTCCTTGCGTTTTGAATCCGCATAACTCTTCTGCCTGGACTGGGCTACCTTGAGTCTATCGCGAATCAGCTTAACCTTCTCTTCAGACTCTTTAATCATATCTGGTCCAAACAATTGTCGGTCTCCAACTTCGTCCCACAACAACGGTGTTCTGCACCTCCTTCCGTACAGTGCTTTGAAAGGGGCCATCTTCAAATTGGCTTGATAACTGTTGTTATAAGAGAACTCCGCATACGGCAAATTATCGTCCCAACTAGATTCATAATCTAGTGCACAAGCTCTCAACATGTACTCCAGAATCTGATTGACTCTCTCAGTCTGTCCATCTGTCTGCGGGTGAAAAGCTGTACTGAACTCTAGCCTGGTTCCCAAAGTTTCATGCAACTGATTCCAAAACTTTGAAGTAAACTGGGTTCCTCTATCTGATACAATGGTCCTCGGAACTCCATGCAGACATACGATCCTGGTCATGTATATCTTTGCCAACTTAGCACTGGTGTAAGTGGTCTTCACTGGGATGAAATGAGCTACTTTCGTCAAACGATCGACTACAACCCATATCGAGTCATAGCCTGAACGAGTCCTGGGTAATCCCGTGATAAAGTCCATGCCTAATTTATCCCACTTCCATTCGGGTATCGGCAATGGTTGCAGCAATCCGGCTGGCTTCTGATGCTCTGCCTTCACTCTCTGACATACATCACAAACTGCTACATACTCTGCAATATCCTTCTTCATTCCGGTCCACCAGAAACTATCCTTCAAATCCAGATACATCTTGGTATTTCCTGGGTGAATCGAATATGGCGAATCATGGACCTCTTGCAGACTCAACTTCCTGATCTCCTGATCATTTGGCACATATACACGGTCCTCGAACCATAAGGTATCGTGCTCATCCTCACAAAATCCTTTAGCCTTTCCTTTACTCATTCTTTCCTTTATTTCGGCAATCTCCTTATCAGTCTTCTGAGCTTCTCTAATCTTATCCATCAAAGTAGACTGAATCTCCAATGCTGCTACATAGCCTCTCGGAACTATTTCCAAACATAGCTCACGAAGGTCTTCTGCCAACTCCTTGGGTAATTCTCCGGTCATGAGTGTATTGATTTGACTCTTGCGGCTCAACGCATCGGCTACTACGTTAGCCTTTCCGGGATGATAATGCAATCTCATATCATAATCCTTAATGAGTTCTAACCATCTCCTCTGCCTAAGATTTAACTCCTTCTGCGTGAAGATATACTTCAAACTCTTGTGATCCGTGTATACCTCACAATGGTTTCCGATGAGAAAATGTCTCCATGTCTTCAACGCATGTACTACGGCTGCTAACTCCAAATCATGCGTAGCATAATTTAACTCATGGGGTTTAAGCTGTCGTGAGGCATATGAAACAACTCTTCCCTCCTGCATGAGTACGGCTCCAAGTCCTCGACGAGAAGCGTCGCAATACACTTCGTAATCCTTGCGTTGATCTGGCAGAATCAACACTGGTGATGTAACCAAGCGTCACTTCAACTCCTGAAGACTGGCCTCACATTCCTCAGTCCATTTGAATTTGGTGTCCTTCTTCAACAACTCGTCATAGGCTTTGCAATCTTTGAGAAATTTTCAATGAACCTCCGGTAGTATCATGCGAGTCCAAGAAAACTCCGGATCTCTCCAACTGTCGTGGGTGACTCCCAATTTGTCACAGTGACAACTGTGGTGGGGTCTACCGCTATTCCTTCTCCGGATATAACATGTCCAAGGAATCCAACTTCCTTCAGCCAAAACTCACACTTGCTGAACTTGGCGTATAGCTGATGTTCTCTGAGCTTCCCAAGTATTATACGCAAGTGCTCTTTATGCTCTTCTTCATTCTTCGAGTAGACCAAAATATCATCAATGAACACCACGACAAACTTATCCCAAAACTCCATAAACACTTTGTTCATCATGTTCATAAAATAGGCAGGTGCGTTAGTCAGGCCAAATGACATAACGGTATACTCATATAGCCCATACCTCGTGGTAAAAGCTGTCTTAGGTATATCCTGCTCTCGAATCTTCAGCTAGTGGTACCCTGATCGCAGATCGATCTTGGAAAACACTTTAGCTGCTTGCAGCTGATCAAACAAATCATTGATCATCGGCAGTGGGTACTTGTTCTTGATCGTGACCTCATTCCATCCTTGATAATCAACAACCATCCTTAACGATCCATCCTTCTTCTCCACTAGAAGCACTGGTGATCCCCAAGGTTACGAACTTGGGCGAATATAACCCTTATCCAGCAACTCCTTAATCTGCTTCTTAATTTCCTCCAAATCCTTTGCGAGCATTCTGTATGGTCTCTTAGATATTGGCCCTGTGCCTGGCAAAGCTCAATCAAAAACTGTGGCATGCCTGGCAACTCTTCTGGAAATACATCCGGGAAATCCTTCACCACTGGTACTTCCCCTTGTACAACTCCTGATAAGGAATTTACTTGCGTCCTATTCGGCACATGCCGGGATACATACTTGATCCTTCTTCCTTCTAGAGTGGTGAGCAAAATCGTCTTACTGGCGCAATCGATGTTTCCTCCATACATCGATAGCCAATCCATACCCAGAATCACATCCAAACCTTGCGATTCCAAAACTACCAGATCTGAGGGGAAAACGTGCCTACCTATGGTCAATGGCATATGAAAACATCCTTGGCTTGCCATATACTCTGCTCCTGGCGAGCTTACTAACAAAGGTGTACTAAGAACTTTGGTGGGCAGTTTATACTTATCCACAAATCCCCTTGATATGTATGAATGCGATGCACCCGTATCAAAAAGAACAACAACAGTAAATGACTTAACCAAAAACTTACCTATTACTGCATCTGGTTGGGCTTCAACCTCCTCCACGTTAACGTGGTTCACTTGTCCCCTGTTGAAAGGGTTGGGCTTCTTCCCAGAGATCCCATTGCCATTCCCATTCTTAGCTTCAGGACATTCATTGGCGTAATGTCCGGTCTTCTGGCACTTGTAGCAAGTAACGTGGCTTAGATCTTTCTTGGTGGGTGTTGCCGGGTTGGAACGGTTCTGTCCGCTACTTCCTCCATTACCATTACAGTTCTTGGGGCCACTATGGTTGTGCAAACTTCCTCCATTATGAGTGTGGCCTCCATGGTTATGAACAAGTCCTCCCGAGTTCGGGGTGAAACGGGGTCTCTGCTGAGCTCCAGAATTATACTTCCCTTGTCCATACTTCCTCTTGCGGCTGTCAATCCGCTGCTGCTTCCTTCAAGCATGAGAGCTCTATCCACCAACTCCTGGTAGTTATTGAAATTTGCCACCATCAACTGCATGCTCAGTTCATCATTCAGTCCTTCCAGAAACTTCTCCTTCTTAGCTGCATCTATAGCGAGGTTAGCTGGGGCATAACGTGCTAGCTTACTAAAGTCATCCACATACTGGCCAACAGTGCACCCTCCTTGGCGTAAGTTGCGAAACTCACGCTTCTTCATGGCCATAGCTCCTGCTGATACATGGGCAGTGCGAAAAGCCTGCTGGAACTGGTCCCATGTCACAGTGTCAATGGGGTAAGTGACTATGAAATTCTCCCACCAGGATGCTGCGGGTCCATCAAGCTGATGTGCGGCAAAACGCACTATCCGCATCTGTGCATCCTGCAGTAGTCAACTCCCTTTCAATCTTGCGGAGCCAGTCATCTGCAACAATCGGCTCGGTGCTACTGGAGAACACCGGCGGATTCAGCCTAAGAAAACGGGCTAAGTGATCAACTGGTGGTGGTGGTGGTGGGTTGTTGTTGTTGCTGTTCCCCTGGTTCTGATTCTAGACTAGTATCTTCATCAATGCATTCTGCTGCTGGATCAACTAAGTGAGCTCTGGTGGGAAAGCAAACCCATTGTCGCGTCTCGGAGGCATCTGCTGGGTTTAGAAAAGATGAGAAAACAGAATAGAATGAGGTCTAGGGGAGAACACTACCCATATGCACATGAGACAAACACAAACATATCACTCAATCAATCAAACAAAGGCATACAATCGGTCTAGAACTATTGTTACAAAGGTGCTTGGACTATACTATATACATGGTGGAATTACTACTACTGATATGGTGGTCGACTAGAAAAATTGATCGGTCGAAGACTCCATGGTATCTGCTCCAGCTTCATCAACATAGTCATCATCGCTATCGTCAGGGTCCGAGTCAGTGTCGTCGAAGATGATGTAGTTCTCCGGGCAAGTGGAATCGTCATCCTCTCCTCCTGGCACGGGGTCTCCCATGAAAACTCTGAGCTTCCTTGTCAAGTCGTCATTCTTCTCCACTAGTACGACGATTTCCTCCATATAATCTTCGCGTGTAGCCTTGAGTTCTTCCTCCAGTTCCGTGATCCTTGTCATTGCCTTCTTCAAATCTGTCATGCCTGCGCACATCTGGTTCTCCTGGAGTCGAATGTGCTGGTTTAACTCCTGGATGAAAGCGGCAATCGATCTATCCTTCCTGGTGCTGATCATCTCCCATTGCTCATCTCGGCGCCCACAAATCTGGTAGATAGTGTCCTTGAGATCATTGTGGTAAACTTCTCCAATGCGTTCCATGGTAATGTGAGCTGCCATACTCTTTCCTAGACTCCAGGTTGGTGCATCAAAGGAAAACTCTATGGGCTCAGTGACTGGCATGACTGTCCTTCCTGGAACTTGAACTTGAATCATCCAACGCTCCTCTTCTGGTAAAGTGGCGTTGTAAGTCCCGGTGAAGCTTGGTATTCCGATGTTCACGTACCTAGTGACTTCCTTCAAGTGGCGTCCAAAAGGGGTGTCTTCATCCGGTTGCGTGAACTTGATCCTTGCATCTGCCATCCTAAAGAGTAGAAAATGGAGAGGAGTCAGAAATGAGAATAGAGTAGTGATCTAGGGCTTTAGCTTAGTGGTCGTGTCCTACAGTCAGCGTGTGCTTTGATACCATCTTGTAGAGATCAGACCTCAAACAGTCTGATCTCTGTGCATCAGTGTCATCCCTGGATCGGTAATGCTGACACGCACAGTACTTGAAGGATTTATAACAGAGTAGCAATCACACACTTATTACATCGAATGTCTCAAAAGAGAACTTCTTACAATAAATATGGCTTAAGGCCATCTAATACGATAACAGCGGAAGGCTTGGAAGATAAAGTGAGTCCATCAACTCCAACGGCATCACTGAGTGAAAGACCACGACCTAAGGCTCCTTACTCGTCGTCTGAAAAGTCTGCAACATGATACGTTACAGCCCGAAAACGGGTCAGCACATGAAATATGCTGGCAATGTAAAACAAGAGAGTAATGAATAGAATAAAGCTATCACTACATGCATATATGGCTGGTGGAGGCTGTATGGTTAATATGTTTTGCGAAAAGCCAATTTTTCCCTACAACAAAGGAATAAATTTTACTTAACTATCATGGGGATTGTTAAACATTGAGAATGGTAAACCCCATCTCAATCCCAATTAAAAATAATCAATAACCCAATCAATTTTATAATTAAGAGTGATGATATCCACATGATAATCCAAGAAACTAGATACTCAAGATGTCCATAACTGGGGACACGGCTAACCATGATTAGCTTGTAAAACTCTCTAGAGGTTTGTGCACTTTTTCCCACAAGACTCGATCTCATTCGTTGGATTTCTCGCACTACATAATGTTTGAGAAACGGATGACCGAGACACAGTCTTTCCGAAGAGGTCCCCTTAACCGATAGATAGGCCTGTACACCTACAATCCCCTACATCTGCTAGCCCATCATGGAAAGGTCCCCACAATTTACTCAACTATGCCAGAGCCCATAATGGCATGTGGCTGCACACGGAAGTTTCTAGGATGAATAATCTTATGATCCCTTTGAGCCTGGGTGGCAGTCCATAGGAGAATCACACGGTACCCCGGGATTTCCAAAAAATACAGGCAATCACTGGAATTCCGCAGGTGCCTCAATCCACCCAGATGTGTATTAAAGTTGCCACCTTAAGTTAACCATTAATTAACAATACCCACATCTGTCATGAAAACACTCAAACCCAATGCACGTCTACGAGCATAGCATAGCAATATAAGCATAACGTAGAAGTAACTCCCAAGGTTTGATAATAAACATGTGAATAGGTACTACCTCATCTACTTCCCAAACCCACAATTTAATTCAGATCCTAACCATGCAATTGTTTGAGGATTGATCTAATGCAATAAAACTGGGTATATAAGAGGTATGATCAAAGTGTTACTTGCCTTGCTGATAATCCGCGTAACCTAGAGACTCGTAGTAGGACGCTTCACACTCCGGGTACTCTATGGCAAACAAACAAGCATACAATAAGCAATCAAGCAAGGGCACGGGTAAAACTCAAATAAGAGATCTAACCAGAAAGTTCAACTTAAGAACTCCGGTTTACAAAAAGAATCAAATCAAACGAAGCAACAAAACTCAAACAGCGAAAGAAACAAGCTTCGTTTACTAATCTGGACTAAAGTCATGTTTTACAGTAGCAAAATCTTGTTTAAGTTGGTTAAAAAGAAGAGGGTTTCGAGGCGAAACTCTAGGCGCTTGAATCGCCTGATTCCGATAAACGAGCGAAAATTTATACTAGAACGAAAATCGGATCAGAAATCACGATCGAAAATAATCACGGAAAAATCTGAGAAAAAGAAAAACTGACGAACAGGCTAACGAACGAACGTTCGCTGTCTGCGGCTAAACGGTGAAAACCGTTCGTTGAAACGAACGTACGAACGGGCGTTCGCTAAATAACTAAACCGAAAAAATAAACCGATCCGGATCTAAAAAAACGGGTCTAGGGTTTAAAAAAACCTGTTCGGTTTTCTTACGTAAACCGAGGCGGCAGCAAGGCTACCTCCGGCGACGACGAGGCGACGGCGCGGCGTCCGGCGTCGGCGGCGCGGGCGGCGGGTAGGGTTAGGGTTAGGGCGCGGGTGGGCTTCGGCGGTCAGGGGGTGGCGGCTTATAAAGCCCCCCCGGGCGGAGTCCCGTTCGGGTACGGCCCAGAGTCGGTTTGACTTTTTTTTAAATAATTCCGACGTGCAGAAAAATAAAGAAAAAAAATACTAAACGGACTCCAAAAATCCCGAAATTAATTTTCCCGGTCCTCTAAAAATAGGCCGGACAAGATGAACATTTATTTGGGCCTAAAATGCAATTTGGAAAAACACATATTTTCCTGATTCAAATAAAATAGCGATAAAACTCCGAATAAAAAATCTCATTTGATTTTAATATTAAATCTCCAATATTTATTTATTTTGAGGAAGTCATTTTATCCTCTCTCTCTCTTGTTTTCATAAAAGAAATATTCAAGAGAAAAATAATTAAAATCAAACGATCCTCTTTTCAAAATTCGAGAAAAACTCTCTCCGCCGGTCCTCGAGTTGCATAGAATTTCTAGGATCAAACAAAAATGCAATAAAATATGATATGCAATGATGATGTAATGTATAACATTTCAAATTGAATATTTGGGATGTTACAACATGCCTATTTGGTTTGCAGGATTTGTAAAATGCACTAGCATGCCATCTTCGATCTGACACCATTAACATGGGCATTTGATTACATTATAGAAAAATGTAGCCTTCTTCACAAGAGGTTGGAGTGGATGAAAAGTTCCCTAAGAAAACTAGTACAGATGAATCCAAAGGAGAAATGCTTATTGATTGTAACCATATGGATCAAGCAACCAATATGGGGGGGGGGGTAGAACATGTATGTACTGAAATCCTCCAGAAGAATCCTTCAAAAATCGTAGTACATTGTCATTGTAAACTTGGAAAAAGGTGTGAAAAATTGAACTCCCTTATGGTTAACATTTAATAGGAAAGGAACATCACCTCGATATATAGCTTCTCCAGGCACGGAAAGAATCTCAGGAAACTGACAACTTACTCCAGGTTGGGGCCGTTAGATTCTAGTGCCAAGACCTTCACTGTGCGCAGTTTCAGGGTCAAGCTTGTCGGAATCATTTTCTGAATGACAAACGAACAAACATCTTCAAAATTAGAAATAATGTTAATTTGTAAAAGGAGAGGTAGAAGGCCGCTGTTGTATCTGAAGGGTGTGGATCCAATAACAAGTTCGGAGTATTTGTCAGACGAGTAGCCCACCACTGTCAATTTCGGTGCAGAAATGACATTGATTCTTGTTGGACCTTCTTGATCAACTATAGTAATCTCTCAAGTGCAGGTGTGTCCTCAATACCATACCGTGGTACACATCTTGTGATGTCTTCCTGCCGCACCAGCAACACACATAAATAGTCCAGAGAGTCATGGAGGTGATGTGGAAGGTACTCAACCCATTGATCGCCTGAAGACGAAGGTACTTGAGTGCAGTATAGCCACGGAGCAGGCGCTCCATGTCACCGTTTGAGAGGCAGACGACAACGAGCTCGAGGTGCTTCAGTCGTGGTAGAATAAGAGCAGACGCGTCATTAGGGGGGGAATGGCAGTTCCTGAACATGGCTATGCGCAGCGTGGGCGCGAGGCGGAGTGCGGACGTTGGCAGCGACCGCATATGCCCATCATCATAAGTGAGCTCCTCGAGCTGATCTAGGGCAGGGGATCGGAACCAGTCGTCAAGCTTGGCTCGGTCCTTGCCGTTGGAACGGAACATGCCCATTCTAAGGCCTTTGGTTGGGCCAAGGTGACTGCCGAGGATCTTGGAGAACGCATCCAAGCTTTTGCGATAGCCATGGCAGAGCTCGTGGGTGTCGATGAGGTCGAGAGGGATGGAGTTCCATAGGGGGTGCCATCGCCGGGAAAGGACGGTTGTCCGTGCCCCATATTTGGTTGGGAGGAGGGAGATGATGACTCTCAATATATCATTGGGGAGGCTGCTGATGAAGTCTAGGCCTGCTGGAGTCGCTTGCGGTTCTAGCTCGCCCCGCCTCCGCTTGTTGGCAGCCCCGTTCTCCACCTCCGGAGTCTCCTTGTCAGCGGTGCTTTCTGATAGAAATGGGAGTACAGGGAATATTTAGTTAAAATAGGGCAATAGAAAAGTGTATTGGTAACTAGAAGTTATTAGGTAGGAATATAGTAAGAAAAGGGAATAACAATTGGTTGCTTAAATACTACACAATTCATTTGACATTGCTGGGTAAGTCAACATGCAGATAGTTGAAAAGAAAACTTACTTCGAACAAAGTCCGGACAGATGATTTTGTCAGGGAAGTTAGCATATATCTCATGACCAGGCCCTTTTATGTGCACTGCAATTTTAGTGCCAGCTTTCAGCACATAAAACTTAGAAATTTCTTTCCAAAAGCCAGTGCCAAAATAGGAGTCACCATGTTCATCAAGTCTTACAGTAGCAACGATTGTAAATCCATGGTTTGTGTGCAGTATGACATCCGTGCAGCCTTGATCTATGTAAAGGGAAAAAAATGTGCACTACATAGTCTGTTGCATAGAAAGGGATGTGCTGCAGAAAATGGTAGGATTGTTAAAGAAAATATGGTAACATGCAAATATGGGCCCAAATTGAAAGAACTGTACAACAGTTGAAATCGAAGGACAAAAATCTAGAATTAAACAGATAGGGTAAACATGATGTTATGGAAATATGAGAGTAATTGAAAGAACAATACATCATTAATTTGCCTAATATAGAAAGAAGAGGGGGAAAATCCCCTTTGATGTATATGGTGCATGTGGCACCTTTTATCCAAATGTAGCAATATTTAGAATATGTTCAGGAAAGTAGGCCATGCCAACCGATTTAGGGTGAGATTGAACATACCGCGCGCGTCCTCAAGTTATCTGGTACGGTGAGATGGAATCTCTGGCGGAGGTCGCAAAGTCCTGAACTGTCAGCGCACTGTACATTCTATGAATGAAAGAAAACCCTCAAATCAGCTTGATTAAAAATGAATTGACTGCGATTTCCGCCGGGTGATTAAAGGAGGTAGATGAAGTGGAATAAGAGATGAGATAATATCTCATTAAATTAGTTACCTTGTCGTCCATGAGAAAGAACCCTCAGTACGGAAGATTCCCCAACTGAGCGGAGCTGGGTCGACCGCGAGGAGCGTCGAGAAAGTCGATGGCAATAGGCGGCGGCAAGCGGAAGTGGCGAAATGCGGTGGGCTTTGTCGGCAGCCTGGCGGCGGCGGCAGGCGTTGAGCTAAGTGTTTACCGCCGCGATAGGCAGGGCCATGTCATAGACGCGGAGGAGCTTGTGCAGGTGTGAATGGGGAACGTACCGGAGGGGGTGGCGGGCAGGGTGAGGGTTTTTGTGACGTGGGGATGGTGAGGGTTTCCTTTTTCTTTTTTGAATTGGGTGGTGAGGGTTTTCTGTCCCACAAAGAATTTTGGGGGCGACGGTTTGCTAGAGCGAACCGTGTGTGATTGACGCAACAGGCAAAATGAAAGTCATTGCACACGGTTCTAACTTTGGGAACTGTGTGTGATTCACGTACTACCTCCGTCCTGGTTTATTGGTCCCCTTTGTAATTTTTACCAAATTTTGACCAAATATTTAACATACTCAGACATAGATAATAAGCGTACACGTACATAAGCATAGTTCAACCATAAGTACATAGTTCAACCGTCATTAAGCATACTCTAGCATACATAGTTCGATCCATCCCACATCTCATCTCACATGCCGGCACGATCCTGAAGTTTCTCCGGGTACTCGGCGTATGCGCCGTGCGCCACCCTGCGAGAATACTTCTACTTGAAGTAGCCAACGGCCCATCCTCTTGCATGCGCGAGAACACTTAGATACGCGTCATGAAGCTTCTCGTTGCAAAATGGGCATCGATAGCCGCCGTTCCAGGTCCTAATACACCTATTATGCATTCCCGCATAAAGCTCCCTTAGGATTTGCCTCTTGTACCTCCTCTGGCCATCTTCATCCTTGCTGTCCACATCATCAGACAACACCTATACAAATAGTAAAACAAATTTGGCATCAAATCAATGATTATATGCCCTGAAGTAGGATTAGGAATTTATGGCTATTTATTTATACATATCCAGAGATTATGGTTCGATTTTTAAGCACAGTCGTCTATGTACAGACCAATCTTGAAGAAAATAATGGCATAAACATATGTAGGTCATTCAAAATTAATTGTCAAGTCGTGGCTAGGAATTATTAGCACGAACACTAACCCTAGTCGGATTACTAGCAGAAATCATTTGCACAGATGAAACAACTAATTACTTATCACTTGTACCATTCAAACAATCAATACACTACATGGATCTAACGAAACTTACTCATATTTCATGGATTGGGAGAACATAACCATATGATTTCTATTCAAAAAAGGGGGAGGCAGGTGTTACCAGAGAAACCCTATGATCTATTTGACACATAAATGGGTATAGATGACTAACCAGCTGTCGGTCGTCGTCGGGGTGGTCGTCGGAGTCGTCGCCGGGGTCGTCACCAGAGTCGGTGGGAAACTCCGCCTCCGGCTGTGGAAGCTCGACGCCGTCGACGACGTCAGGGTGCAGCGATAACTCGCCGGCGGTGACGGCAACCTCTGTCTCCATCTCCACGGCGTGCTCCAGTGCTTTAGCAGCCCCGGCATCACCACTCCCTCCGATGGGGCAGTTCGGCGGCATCCTCATACAATGACGACTTTGAGGACTGAGAGCAGCGTCGAGGATGCAAGAGGATAGAGAGGATTGTGTGTGTGTGGTGAGGATGGGGTGCGGCTGCTCGGGCGCACCATTAATATGGAGTAGTGAGAGTTGTGGGAGAGAGGCAGGCGGCGGTCAAACCGATGGCTCGCCTCCCGGTGAGCCTGCGCACCGGACTACTCGCATGCCTACCAAAGTTTCACACATCTACTCGCACGCCTCCCGATGACACTGTGCAGCGAGCATGCCTCCGTCAAGTCACACAGCTGCACGCACGCCTCCCCGTCTGCCTGCGCGGCGGACTGCTCGCATGCGTCCCGTCAACTCACGCCTACTCGCACGACACAAGGGTCATGCGGCGGCACGTATATTGTTTTTCTATTTGGATGATTAATGTTGCCGCTTTATTGCTTAACCGAAGCATGGCACGTATCCATTGTTGGTATAACTCTCATGGTTCGAATAAATAATCCATTTGGGATATTGGTTTCCAATTATTAATAATCTCCCGTTTGTAATTAGATAAAGATTACATCAAAACTGGTCTCAAATTTGACAAAAAAAGTACAGTGCCACTTTGTATTGGTGTCCATATGACAACACGATAAGTTTCATGAACTTCAAATAAGTTTTGGATGTACTAGAATTTAAAAATCAAGATTCTCAATGTTTGAAATTTATTGCACGGGGAGTAAACATGCACCCACTGAGACACATGTGTTTTTGCAATCCATTTAGGTGCACTGTCATGTGTGCATGTAGCTCAAATTTGATTTTTGCACATTATACCCATAGAAAATCAATCAATTAATGTACTAAAACGTCTTAATGATCTGTGTGATTTTTTCAAAATTAAAACGTCCCTCCTTTGGTAACATATGTTCACCGCGGGATAATTAATTTAACATGCATCATAGTTGCGGTGGATTCGCGGTGTGTGTGTGTGGGTATCTGCGTCTGGGGGTGGCGGGTGGCTCGCAGTACACTACGAGTTGTGAGCCACCGTGTGGGGTGGCCGTTTTATTAAGCAGGCCGGTGCCACATCAGAGTCGTGAAATCGTTATTTAAAACATTAGACAACCCTTTCATACATACATGTTTTGGACACATGCAGTCGATGGTTGTCGTACACGACACTCGATACTCGCGTGTGACACTTTCTATGGGCCCGCGAGGTCGTCGTCCATCACTTTGACGAACAGCCGACAGTGAGGTTAATTTGACCAGCAAGGTAGAATCTTTTTTAGTTGTGTTATGGTGGTATATAGTACACGTCGAAGAGGTGGGAGGGGACTAGCATATATACTATACGTACGCGTCCGAGAACAAGTACACCTCACTCAGTGTCGGGACATTTTGGTTTCCAAGGCACGTGCCACATCAAAATTGTGAAATTGGCTATTCGAACATCACACAACACCTTTTTGGGCCACATACATGTACGTAGTGGTTATCCTAGATAGGACACTCACGTGTGACGCTTCCATCTGTGGGCCCACGAGGCCATCGTCAATGCATCATGCATCACTTCGACCTACATCGGGAGAGGTTAATTAATTTCACCATCGATGAGTATTCTTTTGGGTTGTACATATATTACGGCAGGAGCATATAGTATGCGGTGAAGGGGGGAAGGGGACCATCATATGTAGTACGCTTCATGAACCTCACTCTGTGTGGGTGCATGGTTTATGGTTTTTGAGGCATGTGGAACATCAAAGTTGTGCATTTTGGGTATTCAACATATATATGTTTGGCCCACATGCAAAGCGATGGTGGTTGTCCTCTCGCACCCACTTAAGCGGTTATCAGCGATATCGATGATTTCCATCTGTGGGCCCACTTGGTCCATCACTACTTTTTGCCTGACAACAAGAGAGGTTAATTTGACTTAGGCCCTGTTTGTTTGGGCTTTTGCTTCTGCTTTTGCAGCTTTTCCACTTTGGTCAAAAAGCCAAAAAAAGCTCCTAAATAGGTGCTTTTGGAGCTTTTATGGCTTTCGGAGCTAAATATTGTTATATTGATTCATCAAAAGCCATAAAAGCCCCAAAAGCACCTATTTAGGATCTTTTATGGCATTTTGGCCAAAATGAAAAAGCTGCAAAAGCAGAAGCAAACGCCCAAACAAACAGGGCCTTATTAGGGGATTATTATTTTTTTCTCTGGGATGATGATAACCCACAAGTATAGGGGATCAATTGTAGCCTCTTTCGATAATTAAGTGTCGAACCCAACAAGGAGCTAAAGGTAGAAAAAATATTCCCTAAAGTTCTATCGACCACCGATACAACTCTACGCACGCTTAACGTTCGCTTTACCTAGAACAAGTATGAAACTAGAAGTACTTTGTAGGTGTTGTTGGATAGGTTTGCAAGATAATAAAGAGCACATAAATAAAAGCTAGGGGCTGTTTAGATAAAGACACAACTAAGTTAGTTTTAGTAGAG
The DNA here is from genome assembly GCF_018294505.1 of Triticum aestivum. Taxonomy (NCBI): domain Eukaryota; kingdom Viridiplantae; phylum Streptophyta; class Magnoliopsida; order Poales; family Poaceae; genus Triticum; species Triticum aestivum. The sequence continues at coordinate 32,237,598 of NC_057796.1, read as the reverse complement.
AGCTTTTTGTCACGAGAAAGTTATTTGTCCTTAGACAATCGATAACTTGACCGGTAATCATTATTGCAATTTTATTTGAGGGAGAGGCATAAGCTAACTTACTTTCTCTTCTTGGATCATATGCACTTATGATTGGAACTCTAGCAAGCATCCGCAACTACTAAAGATCATTAAGGTAAAACCCAACCATAGCATTATAAGGCATCAAGTCCTCTTTACTCCCATACGCAAACAACCTACTTGGGTCTGTGCTTCTGTCACTCATGCCACCCACGATAAGCAAATCATGAACATATTGCAAACCCTACAGCGGGGATCCCTCATGCTTGCGCGACACGGACAACACCATAGGACAGCACCAATAATAAAACATGCAACACAAACCAATCACGATCATCAATTAACCCATAGGACAAAACGGATCTACTCAAACATCATAGGATAGCCATACATCATTGGGAAATAATATATAGCGTTGAGCACCATGTTTAAGTAGAGATTACAACGGGTAAAAGAGGGGTTACACCGCTGCATAGAGGGGGGAAGAGTTGGTGACGACGGCGGTGAAGTTGTTGGTGTAGATCGTTGTCGTGATGATGGCCCCGGAGGCGTTCCGGCGCCACCGGGAGAGAGGGGGAGAGGGGGGAGAGAGCCCCCTTCTTCTTCTTCTTCCACTACTAGGGAAATGCTTATACACAGGAGTTCACCAGTAGCGCTTGTTCAAGGAAAGCGCTGCTGCTACATAGCAGTAGTGCTTGGGCAGCACGGGCGCTGCTACTATGATCATAGCAGCAGCGCTGAACCTATAAAACGTGCTACTACTACAATTGACAGACCGTTCCAGGTATGCTAGGGATAGTGGTAGCGCTCACGTTTTGAAAGCGCTACTACTATGCATCTTAGCAATAGCGCTTTTTCCCCGACCAGCACTACTGATAAATTCAGTCCCCCTCCTAGACCAAAGTTTAGTCCCACCTCGCTTCGCGAACAGAATTTTTACCACCTTAATTATGGTGCTTCTCAAACCATCACAACCACTTGTTCTTCATTGAACTCTATGTGTAGGATCTGTGGCTGCAACAGGAATCGACACTTCAGATTCTACACAAAAAGATCATTGATGACCAATGTATTTTTGATTTTTTTACATACTTAGCCTTATCAGTAGCGCCTTTCTTCAGAAAGCGCTACTGCTAAAATCTGTAGCAGTAGCGCTTTTCTTCAGAAAGCACTACTGCTATAGATTGTAGCAGTAGTGCTTTTTAGAGACAAGCGCTACCACTAAGGGCCCTTATCCAAATTAACCGGCCGGCCCATCCTCTCACTCTCCCCCTCACACTCTCTATCACCTCCGTCGCCTATCTGTCGCCTCCGTCGCCCTCGCCGCCACCGTCGCCGTCCTCCTCCTCCACCCCAAGATCGATCCTCCCTTCTCCTCCTCCCTCTCCGCGCGGGTAGCCCCCTCTTCCTCCTCCCTCTCCGCCGGCGG
>NC_057796.1:32206871-32235629 GCF_018294505.1 Triticum aestivum | reverse complement strand
CCTCTCCCTCCTGCTCTCTCCTCCTCCTCCTTCCCCTCCTCCTGGCCTCCTCCCACACTCCTCCTCCCCCTTTCTGTAAATAGGTTTTAGTTTTTGTTAAATGTAGGTTTTTGTTTTTAGTAAATGTAGCTTTTTAGTATATTTTGTTTTTAGAAAATTTGAGTAAGTAATTTGAAAAGAATAAGTAAATGTAGGTCTTTTGAATAGAATAGGAATTTTTTAGAAATTTTGAATACGTAAATTTGAATAGAATAAAATATGAAATTAAAAAATAAGTAAATGTAGGTCTTTTGAATAGAAAAGGGAATTTTTAGAAAATTTGAATAGAATAGGAAATTATAAGTAAATTTGAATAGAATAATTAAATGTAGCTTACGGAGTTTCACTAAGTCCTAAGATGACGATAATAATGTTTTTGTTTATATTTTGTTTTTGCAGAAATCAAGGAGCCCTTGCATCATCCTCGCCATCGTCCCTGTCACCGACCCCCCCCCCCCGACCTCGATCGAGGTGAGACCAGCTGTCGGTGTCAAAACCGGCGGATCTCGGGTAGGGGGTCCCGAACTGTGCATCTAGGATCAATGGTTACCGTAGACTGGGGACACGATGTTTACCCAGGTTCGGGCCCTGTCTATGGAGGTAATACCCTACTTCCTGCTTGATTGATCTTGATGAATATAAGTGTTATAAGAGTTGATCTACCACGAGATTATAATGGCTAAACCCTAGAAGTCTAGCCTATATGACTATGGTAATGAGTATATCCTTTCCGGACTACACCCTCCGGTTTATATAGACACCGGGGGGATCTAGGGTTACATAGAGTCGGTTACATAGGAAGGAATCTTCATAGTTGGTCGCCAAGCTTGCCTTCCACGCCAAGGAGAGTCCAATCCGGACATGGGTGCAGTGTTCGGCCTTCGTGTCTTCACAGCCCATCAGTCCGGCCCATAGATAACAGGTCAGACGCCCGAGGACCCCTTAGTCCAGGACTCCCTCAGTAGCCCCTAAACCTGGCTTTAATGACGAGGGGTCCGACGCGCAGATTGTCTTCGGCATTGCAAGGCGGGTTCCCTTCTACCCGAACTCCAAGATAGTTTTCAGACGCGATGATAGTATGCGGACCTGTCACACACACAATACACAACCACAGAGAGGATATATTTTTGCACGAGTCCAATCCGCTGACAAATTTTAGTAGCATGGCATCATGTCTGACCGGTCATAATTCCGGACCATTTAGTGCCCGACGTTCCACGTCCCGAGACGCGGTTGCCATTGGCACGTCTTGTCGAAGCAGAGATCGTGCCCCTTATAGTGGGATTCTCATCAATGCGGGCATGGGTAATCCAACCGTGCCATTTATACAACCCTTGGGAATAGGTGAATTATAAGGCGAGTAGGGAGGCGTTCGATAATTGCCTTTATAAGGGGATAAGGATTCCCTCTTCCTCTCCCACGCCTTCTCTCCATCTCTGCCCTCCCAATCTCGAGCTCCAGCACTCAAGTCCTTATCTTCTTTCCAATCGAGCGAGCACTCAACCATGTCCGGATCCGGAGGTCAGGGCAAGTGGATGGTCTCCTCCGTCAAGGCGGTGGACATTACTGATCTTCGGGTGGCCGGATATTTGGCGAAGGAGATCGCCCATCGCCTGCCGGCCGAGGGACAAGTCGTCCCCACGCCGGAGCCCAACGAGAGGGTGGTATTCCTCCCTCATTTCTTCCGTGGACTAGGGTTCCCACTCCATCCTTTCGTCTGTGGGCTGATGTATTATTACGGGATAGATTTCCACGATCTGTCCCCGAACTCCTTCCTCAACATCTCGGCGTTTATCGTCGTGTGTGAGGCCTTCCTCCACATCCAACCCCACTTCGGGCTATGGCTCAAAGTCTTTAATGTGAAGCCGAAAATGGTGGACGGCCAGCATGCGAAGTGCGGGGGAGCCATGGTGAGTAAGCTGTCCAATGTCTGCTGGCCGAAAGGCACTTTTGTGGAGACAGTAAAGGAGTGGCAGAAACAGTGGTTCTACATCACGGAACCCCGCGGCACCACCTGGGCCGCTGCTGCCGAATTTCACTCCGGCACTCCCATGCGACTCACCTCCTGGGTCGAGAAGAGCCCGAGCTGGTGTTCGCTTGACGAGCTGATTGCGCTGAAGACGCGCGTTCAAAGTATGATAGCCAAGAGCGTCAAGCTTGCCGATGTAATTCAGGTGATGCTGGTTCGCCGGATCCTCCCGTGCCAGCGCAGAAGCCGCCCTCTGTGGGAGTTTAATCCGAAGAAGCACCAAACCCTGGTGAGGCTCTTTGAAACCAGTCATGAGGGTGCCTGGAGGATGCTCTTTAAGGGCAACGAGAAACCGCCGGCCACAGATTCAGACCGTGGGCACGACATTAAACACCCCGCCAGCGAGGTATGTTATTTTTAACGCATCCCCTACTTGCTTGTTTTGAGGATGATGTCTAAGCTTTTATCATTGCTTTATCAGGATTGGACGGAGAGGGCGAAGCAGATCCAGTGTCCGGCTCCGCTGCCTGAAGAACCGGTCATCCCGCGTCTGGCGAAGATGCTAGTGCCGGCACCATATAAGGCACCGGAGAAGAAGGCCAAGAAGGGGCCAAAAGTGGCCTCCGTCGCAAGGGTGCTTCGGACGTGACGTCCGAAGACGAAGAAACCCATTCATCCGTCCCCGAGGATGATGACGAGGAAGAGGAGGAGGAGGAGGAGATGAAACCTCCCCCCGAGGAGGGAAAGAAGAAGAGGGCGGCTTCCATGAATCTGGAGGCAGGAACGCCCAGGAAGGGGAAGGTCGCCCTTGCGGTCAACACCGCGTGGGACGTTGACAGCAGTCCGGAGCGACGCCTCTGCACTAAGCCTCGGGCCGCATCATAAGTACTATGACTCACGTATACAAGTGTAGTTGGCCTCTCCTTTTTGTTGTTTTGACGTGGGTGATTGTGCTATTGTAGTCCGACCCATGACATCGTTCAACGATCCTCATCTAGAGGTTCGTTGGATCCGGCGAAAATGGCCAGCATGTCACCACCGCCCGCTTATTCCCCCGGGGCCAAGGACGACACCGAAGTGTTGTCCCGGAGGACTGCTCCGTGCCACGGAGGGGCCCAGGACGCCGTCCAGGAGGTGCCGCGAGGTGAGACCTCCACAGCCGGACACATGGGGGAGCCGATCCCCCTAAAGACTGGCGGGGAGGAACGTATTCAGTTCGGCCCTCAGCCGAATACGATTCCGACGACCGATACGGCCCCAGAATACGGCGAGCACCTGATGTCTACTACACAACCTTCGTCTTGTAGACGTTGTTGGGCCTCCAAGTGCAGAGGTTTGTAGGATAGTAGCAAATTTCCCTCAAGTGGATGACCTAAGGTTTATCAATCCGTCGGAGGCGTAGGTTGAAGATGGTCTCTCTCAAACAACCCTGCAACCAAATAACAAAGAGTCTCTTGTGTCCCCAACACACCCAATACAATGATAAATTGTATAGGTGCACTAGTTCGGCGAAGAGATGGTGATACAAGTGCAATATGGATGATAGATATGAGTATTTGTTATCTGAAAATATAAAAACAGCAAGGTAACTAATGATAAAAGTGAGCGAAAACGGTATTGCAATGCTAGGAAACAAGGCCTAGGGTTCATACTTTCACTAGTGCAAGTTCTCTGAACAATAATAACATAACTGGATCATATAAATATCTCTCAACATGCAACAAAGAGTCACTCCAAAGTCAGTAATAGCGGAGAACAAATGAAGAGATTATGGTAGGGTACGAAACCACCTCAAAGTTATTCTTTCTGATCGATCTATTCAAGAGTCCGTAGTAAAATAACACGAAGCTATTCTTTCCATTCGATCTATCGTAGAGTTCGTACTAGAATAACACCTTAAGACACAAATCAACCAAAACCCTAGTGTCACCTAGATACTCCAATGTCACCTGAAGTATCCACGGGTATGATTATACGATATGCATCAGACAATCTCAGATTCATCTATTCAACCAACACAAAGAACTTCAAAGAGTGCCCCAAATTTACTATTCTCCACATAAGCAAAATTCTTCTCATTCGGAATAGTGGGAGTATCATAAGAAACTCGAATACTATAAATTGTTTCCACATAAAAGAGTAATGTTCAGAAAAAGGGTAATCATAATCATGACATGTTCTATAAATATAATCATCACTACTTTCTATAGCATAAGTATCATCACAATAATCATCATAAGTAGCAACTTTGTTCTCATCATAATCAATTGAAACCTCTTCCGAAATAGTGGATTCATCACTAAATAAAGTCATGACCTCTCCAAATCCACTTTCATAATTATCACAATAAGATTCAACACCCTCCAAAATAGTGGGATCATTAATTCCTGAAGTTTACACTCTTCCAAACCCACTTTCATCAATATAGTCTTCATAAGTAGGAGGCATGATATCATCATAACAAACTTGCATATCAAAACTTGGGGGGCTAAAAATATCATCTTCATTAAACATATCATCCCAAAGCTTGGGACAAACATTAATTGCAGCAAATATATTCTCAAACATGTCATCTTCATCAAACATAGCATCCCCAAGCTTGGGCCTTTTCATATCATAAGCATAATCACTCTCATCATTAATAGTATGGATAGCACCAATAGTATAGCAATTATCATCATCACAATGAGAAATATGAGCAACATCATTTGGGAGAGATACCTTTCTACCTTTACTTCTTCGTCTTTTCTTTTTCTTCTTCACATCATGTGTGGGTTTAACCCTCTTTTTTGAGATCCTTATTGATGAGATTGGTTGGATAGAAGGCTCCTCCTCGTTACCTGATTCATCATAAGAAATAATAGGAGGATATTGGGAAGTCTCTTCCCTTTCGTTAGTATTCTCTTCATCTTCTATTTGTTTTCTTTTCTTTATGTAATTGGCAATATAAGGATTTTCAATGCAATTCACCGCACAATACATATAAATTTCCTCTAGCTCAAAATCAAGAACTCTGTCAAGGGCAAATTCTGGAATAACCTTAGTTATACGTTTCATTTCTTCATAACCCATGAGCAAACTAAGTTCATTATGATGTGCAAGGGAAATCAAGTCATCACAATTTTTGGACACGATACGATCATGAAACAATTTGCATTGGGTACTGAAATGATCACGTTCATTGCAAAGTTCACAAGTACGGCTAAGAAAATTTAAATTTTCAGCACAAACATCTAGCCTCTCTTGCAACCATTTAGTTTCTAAGTACTTGTGCCTCTTACAAAATCTATCTTCCCTTTTTGGTATGTATTTGCAAACTCTATGCACTCCACAGAAATCGACATGCTTATAGGAAACATTTTCATCATGAATAGTGCAATCATCATTAGTACCATGGATATTCAAGGAGTTCATACTAACAACATTGCAATCATGCTCATCATTCAAAGACTCAGTGCCAAACATTTTATAGACTTCTTCTTCTAACACTTTGGCACAATTTTCCTTTCCATCATACTCACGAAAGATATTAAAAAGATGAGGCGTATGAGGCAAACTCAATTCCATTTTTTTGTAGTTTTCTTTTATATACTAAACTAGTGATAAAACAAGAAACAAAAAGATTCGATTGCAAGATCTAATAATATACCTTCAAGCACTCACCTCCCCGGCAACGGCGCCAGAAAAGAGCTTGATGTCTACTACACAACCTTCTTCTTGTAGACGTTGTTGGGCCTCCAAGTGCAGAGGTTTGTAGGACAGTAGCAAATTTCCCTCAAGTGGATAACCTAAGGTTTATCAATCCGTGGGAGGCGTAGGTTGAAGATGGTCTCTCTCAAACAACCCTGCAACCAAATAACAAAGAGTCTCTTGTGTCCCCAACACACCCAATACAATGGTAAATTGTATAGGTGCACTAGTTCGGCGAAGAGATGGTGATACAAGTGCAATATGGATGATAGATATGAGTATTTGTTATCTGAAAATATAAAACCAACAAGGTAACTAATGATAAAAGTGAGCGAAAACGGTATTGCAATGCTAGGAAAGAAGGCCTAGGGTTCATACTTTCACTAGTGCAAGTTCTCTCAACAATAATAACATAACTAGATCATATAAATATCCCTTAACATGCAACAAAGAGTCACTCCAAAGTCACTAATAGCGGAGAACAAACGAAGAGATTATGGTACGGTAGGAAACCACCTCAAAGTTATTCTTTCTGATCGATCTATTCAAGAGTCCGTAGTAAAATAACACGAAGCTATTCTTTCCGTTCGATCTATCGTACAGTTCGTACTAGAATAACACCTTAAGACACAAATCAACCAAAACCCTAATGTCACCTAGATACTCCAATGTCACCTGAAGTATCCACGGGTATGATTATACGATATGCATCAGACAATCTCAGATTCATCTATTCAACCAACACAAAGAACTTCAAAGAGTGCCCCAAAGTTTCTACCGGAGAGGCAAGACGAAAACGTGTGCCAACCCCTATGCATAAGTTCACAAGGTCACTAAACCCGCAAGTTGATCACCAAAACATACATCAAGTAGATCACGTGATATCCCATTGTCACCACAGATAAGCACATGCAAGACATACATCAAGTGTTCTCAAATACTTAAAGACTCAATCCGATAAGATAACTTCAAAGGGAAAACTCAATCCATTACAAGAGAGTAGAGGTGGAGAAACATCATAAGATCCAACTATAATAGCAAAGCTCGCGATACATCAAGATCGTACCACCTCAAGAACACGAGAGAGAGAGAGATCAAACACATAGCTACTGGTAGATACCCTCAGCCCCGTGGGTGAACTACTCCCTCCTCGTCATGGAGAGCGCCGGGATGATGAAGATGGCCACCGGTGAGGAATCCCCCCTCCGGCAGAGTCCCGATTGGTTTTTGGTGGTTACAGAGGCTTGCGGCGGCGGAACTCCCGATCTATTCTGTTCCCGATGTTTTTAGGGTATATGGATACATATAGGCGAAAGAAATCGGTCAGGGGATCCACGAGGGGCCCACGAGGGTGGGGGCGCGCCTTCCTGCCTCGTGGCCACCTCCAAGTCTCCTGGATCATGTTCGTTCCAAAAATCACGCTCCCGAAGGTTTCATTCCGTTTGGACTCCGTTTGATATTCCTTTTCTGCGAAACTCTGAAACAAGGGAAAAAACAGAAACTGGCACTGGGCTCTGGGTTAATAGGTTAGTCCCAAACATAATATAAAAGTGCATAGTAGAGCCCATTAAACATCCAAGATGGATAATATAATCGCATGAATACTTCATAAATTATAGATACGTTGGAGACGTATCAGGACCCTCCTCCGAAGTAGCGAGGTGCGCAAATTCCATCAGTGGCCCCTGTCCAACCAGGGGCACCGGATAACCTGATGGAGGCGCTACGAGGCGCCTCCATTGTGGACGAGCACCGTGTCCTTATGGGTACGGTGATCGAGAAGGTTCAGTCCGTCAAGAGCGGACTAAACGAGGCCTGCAACAGGCTGTTGACAGGTTTTGAGGTAAGTCTCGTAGAAAGAGAACACCCCATGCTGACAGTAGCCCCTGAGACACTGTCCGGTGTTTGGAAAGAAATGCCGGACAGAGGATCAACCCTTTGAAGGAGACTAACTTTGATATGTATGAATGAGCACGCGTCGCTGTTGGCCGCGACCTCGCATGCTGCGGAAGTCTCTAAACTGAAGCAGAGGTTGGAGCGGGCCGAGAACGAGCTCAGCGAGGTGAAGATTCAGCTCCAGGAGAAGCAAGGTGAGTGACGCCTTGCTTTGTATTCGGAAAGAATAAGCGGTGACTATTGACCAGAATGTCATAATATGTGTAGGGGCGGCGACCGAGGTCGAGGCCCTGAAAAATGCCCTGGCCGAAGCCGAGGGGAAGGCTGTCCAACAGCAAGCCGCCCGTAAGAAGCTCAAGGCCCGGGTCAGCGAGGTCCAGCAGGAGCTCCAGGACGCAGTGAAGAAGTGTGAAGCCTTGGAGTGCGAGGCGTCGGTTCAAGAGACCAAACTTGCCAAGGCTCGCCAGAGCGCGGAGACCGCATGGAATGAAGCCCGGGACGCTCTCCAGGAGATCCAGGAAGCCAAGAAGATTGCAGCGGGTAAGGCTTTTAAAATGCAAAGCAAGTATGCGGAGAGGAAGTACCTTTTACTAACCCGGATTCGGCGTTGCCCAGGGGATTTTGCGGATCTATCCCGCAGCGTGTCCGATGCCACAGAGTTCTTCCGAGCCAAAGAAGGGAATTCCACGGAGAAGCTGTTCTGGTCGCAGTATGCTGTGCCAGAACATCCGGTGCCCTTCGTCGACCGGATTCGGAGTTGCCCAGGGGCTTTTGCGGATCTATCCCGCAGCGTGTCCGATGCCACAGAGTTCTTCCGAGCCAAAGAAGGGAATTCCACGGAGAAGCTGTTCTGGTCGCAGTATGCTGTGCCAGAACATCCGGTGCCCTTCGTCGATCAACTGAAGCAGTTGGTCGAGCTGCACAGGGTGGCCGAACTGGCCATGAAGGATTTGATAATCCGGCTGTGGCCAGCCGAAGCTATACCTAGCAGTTATTTTAGCCTCATGAAGTAGGTGGTGGAAGCCTGTCCGTGGCTAGACATCGTCAAGCGATCAGTCTGCATTGAAGGTGCCTGCATGGCCTTCGCCCGTTGCAAGATGTGGTGGGCGAAGATGGACGCCGTCGAGGTGGCTAGGGGGCCGCCAAAGGGCAAGGAGCACCGCACACCCGAGAGATATTTTGCGGATGTCCTAGAAGGGTCTCGACTTGCAGCAGCGCAGTGCGGGCATGACATTATTTTTGAATGAAGACATTCGTGTTATCTTTGCTTTGTATGATACAAACAAAGCATGTTTGTAATATAATATTTATTATGTTTTAATTGTTTCCTCCTGTGCGGCCGTGTTGTATGGAATCTGAGGGTTGGCCAGTCGTCGGCTTCTGCCCTCTCGTAGGTAGTACGGAGGTGTTCGGGATGGAACCTAAACAATCTTGATCCAATTATATGGTCCTTGAAGGAGTTGTTTAGCGCAACAAACCAGGCAATCAGACTATACGGCTTAAATGCCCTCACTTAGCCATAGGTGTTTTATAATTAAAACATGGGCGCAACCCCTGGTGTACGAACCAGAGTGCTGTCAGCGTCTGATCGGGAAGTACCGATCCTTCGCGTAACAGCTGACCGGCTCTCGCCACATCATGACAGTCAGTTTTCGGCTTTCTCTACTGAGGTGTTCATCCGGGTAAACCAGGGCACAATCGCAGTAGTTCTCCCTTTACTACCCTAGCCGATGTAGCGGAACGTAGGGTAGCAAGCACAGGAGCCGGGCAACCCAACTATTGACCAAAGGCATGATTCGGAGCCAATGCATATAATGCTAAATTCGGGGTGCCGAACTTATCTGTAAGAAGTGTTCGGACTTTATTGCCATATTATGGGGCGGTGAGGAGCCCCTGGCAGATATGGAACGTACCAAAGTGTACGAGTGCTAGAATATACGTAATTAAAGGAAAACAGAAAAAGAGAGCAGAGGTAATATCTGTGGCCCTTGAACCTGGGTCATGAACTGTTTCCATTATAATTGGATTGATGCGTTAAAGCGCATCGATACAAATAGTGCGATAAACAACCGGCTTTTTAACATGCCGCCACCGAAGGCAAGCTGCGTGTGAGTCCTGAAAATAGGTAGAGTAATTGTTAAATTGACCTCTAGAGCTGCTCCTGTACGCCTGTGCTTCGCGTTGTTCTGGTGTACTTATCCTTGGGCAGGACCGGAAATCAGGCCCTCGAAGGAGGCATGTGTAAAACCTAAGGAGGGGAGAGGAAATAGTTAAGGTGTATGTGAGTCCGGGATCGGTCTAGCTGAACTGTGGATCACAAGCTAGCTGTGCCTCCGTCGATGCCCATGGAATTTTGAGTGCGTAATTATGTACGCGTGGTATGAATGCCACTACCTTATTGGGACTGGGACGGAGGCCGGATTGCTAACCGAGCTCTTGATGAGCCGAGCTATCCTGTTGCAGTGTAGTCCGGACCCTCTTAATGATGTCCAGGGGCTTGGCAGCCGGATCATGGTGCTGCTTGAGGAGGCCGCTCTGTACCTCTGCTGCCAGGGCGGCGGTGTGCTCTTCTGTACGGAGGGAGCGTTCCGTGTTTCCATTGATTGTTATGACGCCGCGTGGACCGGGCATCTTGTGCTTGAGATAAGCATAGTGTGGTACCGCGTTGAATCTTGCAAACGCGGTTCGTCCGAGCAGTGCGTGATAGCCGTTGCGGAAGGGGACGATATTGAAGATTAGCTCTTCGCTTCGGAAGTTGTCCGGGGAACCGAAGACCACCTCCAGCGTGATTGAGCCCGTACAACGGGCCTCTACGCCTGGTATGACTCCTTTAAAGGTAGTCTTTTGTGGGTTTGATTCGTGAGGGGTTGATGCCCATTTTGCGCACTGTGTCCTGATAGAGCAGGTTGAGGCTGTTACCCCCGTCCATTAGGACTCGTGTTAGGTGAAATCCGTCGATGATTGGGTCAAGGACCAGTGCGGCTTAACCACCATGGCGGATACTAGTTGGATGATCTCGACGATCGAAGGTGATCGGGAATGACGACCATGGGTTGAATTTTGGGGCGACTGGCTCTACCGCGTAGACGTCCCTGAGTGCACGCTTGTGCTCCCTTTTGGGGATGTGTGTAGCATATATCATGTTCACCGTTTTGACTTGAGGGGGAAATTTGTTCTGCCCCCCAGTGTTCGGCTGCCGGGGCTCTTCGTCTTCGTCCTCACTTTGTGATCCCTTTTCCTTGTTCTCGGCATTTAACTTGCCAGCCTGTTTAAAAACCCAACAATCTCTGTTGGTATGATTGGCTTGTTTGTCTGGGGTGCCATGTATCTGGCACGGACGGTCGAGTATGCGGTCCAAGCTGGATGGTCCCTCATTGTTCCTTTTGTAGGGCTTTTTCCGCTGGCCGGACTTGGGGCCGCTGAATCCGGCGTTAACTGTAGAGTCATCGGTATTATCGCCATTGCTTCGGAGTTTGTGTCTATTGCGCCGGAGCTTGCCGGTGTTGTTCTTGGCCTCGGAGGGTCCTGCCTGGTTGGCTGTGTTTTTGCTACGAGCCAGCCAGCTGTCCTCTCCCGCGCAAAAGCGGGTCATGAGTGCCGTTAGGGCTGCCATAGACTTCAGCTTTTATTGGCCGAGGTGGCGGGCAAGCCATTCGTCGCGGATGCTGTGTTTGAAGGCCGCTAGGGCTTCGGCATCCGGACAGTCAACGATCTGGTTCTTTTTTGGTTAGGAACCTAGTCCAGAATTTTCTGGCTGATTCTCCAGGTTGTTGAACTATATGACTTAAGTCATCAGCGTCTGGTGGCCGGACATAAGAACCTTGGAAGTTGTCAAGAAAAGCTTCTTCCAAGTCCTCCCAACTCCCGATGGAATTTTCGGGCAGGCTATTTAACAAGTGTCTAGCTGGCCCTTTTAGTTTTAGTGGGAGGTATTTGATGGCGTGGAGGTCGTCTCCTCGGGCCATATGAATGTGTAGAATAAAATCCTAGATCCATACTGCGGTATCGGTTGTTCCGTCGTATGATTCGATATTGACGGGCTTGAACCCCTCGGGGAATTCGTGATCCAGTACTTCATCTGTGAAGCAGAGGGGTTGTGCGGCGCCTCTATATCGGGTCGCATCACGGTGCACCTCCGATGAAGTCCGTCTGCGGTTATCGGCCCGGGCGTGACTAGGTTTGTCACGTCCGAATAGGTAGCCGTCATCCCGAGTCTGGAAGCGTCCTCGCGATCCGTAGATTGATCTGGTGTGTCCTGCTCTACTATCCAGGTCCTGCCGAAGGTCGTATGTATGGTCCCGAGCTGTTCTGTCTTTGTTTTTATGAGGCGGTGGGGGGGGGGGCTGTTGTTCGGCATGAGTTGTCGTTTTACCCCGACCGCGGGGTGGTCGGTCCGCCGCACTATCCTGACAACGTGGTGGTCGTTCCGCATTGCGCAAGGGAGGTATGGGATCTGGTGCCTCCTCATCAAACTAAGGTAGCAGTCTGCGCTTCGGGTAAATCTTGGCTGGCCGCTTGAGGCCGTATTCTTCGGCTGCCAGGACATCGGTCCATCTGTCAATGAGTAGGTCTTGATCGGCTTGGAGCTGCTGCTGCTTTTTCTTCAGGCTTCTGGCAGTAGCTATTAGCTGGTGCTTGAAGCGCTCCTGCTCGAGGGGTGCCTCAGGCACGATGAAATCCTCGCTGCCAAGGCTCTACTCATCCTCGAAGACTGGACGATAACTATCGTCATCTGGGTCATTGGGCATGGCCTGTTTATCAGGGTTAACTTGCCCGTTGTCTTGTTCCTCCTGTTGGGATGCTATTCCAACAGGGTCTTCATTATTTTCGGCGTCGCCCGGAGTACTATTTTCTCTGGTGCCAGTGTTTCCATCTTTTCAGCGAGGAGGCTTAGAATGGTGTTTAGGGCGCCGGCGCTTGGACTGTGTCTCAGAAGGCTTGTTCGCAACTGGATCTTCTTTGTCATTGTCGCTAGCTTTTTTAGGCGTGTCAACCATGTACACATCGTACGAAGAGGTGGCCGTCCAACGTCCAGTGAATGGCGGGTCTTGACCTTGCTCCTTGTTGGCATCATCGTCCATACCGTCGATGTCGGAGCCATAATCAAGCACGTCGGTTAAGTCATCGACAGTGGCTATGAAGTGGGTGGCGGGTGGGAAGCAAAATTCTCCGTCGTCAGCCCCTAGCTCGAACCGGACATAGTTCGACTGTGAGTCCCCCGCCAAGGACAAATTCTTTAAAGAGTTTAGCACGTCGCCCAAAGATGAGTGCTGGGAGATGTCTGCGGCGCTGAATTCGAAAATCGATAACCGATCCAGCTCAGTGTCCGCAGGCGTACATGGTCCAGAACTTATAGCCGGAGACGAGTCCGGAGTTCCGTTGACGCAAATATTGCAGGGTGTCGAGTCTGTGTGCGGCTCCAACGCCGCGGACTCTATGGCCTCGGATGGCACGATCTGCTCCGGTTCTAAGGCCGTTGCAGCAACAGGAACCATCTCCTGGATGTGATCCGATGACAAATTTATGTCATGTTCATCGGAGCGAGGGGGAGCGATCGTCGCGGTCTCGAATCCGTCGAAGATCAGGTCTCCGCGGACGTCCGCTACGTAGTTCAAGCTCCCGAATCTGACCTGATGGCGAAGGGTGTAGCAATCGATCTGCTCCAGATGGCCAAGCGAGTTGGCCCGCAGTACGAAGCCGCCGAACACGAAGATCTGTTCGGGGAGGAAGGTTTCTCCTTGGACGGCATCACTATCGACGATTGAAGGGGCCATCGAACCTTTCGTCGACGATTGAAGGGGGTACCGAACTGTGCGTCTAGGACCGATGGTTATAGGAGACAGGGGACATGATGTTTACCCAGGTTCGGGCCCTCTCTATGGAGGTAATACCCTCTCACGATGTTTACCCAGGTTCGGGACACGGGTGCAGTCTTCGGCCTTCGTGTCTTCACAGCCCATCAGTCCGGCCCATGGATAACAGGCCGGACGCCCGAGAACCCCTTAGTCCAGGACTCCCTCACCAACCACCCCATGTTGTTAATTTAATTTAGGTATTTTATGTGTTTAATCTTAGAATAATGTAGTATGAACCCTAGTTATGATCGAATCATGTTCAAAATGTAGGTTTTTAATTAGGTGTAGTTAATAGAATTTAGGTGTTTTGGGTGTCACATTTGTTGTTATTTTTTTAGTTAAAACAATTATTCCCGCATTGACGTCGATGATGCCTATCCCACATCCTCGTCGTCGACTCGGCCGAGGAGGCCTGCTTGATCAGAGGGGCCATGTCCGGGACTGGGCTCCGCCGGGCTGGTACTGGGAGGTGCTACCTTCCGGGGGGCGCGGCTTGGTGAGGAGCCAGCCCGTCATTGACTAGAACCTTCTTTGGTTTTGCTTATTGAATGCTCAAATTGGAAAACTACTCCATCAAGTTTGAATGCTCATATGATGTAGATATAAACATGTATATCTTGTGTTGCTCAAATAGGATATGTGCTTGCCCAAGTGGCCGGCCATGTTTGCAGGTTACACCTCCTAGTGGCCTATGTTTTGCTGGAGTGTTGATTAATTTCCGTTCCGGCAAATTTCAAGCGCTCGATATGTCCTTTTTTAGCAAAGGTCATGCGGGATTTTTCCATGAATTCTGGCATGACTTGTGCTAGAATATGTAGGAAATATCGAGTGGCCTAGATTTTCTAAAAAAATAATTAAACGGCATTTTGGGTTGACTTTAACTCTGTCGAGGCTCCATCACCGAAGGTCGAAAAATCAGTGAGGGAGTGTATCCACCATATATGAGAGAGGACGAAGAAGCCCGACTGTTGTCGTGGGGGTCGTTTCTCCTTCTTCTCCGGGTGCTAGACCTTCTTTATGGACTAGGGGAAGGAGGAGTAACGACCATCACCGACGGTCGCAAATGTCAGAGAGGAATCAGTGAGTGAGAGTCTCCACCACATACGAGAGGACGAAAAATCTCGACTGTTGTCGTGGGGGTCGCTTCTCCTTCATTCCCGTGTGCTAGACATTTTGGTGTAATGCACTCGGAGACGAAAGGATGAGCGATCATCACTAATGGTCGAATGTATACACCATGCGAGCTGAGAGTTTTCAAGAAAAAGAATCGGCAGACCGATAGTCAACCCCTAATGAATAATAATGATCTAATTTAGTTTTTGTAGTACATATATTGAATTGTACAAGTTTAATCTTTGAACTATGAACATAGGAAATGTCGTACTCGGACGACGAAAGTCTCCAGGGAGAGTGCGACTGGTGCAACGACGACCGAGGTCAGTGCAACAGGCCTCACCTGGACGAAGATCGGCGCTTCAGCATTAAGCTCCAGGAGACCTTCGATGTTGAAACGGTACGCAACGACGGCAAGTGTTTTTTTCGTAATTAAGCACGACTTCAACTATTTCAACGTGTAATTTTCATGTTTTACAATTCGACTAGCTTATCCCATGCCATGCAAGACTCTATGTCTTGGAGAGGATGGGTTTTGAAGACCATGAAAGTTTTGAAACAAAGAAAATTCACCTAAGGACCCATCATGGTATGGATTTTGAAGTAAATCTATATAATTCTCAGAGCGTAACCCATTTTGGTTGCACAAATTGGGAAGAACTTTGCAAGATGTATGGTTTTTATGAGGATATGCTTGTCACCATGGATCTTGGTGATCCAGACATCGAGCAAGACAATATGGACATTTGGGTCCTTGTTGATACACTTCCAATTCTACCGCTAAGTGAGTTTCTCAAACATAGTTATTAAGTAATTTATACTGTTTATTTCAAAATAGTTGACATCTTATTTCCATTGACAGCTTATTTTCATTCTTCAAAGAATGTGCGGAATATGGTAGACAGAACCTACTACACCGATGGCTCTGAGTTAACTTATCAGGAGAAAAATCATCTGGTCGCATTTTGTACTGATCTTGAGAATTACAATACCTATTATCAAACTCCTCCACATTTTGGTCAATACGTGTCACTAGTGCACGTGTTGAACTACGATAACATCCATGGAGATGCCATGGTAAGATTTTTTACTCGACATCCGTGCATCTTTTGCATAAATTCTTCTAAAACTGAACTACATTGCTAACTACGAAGTTATTACTATGTTTTTCAACATAAAATCCCCAATGATTGTGTGCCTCATCTGATGTATAGAATGGTCGCCTTGATGTTTTGAACATACAGCCAGGTCATCCTACAAATCACACATGTCCATACCGGATTTCTAAAACCAGTGAAGACATGATAATCAAAGAATGGAAAAAATGTATGGGCAGTCGTATGGAGTTGGAAGCAACATTGTGTGAAAGGCAAGAATTGGAGACAGGATAATCTCCATTCTCCATAATGGAGAGTCAGGGGCTATCTTGTTTTATGCTATTTTACCTAACAGAAGGTAGTAGGTCGTAGCTAATACTCATGATCATGTGCTAAGAACAACTAAGTAGGGTTAGTTAGGTGACTATGATGATGATGTGGTATCGAGTAGAAGTTGTATGATCGATGATGATGAGTAGGACTTGTTATTATGATACCAATGATGAGTTATTTATTATTATGATCGATGATGCATGATGCTAAGTTGTTATATGAGCATGATGGGTTATTATATATATCGGTAGGTGAAATGAACATGGATTAGATTCAGGTGGAGGCAACATGTGGTGCACATCGAAAGTACTACTAATCCAAACTAGATCAAGTTTGGATTAGTAGTACTTTCAACATGCACCACATGTTGCCTCCACTTGAATCTACTCCACGTTCATTTCACCCACTGCTATATATAATAACTAATCATGGTTGGGGGCTGCTAGCTACTTCGCACTTTGCTAGGGTGAACCTCGGTTGGGGGGCATGCATTCATAGCTTAGGATTCCCTTCGTGCCGACACGAGGGAGGGGGACAGCTAGCTACGTCACGCTTTGCTAGGTGAACCTCGGTAGGGGGGCATGCATTCATAGCTTAGGATTCCCTTTGTGCCGACACGAGGGAGGAGGGGGCTGCTGATACGTCTCCAACGTATCTATAATTTATGAAGTATTCATGCCATGTTTACACTAGTTTTATATGATTTTGGTATGATTTGATTAGAACTAACCCGGACTGACGCTGCTTTCAGCAGAACTACCATGATGTTGTTTTTGTGCAGAAATAAAAGTTCTCGGAATGCGCTGAAAATCAACGGAGAATTTTTCTGGAAAATATGAAAAATACTGGAACAAAAATCTACCGGAGGGGAGTCCCATGGGCCCCACGAGGGTGGGGGCGTGCCCACCCCCCTGGGAGCGCCCATGTGCCTCGTGGACTGCCCGTGGGGCCCCTGACTTGTTCTTGACGTGAACCTCTCCTATAAATACAGAAACCTCTGGAAATTAACCTAGATCGGAAGTTCCGGCGCCGCAAGCCTTTGTAGCCACGAGAAATCAATCTAGGCCCTCTCCGGCACCCTGCCGGAGGGGGCCATCATCACCGCAGGTCATGGGGAAGGATCTCGGAGGGGCCATCATCGCCATGAAGGCCAAGGACCAGAGGGGGAACCTCTCCCCATCCAGGGGGAGACCATGGAGGAGGAAGCACTTGGGGATTATCATATGCTAGCTACTTTGCACTTTGTTAGGTGAACCTCGGTTGGGGGGGGCATGCATTCATAGCTTAGGATTCCCTTCGTGCCGACACGTGGGAGGAGGGGGGCTGCTAGCTACTTCGCACTTTGGTAGGTGAACCTGTTGGGGAACGTAGTAATTCCAAAAAAATTCCTACCCACACGCAAGATCATGGTGATGCATAGCAACGAGAGGGGACAGTGTTGTCCACGTACCCTCGTAGACCGTAAGCGGAAGCGTTATGACAACGCGGTTGATGTAGTCATACGTCTTCACGATCGACCGATCCTAGTACCGAACGTACGGCACCTCCGCGATCTGCACACGTTCGGCTCGGCGACGTCCCATGAACTCACAATCAAGCAGAGTGTCGAGGGAGAGCTTCGTCAGCACGACAGCTTGATGACGGTGATGATGAAGCTACCGGCGCAGGGCTTCACTTAAGCACTACGACGATATGACCGAGGTGGATTATGGTGGAGGGGGGCACCGCACACGGCTATGAGATCAATGATCAACTTGTGTGTCTATGGGGTGCCCCCGGCCACGTATATAAAGGATGGAGGGAGGAGGAGGCCGGCCCTCATAGGGCGCGCCCAAAGTGTGGAGTCCTACTAGGACTCCCTAGTCCTAGTAGGATTCCACCTCCCACATGGAATAGGAAAAAGGGAAGGGAGAAGGAGAAGGAAGGAAGGGGGCGCCCCCTTTCCCTAGTCCAATTCGGACCAGTCCATGGGGAAGGGGCGCGGCCACCCTTGAGGCCTTTCTCTCCTTTCCCGTATGGCCCATTAAGGCCAAATACGAATTCCTGTAACTCTCCGGTACTCCGAAAAATACCCGAATCACTCGGAACCTTTCCGATGTCCGAATATAGCCTTTCAATATATCGATCTTTACTTCTTGACCATTTCGAGACTCCTCGTCATCTCCCCGATCTCATCCGGGACCCCGAACTAGCTTCGGTACATCAAAACACATAAACTCATAATACAAATCGTCATCGAACATTAAGCGTGCGGACCCTACTGGTTCGAGAACTATGTAGACATGACCGAGACACGTCTCCGGTCAATAACCAATAGCAGAACCTGGATGCTCATATTGGCTCCCACATATTCTACGAAGATCTTTATCGGTCAAACCGCATAACAATATACGTTATTCCCTTTGTCATCGGTATGTTACTTGCCCGAGATTCGATCATCGGTATCTCAATACCTAGTTCAATCTCGTTACCGGCAAGTCTCTTTACTCGTTTCGTAATGCATCATCCCGCAACTAACTCATTAGTTACATTGCTTGCATCTAGAGTATTAAGTTCAATAGAACAGAGTAATGCTTTAAGTATGATGACATGATGTAGAGGGATAAACTCATGCAATATGATATAAACCCCATCTTGTTATCCTCGATGGCAACAATACAATACGTGCCATGCTGCCCCTGCTGTCACTGGGAAAGGACACCGCAAGATTCAACCCAAATCTAAGCACTTCTCCCATTGCAAGAAAGATCAATCTAGTAGGCCAAACCAAACTGATAATTCGAAGAGACTTGCAAAGATAACCAATCATACATAAAAGAATTCAGAGAAGATTCAAATAGTGTTCACAGATAATATTGATCATAAACCCACAATTCATCGGTCTCGACAAACACACCGCAAAAGAAGATTACATCGAATAGATCTCCACGAGAATCGAGGAGAACTTTGTATTGAGATCCAAAGAGAGAAGAAGTCATCTAGCTAATAACTATGGACCCGGAGGTCTGAGGTAAACTACTCACACATCATCGGAGAGGCTATGGTGTTGATGTAGAAGCCCTCCGTGATCAATGCCCCCTTCGGCAGGACGCCGGAAAAGGCCCCAAGATGTGATCTCACGGGTACAGAAGGTTGCGGCGGTGGAATTAGGTTTTCATGGATGCCTCTGATGGTTTGGGGTAACGTAGGTATATATAGGAGGAAGAAGTACGTCGGTGGAGCAACATGGCCCCACTAGGGTGGAGGGCGCGCCTGGGTGGGTAGGCGCGCCACCCTGCCTCGTGCTCTCCTCGTTGATTACTTTACGTGGACTCCAATTCCGCTGGATCACGTTTGTTCTGAAAATCATGTTCCCGAAGGTTTCATTCCGTTTGGACTCCGTTTGATATTCTTTTTCTGCGAAACTCTGAAATAGGCAAAAAAACAGCAATTTGTTCTGGGCCTCTGGTTAATAGGTTAGTCCCAAAAATAATATAAAAGTGTATAAATAAGCCCATTAAACATCCAAAACAGAATATATAATAGCATGGAACAATAAAAAATTATAGATACGTTGGAGACGTATCAACAGTTACTCTAGCTAATTGCTCCCACTTTCAATATGTATCCAGATTGAGACTTAGAGTCATCTGGATCAGTGGCAAAACTTTCATCGATGTAACCCTTTACGACGAACCTTTTGTCACCTCCAAAATCGAGAAACATAACCTTATTCCACTAAGGATAATTTTGACCGTTGTCCAGTGATCTACTCCTAGATCACTATTGTACTCCCTTGCCAAACTCAGTGTAGGGTATCCAATAGATCTGGTACACAGCATGGCATACTTTATATAACCTATGGCTGAGGCATAGGGAATGACTTTCATTCTCTTTCTATCTTCTGCCATGGTCGGGCTTTGAGTCTTACTCAATTTCACACCTTGCAACACAGGCAAGAACTCTTTCTTTGACTGTTCCATTTTGAACTACTTCAAAATCTTGTCAAGGTATGTACTCATTGAAAAAACTTATCAAGCGTCTTGATCTATCTCTATAGATCTTGATGCTCAATATGTAAGCAGCTTCACCGAGGTCTTTCTTTGAAAAACTCCTTTCAAATACTCCTTTATGCTTTCTAGAAAATTCTACATTATTTCCGATCAAAAATATGGCATTCACATATACTTATCAGAAATGATATAGTGCTCCCACTCACTTTCTTGTAAATACAGGCTTCTCATAAAGTCTGTATAAAACCATATGCTTTGATCACACTATCAAAACGTTTATTCCAACTCCGAGATGCTTGCACCAGTCCATAGATGGATCGCTGGAGCTTGCACATTTTGTTAGCACCTTTAGGATCAACAAAACCTTCTGGTTGCATCATATACAACTCTTCTTTAAGAAATCCATTAAGGAATGTAGTTTTGACATCCATTTGCCAGATTTCATAAAATGTGGCAATTTGCTAATATGATTCGGACAGACTTAAGAATCGCTACGAGTGAGAAAATCTCATCGTAGTCAACACCTTGAACTTTGTCAAAAACCTTTTTCGACAAGTCTATCTTTGTAGATAGTAACACTACTATCAGCATCCGTCTTCCTCTTAAAGATCCATTTATTTTCTATGGCTTGCCGATCATCGGGCAAGTCAACCACAGTCCACACTTTGTTCTCATACATGGATCCCATCTCAGATTTCATGGCCTCAAGCCATTTCGCGGAATCTGGGCTCATCATCGCTTCCTCATAGTTCATAGGTTTGTCATGGTCAAGTAACATGACCTCCAGAACAGGATTACCATACCACTCTGGTGTTGGTTGACCTACGAGGTTCGGTAGTAACTTGATTTGAAGTTACATGATCATCATCATTAGCTTCGTCACTAATTGGTGTAGGAGTCATAGGAACAGATTTCTGTGATGAACTACTTTCCAATAAGGGAGCAGGTACATTTACCTCATCAAGTTCTACTTTCCTCCCACTCAGTTCTTTCGAGAGAAACTCCTTCTCTAGAAAGGATCCATTCTTAGCAACGAATGTCTTGCCTTCGGATCTGTGATAGAAGGTGTACCCAACTGTCTCCTTTGGGTATCCTATGAAGACACATTTCTCCGATTTGGGTTTGAGCTTATCAGGATGAAACTTTTTCACATAAGCATCGCAACCCCAAACTTTAAGAAACGACAACTTTGGTTTCTTGCCAAACCACAGTTCATATGGTGTCATCTCAACGGATTTAGATGGTGCCCTATTTAACATGAATGCAGTTGTCTCTAATGCATAACCCCAAAATGATAGTGGTAAATCGGTAAGAGACATCATAGATTGCACCATATCTAATAAAGTACGGTTACGATGTTCAGACACACCATTGCACTGTGGTGTTCCAGGTGGTGTGAGTTGCGAAACTACTCCGCATTGTTTCAAATGAAGACCAAACCCGTAACTCAAATATTCTCCTCCACGATCAGATCGTAGAAACTTTATTTTCTTGTTACGATGATTTTTCACTTCACTCTGAAATTATTTGAACTTCTCAAATGTTTCAGATTTATGTTTCATCCAGTAGATATACCCATATATGCTCAAATCATCTGTGAAGGTCAGAAAATAATGGTACCTGTCGCGAGCCTCAACACTCATCGGACTGCATACATCTGTATGTATTATTTCCAACAAGTCTGTTGCTCGCTCCATTGTTCCGGAGAACGGATTCTTAGTCATCTTGCCCATGAGGCATGGTTCGCAAGCATCAACTGATTCATAATCAAGTGATTCCAAAAGCCCATCAGCATGGATTTTCTTCATGCGCTTTACAACAATATGACCTAAACAGCAGTGCCACAAATAAGTTGCACTATCATTATTAACTTTGCATCTTTTGGCTTCAATATTATGAATATGTGTATCACTACGATCAAGATTTAATAAACCATTCAACTTGGGTGTATGACCATTGAAGGTTTTATTCATGTAAACAGAACAACAATTATTCTCTGACTTTAAATGAATAACCTATTGCAATAAACATGATCAAATCATATTCATGCTTAACGCAAACACCAAATAACATTTATTTATGTTCAACACTAATCCCGAAAGTATAGGGAGTGTGCGATGATGATCATATCAATCTTGGAACCACTTCCAACACACATCGTCACTTCACCCTTAACTAGTCTCTATTCATTCTGCAACTCCCGTTTCGAGTTACTAATCTTGGCAACTGAACTAGTATCAAATACTGAGGGGTTGCTATAAACACTAGTAAAGTACACATCAATAACATGTATATCAAATATACCTTTGTTCACTTTGCCATCCTTCTTATCCGCCAAATACTTGGGGCAGTTCTGCTTCTAGTGACCAGTCCCTTTGCAGTAGAAGCACTTAGTCTCAGGCTTAGGTCCAGACTTGGGCTTCTTCACTTGAGCAGCAACTTGCTTGCCGTTATTCTTGAAGTTCCCCTTCTTCCCTTTGCCCTTTTCTTGAAACTAGTGGTCTTGTCAACCATCAACACTTGATGCTTTTCTTGATTTCTACCTTCATCGATTTCAATATCACGAAGAGCTTGGGAATCGTTTCCGTTATCCCTTGCATATTATAGTTCATCACGAAGTTCTAGTAACTTGGTGATAGCGACTAGAGAACTCTGTCAATCACTATCTTATCTCGAAGATTAACTCCCACTTGATTCAAGTGATTGTAGTACTCAGACATTCTGAGCACATGCTCACTAGCTAAGCAATTCTCCTCCATCTTGTAGGCAAAGTGCTTGTCAAAGGTTTCATACCTTTCGACATAGGCATGAGTCTGAAATACTAATTTCAACTCTTGGAACATCTCATATGCTCTGTGGCGTTCAAAACGTCTTTGAAGCCCCGATTCTAAGCCGTAAGCATGGTGCACTAAACTATCAAGTAGTCATCATATCGAGCTTGCCAAACGTTCATAACGTCTGCATCTGCTCCTGCAATCGGTCTGTCACCTAGCGGTGCATCAAGGACATAATTCTTCTTTGCAGCAATGAGGATAATCCTTAGATCACGGATCCAATCCGCTTCATTGCTACTAACATCTTTCAACTTAGTTTTCTCTAGGAACATATCAAAAATAAAACAGGGGAGCTAAATGCGAGCTATTGATCTACAACATAGATATGCTAATACTACCAGGACTAAGTTCACGATAAATTTGAAGTTCAATTAATCATATTACTTAAGAACTCCCACTTAGATAGACATCCCTCTAGTCATCTAAATGATCACGTGATCCAAATCAACTAAACCATGTCCGATCATCATGTGAGATGGAGTAGTTTTCAATGGTAAACATCACTATGTTGATCATATCTACTATATGATTCACGCTCGACCTTTTGGTCTCCAGTGTTCCGAGGCCATATCTGCATATGCTAGGCTCGTCAAGTTTAACCCGAGTATTCTGCGTGTGCAAAACTGGCTTGCACCCGTTGTATCTGAACGTAGAGCTTATCACACCCGATCATCACGTGGTGTCTCGGCACAAAGAACTGTCGCAACGGTGCATACTCAGGGAGAACAATTATGCCTTGAAATTTTAGTAAGGGATCATCTTATAAAGCTACCACCGAACTAAGCAAAATAAGACGTATAAAAGATAAACATCACATGCAATCAATATAAGTGATATGATATGGCCATCATCATCTTGTGCCTTTGATCTCCATCTTCAAAGCACCGTCATGATCACCATCGTCACCGGTGCAAC
Source organism: Triticum aestivum (assembly GCF_018294505.1). Classification (NCBI taxonomy): domain Eukaryota; kingdom Viridiplantae; phylum Streptophyta; class Magnoliopsida; order Poales; family Poaceae; genus Triticum; species Triticum aestivum. Next base: position 32,211,896 of record NC_057796.1, on the reverse strand, counting down.
ACCTTGATCTCCATCGTAGCATCGTTGTCGTCTCGCCAACTATTGCTTCTACGACTATCGCTACCGCTTAGTGATAAAGTAAAGCAATTACATGGCGATTGCATTTCATACAATAAAGCGACAACCATATGGCTCCTGCCAGTTGCCGATAACTCCGTTACAAAACATGATCATCTCATACAATAAAATTTAGCATCATGTCTTGACCATATCACATCACAACATGCCCTGCAAAAACAAGTTAGACGTCCTCTACTTTGTTGTTGCAAGTTTTACGTGGCTGCTACGGGCTGAGCAAGAACCGTTCTTACCTAAGCATCAAAACCACAACGATATTTCGTCAAGTATGTGCTGTTTTAACCTTCAACAAGGACCGGGTGTAGCCACACTCGATTCAACTAAAGTTGGAGAAACTGACACCCACTAGCCACCTGTGTGGGAAGCACGTCGGTAGAACCAGTCTCGCGTAAGCGTACGCGTAATGTTGGTCCGGGCCGCTTCATCCAACAATACCGCCGAATCAAAGTATGACATGCTGGTAAGCAGTATGACTAGTTCGCCCACCACTCACTTGTGTTTTACTCGTGCATATAACATCTACGCATAAACCTGGCTCTGATACCACTGTTGGGGAACGTAGTAATTTCAAAAAAATTCCTACGCACACGCAAGATCATGGTGATGCATAGCAACGAGAGGGGACAGTGTTGTCCACGTACCCTCGTAGACCGTAAGCGGAAGCGTTATGACAACACGGTTGATGTAGTCGTGTCTTCACGATCGACCGATCCTAGTACCGAACGTACAGCACCTCCGCGATCTGCACACGTTCGGCTCCGTGACGTCCCACGAACTCACGATCCAGCGGAGTGTCGATGGAGAGCTTCGTCAGCACGACGGCGTGACGAAGGTGATGATGAAGCTACCGGCGCAGGGCTTCGCCTAAGCACTACGATGATATGATCGAGGTGGATTATGGTGGAGGGGGGCACCGCACACGACTAAGAGATCAATGATCAACTTGTGTGTCTATGGGGTGCCCCCTGGCCACGTATATAAAGGATGGAGGGAGGAGGAGGCCGGCCCTCATAGGGCGCGCCCAAAGTGTGGAGTCCTACCTGAACTCCCTAGTCCTAGTAGGATTCCACCTCCCACATGGAATAGGAAAAAGGAAAGGGAGAAGGAGAAGGAGAAGGAAGGAAGGGGGCACCCCTTTTCCCTAGTCCAATTCGGACCAGTCCATGGGGTAGGGGCGCGGCCACCCTTGAGGCCTTTCTCTCCTTTCCCGTATGGCCCATTAAGGCCCAATACGAATTCCCATAACTGTATGGTACTCCGAAAAATACCTGAATCACTCGGAACCTTTCCGATGTCCGAATATAGCCTTCCAATATATCGATCTTTACGTCTCGACCATTTCGAGACTCCTCGTCATGTCCCTGATCTCATCCGGGACTCCGAACTACCTTCGGTACATCAAAACACATAAACTCATAATACAAATTGTCATCGAACGTTAAGCGTGTGGACCCTACGGGTTCGAGAACTATGTAAACATGACCGAGACACGTCTCCGGTCAATAACCAATAGCAGAACCTGGATGCTCATATTGGCTCACACATATTCTACGAAGATCTTTATCGGTTAAACCGCACAACAATATACGTTGTTCCCTTTGTCATCGGTATGTTACTTGCCCGAGATTCGATCGTCGGTATCTCAATACCTAGTTCAATCTCGGTACCGGCAAGTCTCTTTACTCGTTCCATAATGCATCATCCCGCAACTAACTCATTAGTTACATTGCTTGCAAGGCTTATAGTGATGTGCATTACCGAGAGGGCCCAGAGATACCTGTCCGACAATCGGAGTGACAAATCCTAATCTCGATCTATGCCAACTCAATAAGTACCATCGGAGACACCTGTAGAGCACCTTTATAATCACCCAGTTACATTCTGACGTTTGGTAGCACACAAAGTGTTCCTCCGGTATCCGGGAGTTGCATAATCTCATAGTCATAGGAACATGTATAAGTCATGAAGAAAGCAATAACAATATACTAAACGATCAAGTGCTAAGCTAACGGAATGGGTCAAGTCAATCACATAATTCTCTAATGATGTGATCCCGTTAATCAAATGACAACTCATGTCTATGGCTAGGAAACTTAACCATCTTTGATTCAACGAGCTAGTCAAGAAGAGGCATACTAGTGACACTCTGTTTGTCTATGTATCCACACATGTACTAAGTTTCTGGTTAATACAATTCTAGCATGAATAATAAACATTTATCATGGAATAAGGAAATAAATAATAACTTTATTATTGCCTCTAGGGCATATTGCCTTCAGAACCTCGGTTGGGCGGGAGGGGGCATGCATTCATAGCTTAGGATTCCCTTGGCGCCGACACGAGGGGGTGGGGGCAAGCAATACCGTGCGTTTTGCGAGAGAGGTGCCACATCGAAGTTGCATTTGGTATTTGAAAATCAAACCACCCTTTTCATACATAAATTTGGTCCACATGCAAGTGTGTTCGTGTTCTCACCCTCTCCCGCGTCATTTTTCGCCAAATTTATGAACATTAGACAAGTCGGATGATGCAACAGACACGGTTCACTCAAACTAACCGTGGGTCACGCCAGTGCCCCTGTCACGCACACATCCGCACAATACATTGGGCTCCACGAGGCTCCCCCTCTCAAAAATATATTCCCGCCTCGAGGGTTTTACTGTTTCATAACACACGGTTGTTATCTCCGGACCGTGTGCGATGTTTCTTGTTCCCAATCCCGCCTGCATCCCTAGAAAATATCTGCCCGCCTCGAGGGTTTTTCTGTTTCATAACACACGGTTGTTATCTCCGGACCGTGTGTGATGCACTACAATCAAAATTTTCAATAGCCCCGGCATTTCACTCCCGCGTAGTAAAATTTTCAGTACCCGCGTCATTTCCGCAAACACCCCCCTCCTCCACACACACACACACACACACACACCAAAACCTCCTCGGGCGTGCGCACGCACACACACACCCCCTCCCTCGCTTGAAACCCTAGCAAGGTCCCTGCCGCCGCCGCAAAGCCTCCATTGTCAACATCTGCCGGTTTTCCCGTGCAGCTTACCCACGAATCTCCATACCCAGGCCGCCCTGAGTTTCTTAGATGACGCCTGCCAAATGCCCCCTACCCCCTTTCCCACAGATCCACATCCCCATCCCCCACTCCAGAGCGTCGCAGCCTAAGCCCGGCTATGCTTCCCGTGGAGCTTGAGGAGCGACTGGCCCAGAAGAGGTGTATACCAGTCTCTTCGCCCGACGTCGCTGAGGGAGCAGACGAACATCACTGGCGGCAGGCACTCAAGCAGCGGGCTAGAGTATGCGGGCATGTCTTGGCCGCCGGCTACGACATCGAGGTCATCGACAACGACGGCCTGAGGCGGGATATGTCACAGGTTAAGTGGCCCACCCCCAACCCCTCGGGTTCAACCGCCATCGATCTCATCCATGGCCCCGCCGCTGAGCTCCTCTGGCTCGCTGTCAACAATTTGCCATTCTACATCACCATCGAGCCCCTTTTGTCATTTCTCAAGGACACGTTCTGCGATGCTGGCTTGGGATCCACAGCTTCTAAGCCAGACCTCATCGACGGCGACCACGAGGAGGGCACCCTCTTCGGCTCTTCCGAGGGGAAAGAGCCCATCTTCTCTTCCAAGGGGAAAGCGCCCGTCTGCGACATCAAGGAGGGCACCCTACAGCCGTGCTCTTTCAAGGGGAAGGAGCCCATTTGCGACAACATGGAGCGCATCCAGGGTCCGTGCTCTTCCCACGGGAACGAGCCCATCTGTGACAAGTGAGGAAACCCATGATTTGTTTTGCCATGCCTCTTCACATGGGGAAACCCATGATTTGTTTTGTCGAGTCCCTTTTGTAGTGTAGTGAGAATATGTCCAGTTTTAATTGCTATATCTGGTTGTTTGCAGTATGCCTTGTTTATTTCAGTTGTTCACAATGTGAAGCTCTATATGTGCAGTTACTTACTGTGCAGTACATTTAATCAATCCAGTTTTAAACATAACGATAGGAATGCATATATTTGCTTGCTGTTAAGCCTGTTATAGCTAGCATATGCCTCTTTTAAAGTTTTTTGATTGTTCGGTTGTTTGTAGTTAGCATATGTCTAGTTTCAAATGATATCTTTGCTTGTTCGTAGTATGCCTTGTTTATTCCAGTTATTCACAACGTGATGTTCTATATGTGCAAGTATGAACTATGCAGTTCAATTTCATCAGTACCAGTTTCAACAATACCACTATGAATGACTACATTTGGTTGCTGCATCTTGTAGTTAACACGCCTTTATATTTTTATTTAACAATAATCAATGTACTTAGACCGGCACAATACCAGTTTGACTGACTATGTTTGTTTGTTGTTAAATGTTAGGCCTGTTGCAGTTACCACACCTTTCCACTTGTTTTGCTTTACTAGTGTGCTTAAACCTGCACACTGAAGCTATCTTTTGGAGATTATTTTGTCTGCCATGGATAATTTTGGTTGATGTTCAGCCTGTTGTGCTTAACATGCTTCTCGATGTACCCACACAGGACAATTTTGGGAACGACTGATGTTTTCCATCGAGGTTAGTTTCATCCCATGGCTTATATCTGCTCACTGTTCAGGATATCGGTAGCTGGTACCATATAGGCCGGCGGCTGATAAGGGACTAATCAGTGAATCGGACTTTTAACTGAATATATGTGCAACCCATTTATCATTAAGTTAACTAGGGCCATATGTAATATATCTGAGGCTACATAGCAACATGCACTGTACTTAATATCTAAATATGCAATCCTAGGCTACATAGCAACAAGGAAGAGTGTTACATTAATGTTCTAATGATGTCTAGATATACGTAGAAGAGCAGCAACAACAACAACAACAACAACAACAACAACAACAACAACAACAACAACAACAACAACAGCAACAACAGCAACAACAGCAACAACAGCAACA
>NC_057796.1:32185853-32206587 GCF_018294505.1 Triticum aestivum | reverse complement strand
AACAACAACAACAACAACAACAACAACAACAACAACAACAACAACAACAACAACAACAACAACAACAACAACAACAACAACAACAACACAACCATATTTGGATACTCAACTTAGCTAGAGGTTAGAGTTAGTTTCTAGCTCATGACTAACCCTGAACTAACTCCATCCAAAGAGTAGTTTGGATGGCAGGGTTAGATTGACAATAAATGCACTAGGAGAACTAGCTCCAATTAGCACCCCTTGGGTTGGATAGTTTATCTGGGTGGGTTATAGATGCAACTAGCTTAAACTAGCCCTCATGTTTAGATATACTTTAGGGCTATTTGAGCCCGAACTAGCTCAAACTAACTGTAACCCATGGATACAGTAGCAGTTAATCAGCCGATAATTTGTAAGAATGCACTAAACTCCTTCCGGCCCATAATATAAGATGTTAATTCATCTAATATGTGAGTATATTGGATGTTATAAGATACTCCCTCCGTTTCTAAATATTTGTCTTTTTTAGAGATTTTAAATAGACTACCACATACGGATGTATATAGACATATTATAAAAGAGTGTTGTACTACATCATTGTGCAATTGCTGTTGAACTTCTAATATTAACTTGGTGCTTTTAAGTACATATGTCATTGGTAAAGATCCGCGCTTCGACCCTTCCTGCGTATGGGGCAATGAGATATTGATGAACCAGCATCAAGTGAGGAAGCTGATAAAGATTGTTAGTAAAATGGGTCCAAAGATGGCAATTAAACTATTTGTTTACACTTTATTCAAGACAACAGCGAACTGCAGAATGGTAAGTAAGAACTCTGCAGCCTTCTTTTTACTGTCCATAATGAGTTGTGTTAGATGACAATGTCTGAATCTTTTTTCTTTGCAGTGGTTGCCAAAGCAGTTTACTCAAGATTACCTCTCAAACTACATGATTGGTGGGCATGCAAAGGTTAAAGTATTTCTACCAGAACACGATGATTATTTAGATGTTTTCATGAAGACCGTGAAGGATGGGCGGTCGGCCATCACAACGGATTGGACTAGAGTCGTGCGTGCCTTCTGCATGGAGGAGGGCACAATATGGGCATTCCGCTTCACCTTGTTCAACAACCAGAATATATTTTGCCTCTTTCTTTACCGTCTTTAATAGTACAAGTATACAACTGTGGTTCATCATTCTTTATTTGGTTCTTGTGTAATTCTTGAACATATGTACCTATGAATCGCATAATGCATTGGTTGTTTGAACCTGATGGATATGAATAAATCTGTAGCATATATTCAAATTCAAATTCAAATCTGGTACAATTTAAAATAGCAGCAATTAAATTATGGTGAAATTACGCTCTCCAGGTTGTTACGGCATACACGGTTGGTAAAACACAAACGTTTGCGATATACACCACAATCCGAGACGGTTCACAGAGAGGAAACGTGTGCAAGCATGCACACAGTTGCCGTTTGCAAAGCGTGTGCGATGTCAGACAATATCACAAACGGTGCGGGCAAACTAAACGTTTGTGTTAGTTGCCTTATCGTACACGATTCGCAACCAGGAACTATTTCTGATGAAGTATGCATCGTAAACGTTGCACCACAGAATAGCGTGTGGGATAGTTGTCGTGTACGACGATGTTACGATGGTCCGACGTTTCATAATCCTATCCGACACTCGTATGACGATTAGCTAATCTTCTTAACAGTGAACCGTTTGTGATGGGCCGCGCATCATACACGTTCTATAATAGTGAATCGTTTGTGATGGGCGCCGCACCGTAAACGTAGCACCACAGAATACCGACTGCGATGGCAATGCGAGCAGAAACGAGTAGGGGTACTGTAGGGTCCCTATCCCCGACGGTTCCTGGATCGTGTGGGAAGGACCCCCCTATCGCCCACACTCGCTTGGCGACGGTTCCAAATGTCGTCGCGGAAAGGGGTTAAAAACCATTTATATAGCACCGACGCGCACCGTACCAAAAGAGTCGTATTGCTTCATAAGGCATAAGAAAAATATATAAACATTGTAATCAAATAGAATGGATCCCAAGTATACCGCACAAGCAAAAATAGCACCGGTCGAGCACTAGTTTTTGAAGGTAGGCATCGATCACACAACATTTGCATGTTGAATCTTGGAAGTATCACTATTTTCAAACGATATGCCGTAACACCTAATCATATAATTCTTAAAGAAACAATGCAGTAATTGGTATGACATGAGAGGCTATTCTCTCATATAAAAAAATATGTATGGCAATTAAAAAAAATGGCAACGTCACTTTTAGCTGAAAAGTGTATGTTCAATAATAAAATGCATACATGTGGTACCTCTGTTTCTAAATATTCAGCAAAAATTTCTTACATTGTTTGTAGAGGGAGTACCTTTGAAACTAACTTGTTCCTAAAAATCCATTGTCCAAACCCATGGTTCGATCAATAAAAATATAACATAGTATTAAACCCAAGTACATAATCCAAAAACACAAACAACATATAACGAGTCTCTAACTAAATCACACATTTGGCAAAGGGTAGATTATGATAATTTGTCTGGTTTAGTCACTTCAAATATTTTCCCTTATGTTTATCTGCCTCGGGCATGACTGCCAAGAAAACATAACTAGTGGGAACACATAAGAGAAATTAGATGATTCCCCATGCCTTGTTGCAGGAACGCTCAGCGACATACATATAGCTATGAACTATTGTTGCTGCACCCCAAACACAAATTGTGCTAAGTTAGAAACTTGATGGTTTGGGGGAGTATAAGTAATAAGTTAAACATGTATTTAATGAGAAGGGTTAATATTTGTATTAGGGACACGCGTCATACAGTCAATTGGAATGCTCTTACAATAGTTTCTTATTATAACAAACTACGGACATTGCAAGAAAAAAACATCTAAATGTCCTCTTATATAAACACGACATGAAGACCAACCCAAAAGAGCCGTATTGCTTCATAAGGCATAAGAAATACAAATAAAGATTGTAATCAAATATAATGGATCCCAAGTATACCGCCCAAGCAAAAATAGCACTGATTGAGCACTAGTTTGTGAAGGTAGGCATCGATCACACGACATTTGCATGTTGAATCTTGGAAGTGTCACTATTTTGAAATGATATGCCGTAACACCTAATCATATAATTCTTCAAAAAAAAACAATGCAGTAATTGGTATGACATGAGAGGCTGGGAGGTTTAATCTCTCATTCAAAAAAATATGTATGGCAATTAAACTAAAAAAATAAAAAATAAAATGGCAACGTCACTTTTTGCAGAGAAGTGTATGTTCAATGAGCGCCTATAGGAGGATGTGGAAAATGTGTAGCTTCATACTTATAGCAATGTTGGATAATAATTTAAGGATAATTTTGTATGTATATATACAATGAGCGCCTACCGGAGGATCTGAAAAAATGAATGTTCATTTCATGCCTTGATATTAATTGATCGTATATCTTTTTTTTTCTTTTTTTTATAAAAGGAGGATGACCCCCGGCCTCTGCATCTGGGAGATGCATACGGCCACTTTATTAATTATTCTCGAGGACCTTATGAAGTATTACAAACAATATACCTGAAACTACCATCTTGGCAACATATGCCGCTCCTCTTATCCATATGATGTAGGGATGCTAGCTGGGCCACTACCCAAACCACTCACCTAAACCTAACATCAAAAGCCGGAAGTCCCAGCCGAGCCACATACCGGGTCTGGGGCACAATCCGGTCAGACACACTCTTGTGTCGTCGCCGCCATCTTCCACAGGTCCGTCTTCAGATTATATTGAATCTTCTACCTTGTGAAGGCCACTACTGCCATCGACGTCACCATGACGCCAGACAACTACCTCCTCCTGCGCGAGTCCATCTCCGCACATCGGACGCCGAGCCTCCACGGCGCCATGCCGCCGATCTCCGCCGCCATCAATGAGTGAGATGAAGTACCGCTCCACCACGGCAAGTACAAGGTGAGAAAGGGCGAGGTCGCCATCGGAGACACGGCCAGACATGGGCCGCCACCAGGAACCAGACAGACTCGCCATGCACACCCAACATCCCCATGCCCAAGTCGGCGCCTTCAAGAAGGTAACGACGCTGTGGCGCCGCCGCCGCTTAGCCACCGGGGCTAGGGTTTTCACCCGGGCGCAGGGGGAGGGGGGAGGCAGGGGAGGTTTAGCCTCGGCGCCGCCACCAAAGAGGGAATGGCGTCCGGGACGCCATCAACGCCGTGACCGCCACCGGCGGCCAAGGGTTTCCCCCGGCCAAGCACCCTGCCGCCACCTCCGAACCAGCCACAACATCAGCAGGCGCGTGCACGCCGGAGGTCATGCATGACGAGCGGACCAGCTCGTCTCCAATCCGACGAGGGGAGACCGGGACCTCCCCGCGCCATGACCAGCGCCCACCGGGACCTCGCTGCCCATATGCAAATGTCACCGCAGCAAAAGCATCTCATTTTCAAGTTTTTTGACTTTCCATGACTAAATTGGAATCCCACACCTCCCGTTCATTTTTAATTCTAGCTCTTCCAATGATATTTCCCCATATTTCACCACAATGACTCTAACATTCTTTGTGTTCAACTGTTGATTAGCTACTCTCACCAACATTGATGTGGAAAGTAATCACACACCACTAGTGACGTGACTTGAAAACAAAACTCACATACCTCGTATTTCGCCAACATTTTTCGAAAAGGAAGGATAAATCTCGCTAGCTCTACATCCTCCAATGCACACATATGTATTACAGTTGATGCAAGGCAATGAAGCCAAAGTCATCAACATGCAATATATGAAAGGAAAAAAACTATGACATAATACTGCAATATATGAAAAAAAAACTATGACTAAGTTGATTTCTTCTGCATCAACACCTTCAAGAAGGGATAACACACTCGTGTTGTAGTCACCACGTCCGACCGAAGACACCCACGACAAGGTGTTTTCATCTTGAGTACAAAGACCGGCCAATGAACGCCAACACATCGGCATGGAGACAACGTTGTCAATGAGATAACGATGCAAGTTCATCGTTGCTAAATCTAACCAATCAAAGTCAGAACAAGATTTTTCACTCCGGTCACGAAGCCATTTTCCAAGCACCATCTCACCAATGTATTTTTGATAGATGCGCCAGTGAGTGCTCCATGTGGAACCACCATGGTGTCTAGCACAAGAGGTCGTACGCCTCTCCTAACATCCCATTCAATCATGGACCCATGTAGTGCATGGCTGGCGGAGCCACATGACCAATCGCCTCCCGAGGAAGAAATCCTGCTGCTATCGGCGGTGACGAGGGGAGGTAGTGGCACTAGCAGATGGATGACATGTCTTCCCGTTGAGGAACACACCAGGACCATTGAGGAGCCGCTACCACGAAAGCTAGAGTCATCCATGTTCAGGCCTACCAGTCACCTTAGTACCAAACAACCCGTCCGAGACTGTAGAGGGGTTGGGCATGCGAGGCATTAGCCAACACACAACTGTTAGTCAAGCCGGATCGATCCAGCCAGAGGGTGACCCCCACTGCCATCACCACCATCTACAACTAGGGCCAACGCCCCAGCCATCAGAATCCATATCCGAGTGAGGATGCCGCTAGGTCGACAACCACTCTACCCTCGTAGCCACAATGGTCGGGCTAGCACCGATGCCATCTGAGGCCGTCCATCCTGCTGAGTGGGCTTTGCATGCCGGCCTCCACCAGCAATGGCAGGGTGGCAGGGAAAGACGGGGCGGGTGGCTAGGGTTCACCCAAGCCCCCCTGCCCGGGGGGAGCGTGTGGTACCTCCTTAGCTTTATTCTTGGCATTGGCCTGATACGTCGGCATGTACACTTAAGAAAAGAACACACCAAACTCAAATCGTCGGTGGCTCGGTGCAATCTAGATGGATATGCCGACCGTCTATTACTAATCGTTTATAGTTACAGCTATTTGGATTCAAGTAATTTTAACTTTATATTTTCCAGGGAAAGTATTTTTATTTGAAGGTGATTTATTCTTAATCTTACTTTGTACATAAACCATCACCAGAGAGTTTACTTCGCTTGACCAAATAATGGCCTACTCTGCCGATCGCTTTCCTTTTTAATGAATCAAGGTCCTGTCTCGTACTGGTCAATAGTCAACTGTTCTTGTAATTATTCTACACTTAATTCTCTTTTACACACTTGATCATTTGCATATATAAACTGGCTGACCTTATCCTTCGTACACTATGCATAGAAGCACGAAGTCTTTATTTTTATCTTCGTCTAAAGGAGAATTAAAGTCAAGTCTTCTCTTGGCCAGATAGAATTGGCACGTTATAAGTCTACTCATAATAAGAGTATTATAAATAGTATCATGCATGGCATTTTAGCTGAGATTGCACACAACTAAATAAGAAAAGAGAGAGTTGCGTATCATGATATGATACTGTATCATATTAAACAATGTACTAACTAGTATGTGTTATGCATTACAATAAATGAGGTTTCTATGATACCAATATATGATAGTTTGCATTGTGGAGGTAGTATACTTCCCATCGTGACCAGCCTAGCCGATCGTCGATCGATCTACCTGTCACATGGGCACATGCATGCAACTAGTTGCCTAGAATCCCGTTCAACCTAAGTCAATTTAATTAGTCGACTATAGTTTTTTAGTTAGTTGCACAAGTCAAGTCTTCTATGCATAGTCTACCAAGGAGTACTTCGGTACGTACACATACGAAAAGAACACGCCAAACTCGAATCGTCAGTCCTTCGGTGCAATCTAGATGGATATGTCGACTGTCTATTACTAATCGTTTAGTTATAGAGCTATTTGGATTCAAGTATTTTTATTTGAAGGTGATTTATTCTTAATCTTACTTTGTACATAAACAATCACCAGAGAGTGTACTTCGCTCCACCAAACAATGGCCTACTCTACCGATCGCTTTCAGTTTTAATGGATCAAGATCCAGTCTCGTACTTCTCAACAGTCAACTGTTGTTGCAACTATTGTACACTTAATTATTTTGTATACACTTGATCATTTGCATATGTAAACTGGCTGATCTTCTCCTTGGTAGACCATGCATAGAAGCACGAAGTCTCTATGTTTATCTTGTCTAAAGGAGAATTAAAGTCAAGTCTTCTCTTGGCCTGGCACGTTATAAGCGGTCGATCTAGCTTGTCACGTGGGCACATGCAACTAGCTGCCTGGATTCCCGTTCAAGCTTCGTCAATTTAACTAGTCACCTATAGTTTTTTTTTAATTAGAGCATCCCAACACACACACACACACACAACCCATTACCAAGCTCACAAACTGATTGTAAAAATGCGGTTTGCAATCCCCTTGTTATTTACTTGGGTAATTTGGAGGTCATTGAAACCATAAAGAGTGGAGGACGGTCTGCGAGTACTCGCGTAATTTTGAGGTCATTGAAACCATAAAGAGTGGTGGACAGTCTGCGAGTATGGAGGCGATTGTTTTTGATATTGCTATTATTTAGCTTGTGATTTTTCATTACTAGTTTTGAATATTATAATAGGGAAGCAAATAAGGTTGCTCATGAGCTTGCTAAGTTTGCTAGATTTTCTCCGACTTTTGACTGGTTTGAGGAGCCTCGAAGTGCAATTGTGCCCTTCCTCATAAACGATGTGTTTGTTATTCTAAATGAATAAGTGATGTGTTTTTTCAAACAAAATACTCACAGATTTAATTTCGTCAACAAACACTATTTCTCGACAACTTTACACACGTGCACAATGCTTAAATAAAAATGGGTTCAATGAGTACAAAGCATAAATCATTGATTGCACACCCGAATAGTAGGCTTGGAGGCACCCTTGGGCCAAGGGTTAGCCCATCTCTCCTTCGTGCAATTTCATGTCACCGTCCGCCTAGCCAATAATGTTAGACATATGGCCACCTCTAAGGGATTATATAGTGATAAACGTGCCCTTTTCTAATTGGCACACTGGTAGGCCCGCCCCCGTCAACTAAATCCTATCCACTACTCCCGCCTTTGCATAAAAAAAAACATTACTCCCGCCTAGCCGGTGGGATCAGCAGAGATAGCCTCTCTTCAGGTGCTCGACTTCACAGGGGGTGCTTCAGTACCCGATAGACCTCCTTAGACTATGCTAGCTTAGATCTAGCATCGGAGGCAACACTATCTTAGAGCTAGGTTACGAAGGCAATGCAAGCTTATAGCTAGAATATGAAGGTATCACTACCTAAGAGCTAAAGTCTGAAGAAAAAATGCTCTGAGGAGACATTCGGGACTTGAATAAAGGTCATTGACATTTCGGATTCTCCCCTATCTCCTCGCCACGCTCCAGTTATATGTACATAATGTCGAAGGTTTGGTCGTGGCAGGGATGTCCTAGCACGACAATGTCTCCTTCTCCTGGCCATGTCTGCGACGTGACCCGACCATATTCGTCCGAGATAGTTTGTTGAGCCCTTGACCTCTCCTACTACCACATTCCCATCTGTCCAGTCCAACAACGTGGCTCCGAGCCAAATGCGCCTCCTTCTCTCCATCTTCGCCTTCCCAAGCAAAAAATGAAAGAGTTAGTGTCCAAAGCTTTGGCCCTCCCAACATGACGGGAGGCACTCTACTCACACAAAAAAGTTGTGGATATTTCCATGGCATCTCATTGTGCATATTGCATTAGTGACCTTGCCTTTCTCAACATGAAAACTGGAGGGGAGGAATACTCATAAGCTATTTGTCATATTCTTGTATAGTTGTAGTAACCCAACTACTCCCTTTGGCATGAGAGCAAGGTTAATAGTACAGCCGATAATCAGCTACAAGAAGTTGTCACATCACTTATAGTCAACCTAATAGCCGGCATGTACTGTAGTAAGCTATAAATGTGTACTATTATGTTAATAAGTGTCCCACCTTACAACCTCACAAAGTGTCTTGGAGTTTATGCTAGAGCTGGCTCAGTCTGATTCCCTTCTTTCTCATGCAAAGCAAAGATATAAAATTTGAACTCTAATAGCCTGTTTGCGTCACCTTATTGTTCTTGCTCTGAGTTAATTACCATAGTTCCAGTTGCCTACTCATGAATGGGAGAGAGTTTTGGTAATTACAAGTTTGGCATTTTTCATTTCTCTCTTCTCTCTACTCCTTTCTAGGAGTTTTGTTGATGGAGGCCTTCTAGTATTCAATGAATTCCATCACCACCAGTCTATTAGCCATGGAAAGGGTTGAGGCTAGTCATAGTGGGGAGTAATTTAGACTAGTGTCATGCTCCCTCTAGAATTAAAATACGTCTAAATATATTCATTTCGCTGACAAGTATTTTTGGACGGAGCGAGTATGATACTAGTCTATATTACTACCAAGTTATCAATATGGCTAGTTGGCATTGCATGAGGATGCATGTTACTACCTATGCTACATGGATCAACTTGGATTTTCAACGTGTCGGAAATTGACTTCAATTGACTTTTCAGGACCTTCGTATCACGGGAATCAGATTCCATCAACTCTCGTACCTTGTTGACATGCTCTTGACTTTGCTCCTTTATTTGAAGACTGGCGGGACGATGTGGGGCCTTGTAAGGCCCGTGGATCCAACCTTCAAAACATCTTCCGAAACTTCTTTTGACAGTTGGCCTACTCAACTAATTGGTTGGATAAGGGGTGAACAACCGTGAGAGCTATATCTCGTTCAAGGATATGGTGGAAGCTCATTTCGCGTGAATGGTTTTACTCTCCATCGTTTCTGGGCTGGCCCGTTTCGGTGTGTTTATTTTCATTCGTTGGCTTTTCGTTTGCACAATTGTTGTGTTGTTCATTAGTTTTATTTGGTTTTCTTCTCTCTTTTTTTTACTTTTTTGTTCTCTTTCTCCTTTTTCCTTTTGGGTTTCTTTGACTCTTCATGGATTTCTTCTGTTTTTTCTTTTCTTTAGGTTTTTCACCGGTTTTCTTCGTTTCTTTCCCATTTTTGACTTTTTTTCTTTCTTTTTTCTATGATTTCTTCGGTTCCTTTATTTCTTTCTTGGTTTTCACTGGTTTTTCTTTTCTTTCTCTTTTTTTTCACTGTTTCCATATTTTTTAATTGTTTTTCATTTCCTTTTTTGGTTTTATTTGTTTCTTTTTCTCCTTTTATTGGTTTTCTTTGTTTCTCATTATTTCTTTGTTGGTTTTCATCGGTTACTTTTCTGTTCAACACAAATCTACTTTGTTCAGTATACTATCTACATTTTTTGTGTACACGTGAAACATTTTGTTGATACACATTGAACATTTTAAATATACATGATGTTAATTATTTTTCTTAAATACTCCCTCCATAAAGAAATATTAGAGTTTTAGATCACTAAAGTAGTGATCTAAACACTCTTATATTTCTTTACAGATGAAGTACATGTTTTGAACACCTTTTTGAATATGTGGTCAACATTTTATACACGGTGAAAACTTTTTTCATGGCAACAAATATTTTTCACACACAATGCATTTATCATATACATCAGGAACATTTTTATATATACATTTAACACTTTTTTATACAGAACTAAAATAATTCTGAAATATAGGTTGTTGATTCCTAATTTTATTTAATGTATGTGGTACATTTTTGTATACATCAGGAATATTCTTTATACATGTTTAACTTTTTAAAATACATATTTTTCCAATATCTGATGTAATGTCTACTTTTTTATACATGTTGTATATTTTTCCTATATATTAGGAACATTTTTTTATACAAGTTGTACATTTCTCAGATACATGATTAACATTTTTTATTATATTTTTATGTCTACTTTTTCAACACACTGTATATTTTTTGTATACATATTTCATGTACATCAAAATGGAAATAGTACACATTTAACATTTTTAAAATGCATGATTAACACCATGCAAAAAAAATTGCATGATCAACCTATTTTATACACACGATACATTTTTTGTATACATCTAAATAAATTATATGCTTTAAACTTTTTCAAATACATGTATTAAATAGTCTTTCTAAATAGATTTTCCGAGAACGTGATTAAAGGTTTTCAAGACAATGGTTAACATATTTTCAAATGCATATATTGTTGTTTACTTTTTTCAAACATATTGTACATTTTTTTATACATCTTAAATATTTATTTGATGTACGTCTGACATTTTCCGAAAACATAATTAATACTTTCTAAAAACACATGGTTTTGAAAAAAAATTGAATACGTGTTAAGAAAATTAAATATGTGTTGAAAAATTTCGTAAATGTGTTCAAAATTTGTACCAACAGTTTTTTAACACTGCAAAAAAAATTCAAAACTGAAGTAATTCTTTTTTAGAAAATATAACAAAATGTAATAAAAAAGACGAAACAAACAAACGAACGAAAAACGAATGGAAGCAACAGCTTTACTGGGCGAGCCCATGACCACGCCGAGGCTTTGGCTCGGATATTGAAATTCTGTTGAGGCTTCTGCGAATCTACTACTAACGAGAACTGCCGTTGGGCTCGGATAAGAAGCTGAAGTGCCGAACTCCTGAAAAATCTGTTACCAGGCATATCGCCGTTACTCTGCCTCTTATCTCGCCCTTCTCTTCGCTTTGTATTGCCTACGCCCCACCCCCACCCCCATTCTTTTCTTTCTGCAACCAAGCGCCGTATCACATCAAGCAATTGATTGTTTTTTTATTGTTGTTTTTTTTTTGAGGAAAATTGGTCAGGCAATTGATTGTTTATTTTCCTTTGATTCCAGATCTTCAGCGCGATGATTATTTGACCCGATCTCTCCTTCTTTTCTCGGCCGTAGGAGGCACCGCTGCTTCAGGTGAGTACCCGGAGATTGGATACTTGTTTCCTCTGCTGATGAGTTCGCATGCATGCATGCTCACCCAAGCATTCATATGCGTCGCTTTTTTTTTTTCTGCGCACATCGATTTGATTTCTGTTTTCGCCTCTATTTTGCACAGGAGTGCTCAGTCAAGATCTTGTATGTCAGACCGATCTTTACCTAGTACGTATGCATGTCTTCTCTCTTCGCCCAGGTATAACTTTTTGACTGCTCCTACATGGCCATGACATGCAATTTTCCATTCAGATATCATATGAGGACGGTATCTTTTCGAACGTATATGTGATCAAGCATCATGTTCCAGCTTTAGGCGTTTGGTTTCATGCTTGGCGTGCCGGCAAGTTTTACAAGAACTTGGTCCGCCGTACAACCCTGAAAACTGATATATGCCATATTTTCATCTTAGTCATAGTTTTTTACTGTTTCTATATATGACAGAAATTTGTCACGAGTGTCGTTCCGGCAAGTTTTTATATGGGCTTGATCCGTGGGACAACCATGAATATATGCGATATTTTCATCTTGGAATTTTTTATTATATGGCAAAAAATCCTCTCACGATTGTCATTCCGGCAAGTTCTTATATCCGTCGTACAACAGTCTAGACAAGTAAAAAATACATGTATGTATTATGTCAAAATTGAGATTTCTCTCCGGTTGACGTTCCAGCAAGTCCTTATATGAGTTTGGTCCGTTGTACAACTACGGAGACGATTACGAGTGACATGTATATATTATACAAAATATATGATTTCTTCACGGATGGCGTTCCGGCAAGTCACCCTGTGTGCTTGGTCCGTTGCACAATTGTTGAGCGTAAATATAGCTTATGCTTAGATCTGTAGTTGTCTTTTTACTCAAGTGCTACCCTTCTTTTTTTGGTTTTATAGGGAAAGTATTGAGTGCTCCGCCGAGAATAGTTGCTCATAAAGCTAAGTAACAAGCCGGTGACTCTTCCTTCTTTTTTAAATTTGACTAAGCATTCCTTTTAGAAATATATATGTGATCGTATTTATTATATGCCTTTTGCACATATAGATGGTGCATGGAAGTGTTTGTTCCTCCAAATGAATTATCAATTTGTCAATTAGTCGAGCAGCATTTATAGGAGCCTCATACTAGTGACAAGGTTACTCTAGTGATCAGACAACATGTGCTAATGCAATCAGATTTGACACGTCATCCTCGCGGCTTGAATTTGGGGCCTACTCCTAGTGATTATTCATTTCATCTACTAGCATCTTTTTCTAAGCTGGTTATAAAGCCTACATCCTAGGAATCAGGATGGTAACAAAGGTCTAGGTTGGGACGGCCATACAGTTGAGTATGTTCTTCGCCCCAGAGGCTATGTTGAATAGGACAACTCTATCATAAATCATTGTCCATTTTTGTTTGAAAGGAGGAAATAAGAACACATATGATATATATGGACCCATTTATTGCTCCCTCGGTGAATATAAAGTTTTTGATTTACTAAGGTTTTTGATTCACTACTAGAAAGATGGGATCCAAAGACCAAAACTTTTTTTTTCATTTGGTGAATGAACGGTGACCCTGCTTAACATGGTTGTAATGTTGGGCTTCTTTTAGTTGGAGATCAATACGAGGAATATGTTCCCTAAATAGATGATCACCTTCCAAGCTTATATTCCTAGATTTCTTATCTGACTTTTTAGAAGATCTTTATCAGCCCAATCGTGAAAAATTTAAGTGTAACTTAGGAAGATTGGTGTGACCATTTTCATAACAAACGAGAACAACGGGTGTACATTTCAACTTTTATCGCCCGCTGGCTTTGCTGTTGCATGGTTAGGGGGGGGGTGTCTGCTAATTGACGGCCTAATCTAAGTTAAACCTTATCAACTTCTAATGGTTCTTCTTCAGGGAAACAGAGAAACTCATCATCTTACTTGAACACACCAATAGTGAGAATGGTTAACTCTTCACTCGTACCTTCAACTCTTTGTGGTGTGTTGATATAACTTTGGTGCGAAGTGTAAAGGAGGGGCTTCTTCAGTCACTGGGGTAGTACACAATGTTTTGACCGCCACTGCCCTCAATGTTGGCTCCTCGAGAAGCTGATAAGTCGGGCCATGCAACATTGTTGCAGGGAAAGTAAGCATCTTCATTATGTTGATATTGCAATATGGCAAAGCCTGGAATGATCGTAGGAGAAAATCCATATTCTGCGATCATTACTACATCATCATAAGTTGCTCTCATGCTTTAAGATGCACAATTCGCAGAATCATCTTATAGGGTGGTGACATTGCTGCAGCCATGTATCAGTAATAAGTTAAACATGTATTTAATGAGAAGGGTTAATATTTGTATTGAGGCCACACGTCATACAGTCAATTGGAATGCCCTTACAATAGTTTCTTATCATAACAAACTATGGACATTGCAAGAAGAAACATCTCACTAGTAGAAAACTGGGCTTTGGTCACAGGGCAATATTCACATTGGACCCGGTTCAGTCACGAACCGGGACTAATGTGAGCATTGGTCCCGGTTCGTGCGGCCAGGGGCCTGCCAGGCCTCGTGGGGGCATTGGTCCCGGTTCGTCCGGACCCTTTGGTCCCGGTTGGTGGGACAAACCGGGACCAATGGGCCACGCTTCTGGCCCACAAACCTTTAGTCCCGGTTCATACCACAAACCGGGACTAAAGGGCTGGTCCTAGTTGCGGCCAGTGTTTAGTCCCACCTCGCCAACCAAAGGGCGCTCACACCAGTTTATAAGCCCGTCCCTCTCTGCCTTGTTGAGCTCCTCTTAAAATGAAAATAGATGACCTTATACAGGGAATTTGACCTAAATTCACAGTAAATTTCATAGAAATTTATTATGAATTTAGGTTGAATTTCCTCTATAAGCGCATCTATGTTCATTTTTTTATAGTAAATAAAATAAATAAACCTTAATAAAATAAAATAAAATCAACTATAGTAACTAAAATAAAGAAACCTTAATAAATTAAATAAAAATAGCAGCAGTAAAATAAATAAAAATAAAATAATTAAAGTAAAATACATAAGTAATTAGAAATAAAATAAATAAGTTTTTTGTTGTAAGTAGAAACAAAACAAAACAAATAAAGCAAAAGAGAAAACAAAAAACAGAGAAAAAAATTATGCCACCTACTGGGCCACCACGGCCTGAATACGACTTGAAACCCATCCGTGGGCCAGGGTTCAGGCCCGCAGAAGGCCCAGTAGGCCCCACAGGCAAAGAGAACGGTTAGGCCCGAAATCCTGCAGTTGAGAGGAGCTCGAGAGGGTGGGCGCAGCAGCGCTTATAAACCACTCTCGAGCCCTCTCAACTAGCGAGGTGGGACTAAACTTTTGACGCGGGGCAGCACAAGGCCTTTGGTCCCGGTTGGTGCCACCAACCGGGACTAAAGGGGGCATTGGTCTCGGTTCGTGGCACCAACCGGGACCAAAGGCCTTTAGTCCCGGTTGGTGCCACGAACCGGGACCAAAGAGTTCCCTATATATACCCCATCGCCACAGCAGAGCACTCCAGAGTGCTCTGTTTTTTTGGCCGGCGAGGGGAGGGCATTTGGGTGCTCTAGCTCACCTCCTATGCACATGAGGTGTTCGATGAAATGTCCGAGCCACACTAGTTAATCTTTCTCCTCTCGAAACTCGACCTCCGAGCTCCATTTTCCCCGAGATTTGTCTAGGTTTAGCGGTCCGTCACGTCCCGTCCCCGTCTTCACCGCCGTCGATCGCCCGCGCCGATCTCGTCGCCAGCACCACCGTGGTGAGCCTCTTGTTCTTATCTTCTTTCTGAAAGGAAAAAAATTCTTACTTCAGATAGTTACTTGTCTAATTTTGTTACTTTTATTATTCCTTCTTATTACATAGTGCGATGGTTTTGGTATCCGCCCCCGTCGGCCCTCGTCCTGTCTATGATTCGGATGTGGTATATATTATCTTTTTATAACTATTTGGTTCATTTATTGTTTATGAAAAATATACCGACCAACGTGACATAGATTTTATTTATCTAGGAGGTGGTTGAACCGGAAATTCTAACCGACCCTATTGTCAAGAGGTTAAATTTAGTTGAAGAAGAAAACAATTACTTGAAGGAAAAAATAAAAAAATTGAAGAGGAGAAGATGATATTGGAGTTGCATGTTGCGGATGTCGTCGATGATCACAAGATCAAGATGGATGCAATGCGCTTGAAGATTAGAAAGATTAGAAAATATGCCATTCATACCGAGGCTTGGTATCATTATGCCGTTGGATCAATTGTTACCTTGGTTGCGATTATGATCGCATTTGTTTTCGCATTGAAATGTTTTACATAGTTTCAATGTATGGTTTAATTAATTAGATGCTTTGGAGAGCTATATATATGTTGTTAGATGAGAACTATGTATGTACTTTGGTTTTAATGTGATGATGAACTTCTATTAATTTGGTCACTTAATTATCTATTCATGATGTTCTGTAATGGTTTTTGACACACTTAATTATATATAATGCACGCAGATGAACCGGCAATGGATGTACGGTGACAGACACACCTCCGAGTACATTAAGGGCGTGCATGATTTTCTCGAAGTGGCTGAGGCAAACAAGCAGAATGGTTTTATGTGTTGTCCATGCCTATATGTGGGAATACAAAGTCTTACTCTGACCGGAAAATCCTTCACACTCACCTGCTTTACAAGGGTTTCATGCCACACTACAATGTTTGGATGAGGCACGGAGAAATAGGTGTTATGATGGAAGACGGCGAAGAAGAAGAGGACGATGACAACTATGTGCCCCCTGAATACGGTGATGCTGCAACGGGGGAAGCTGCTAAAGATCAAGAGGAACCAGACGATGTGCCCAATGATGCTGCAAGGGGGAAGCTGCTGAAGATCAAGAGGAACCAGTGCCCGATGATGATGATCTCCGCCAGGTCATTGTCGATGCAAGGACGCAATGCGAAAGTCAAAAGGAGAAGCTGAAGTTCGATCGCATGTTAGAGGATCACAAAGAAGGGTTGTACCCCAATTGCGAAGATGGCAACACAAAGCTCGGTACCGTACTGGAATTGCTGCAGTGGAAGGCAGAGAATGCTGTGCCTGACAAAGGATTTGAAAAGCTATTGAAAATATTGAAGAAGAAGCTTCCAAAGGATAACGAATTGCCCGACAGTACATACGCAGCAAAGAAGGTCGTATGCCCTCTAGGATTGGAGGTGTAGAAGATACATGCATGCCCTAATTACTGCATCCTCTACCGCGGTGCGTACAAGGATCTGAACGCATGCCCAGTATGCGGTGCATTGCGGTATAAGATCAGACGAGATGACCCTGGTGATGTTGACGGCGAGCCCCCCAGGAAGAGGGTTCCTGCGAAGGTGATGTGGTATGCTCCTATAATACCACGGTTGAAACATCTGTTCAGAAACGAAGAGCATGCCAAGTTGATGCGATGGCACGGTGAGGATCGTAAGAAAGACGGGAAGTTGAGAGCACCCGCTGACGGGTCGGAGTGGAGAAAAATCGAGAGAAAGTACTGGGCTGAGTTTGTAGCTGACCCAAGGAACGTATTGTTTGGTTTAAGCGCGGATGGCATTAATCCTTTCGGGGAGTAGAGCAGCAATCACAGCACCTGGCCCGTGACTCTATGTATGTATAACCTTCCTCCTTGGATGTGCATGAAGCGGAAGTTCATTATGATGCCAGTTCTCATCCAAGGCCCTAAGCAACCCGGCAACGACATTGATGTGTACCTAAGGCCATTGGTTGAAGAACTTTTACAGCTGTGGAATGGAAACGGTGTACGTACGTGGGATGAGCACAAACAGGAGGAATTTAACCTGCACGCGTTGCTGTTTGTAACCATCAACGATTGGCCCGCTCTCAGTAACCTTTCAGGACAGACAAACAAGGGATACCACGCATGCACGCACTGTTTAGATGACACTGAAAGTATATACCTGGACAAATGCAGGAAGAATGTGTACCTGGGCCATTGTCGATTTCTTCCGACCAACCATCAATGTCGAAAGAAAGGCAAGCATTTCAAAGGCGAGGCAGATCACCGGAAGAAGCCCGCCATGCGTACCGGTGATCACGTACTTGCTATGGTCAATGATTTACACGTAATCTTTGGAAAGGGTCCCGGCGGACTAGCTGTTCCGAATGACGCTGAGGGACATGCACCCATGTGGAAGAAGAAATCTATATTTTGGGACCTACCCTACTGGAAAGAGCTAGAGGTCCGCTCTTCAATCGACGTGATGCACGTGACGAAGAACCTTTGCGTGAACCTGCTAGGCTTCTTGGGCGTGTATGGGAAGACAAAAGATACACCTGAGGCACGGGAGGACCTGCAACGTTTGCACGAAAAAGACGGCATGCCTCCGAAGCAGTATGAAGGTCCTGCCAGCTACGCTCTTACGAAAGAAGAGAAAGAAATCTTGTTTGAATGCCTGCTCAGTATGAAGGTCCCGACTGGCTTCTCGTCGAATATAAAGGGAATAATAAATATGCCAGAGAAAAAGTTCCAGAACCTAAAGTCTCGTGACTGCCACGTGATTATGACACAACTGCTTCCGGTTGCATTGAGGGGGCTTCTACCGGAAAACGTCCGATTAGCCATTGTGAAGCTATGTGCATTCCTCAATGCAATCTCTCAGAAGGTGATCGATCCAGAAATCATACCAAGGGTAAGGAGTGATGTGGCGCAATGTCTTGTCAGTTTCGAGCTGGTGTTCCCACCATCCTTCTTCAATATCATGACGCACGTCCTAGTTCATCTAGTCGACGAGATTGTCATTCTGGGGCCCGTATTTCTACACAATATGTTCCCCTTTGAGAGGTTCATGGGAGTCCTAAAGAAATATGTCCGTAACCGCGCTAGGCCAGAAGGAAGCATCTCCATGGGCCATCAAACAGAGGATGTCATTGGGTTTTATGTTGACTTCATGCCTGGCCTTAAGAAGATAGGTCTCCCTAAATCGCGGTATGAGGGGAGACTGACTGGAAAAGGCACGCTTGGAGGGGACTCAGTAATATGCAGGGACGGATAATCTTGGTCTCAAGCACACTACACAGTTCTACAGAACTCTACCTTGGTGACCCCGTATGTCGATGAACACAAGAATAGTCTGCGCTCCAAACACCCGGAGCAGTGTGACGACTGGATTACATGTGAACACATCAGGACTTTCAGCAGTTGGTTGGAAACACGTCTCAGAGGTGACACCACTGTTTGTGATGAGTTGTACTCGTTGTCCAGGGGACCATCTTCGACTGTATTGACTTACAAAGGATGCGAGATAAATGGGAATACATTTTACATGATCGCCCAAGATCAAAAGAGCACCAACCAAAACAGCGGTGTCCGCTTTGATGCAGCAACCGAGAGGGGAAAGGACACATATTATGGTTACATAATGGACATATGGGAACTTGACTATGGACATGATTTTAAGGTCCCTTTGTTGAAGTGCAAATGGGTCAATCTATCAGGAGGCGGGGTACAGGTAGACCCACAGTACGGAATGACAACAGTGGATCTGAACAATCTTGGGTACACTGACGAACCGTTCGTCCTAGCCAATGATGTGGCACAGGTTATCTATGTGAAGGACATATCTACCAGACCGAGGAAAAGAAAAGATAAGGAAGCGAATACATCATACGATGAGCCAAAGCGCCACATAGTTCTTTTAGGAAAAAGGGACATTGTGGGAGTGGAGGGCAAGACAGACATGTCTGAAGATTATGAAAAGTTTCATGAAATTCCTCCCTTCAAAGTCAAGGCTGACCCAAGCATCCTGATAAACGATGAAGATTATCCATGGTTACGGCGCAATAAGCAAATGACACAAGCGAAGAAAGAGTGAAGACTTTCTCCCGCAACTATTATGATGATACCATGCCAACTTTGTAACAGACAAGTATGATACCATTGTCCGTTTTGTACAAGAAGTGCATCTAGTTTTTGCCGTAACCCTCTCAACTTTCTTGCACATGCTATGTGGATGAAATGATGATACCATGCCAACTTTCAACCTTTTCAGAGTTCATTTAAAATGCTTTTCAATTTTAGGGTCTTATAGCTCAAAATAATTAGTAAATGCATGAAAAATAACAGGCCAAAAATTAAAAATTATGCCACCTACTGGGCCACCATGGCCTGAATACGATTAGAAACCATCCATGGGCCAGGATTCAGGCCCGCAGAAGGCCCAGTAGGCCCACTGGCATGTACAGAGAGGTTAGGCCCGTAAGCCTGCTTTAGAGAGGAGCTCGACAGCTCAGGCGCACCGCACCTTATAAACAGGTGCGGCTCTCTCTCAGCTAGCGAGGTGGGACTAAACTCACCACCACGTCGCTGTGCAAGGCCATTGGTCCCGGTTGGTGGCACGAACCGGGACCATTTCCACCCTTTGGTCCCTGTTGGTGCCACGAACCGGTACTAATGAGGCGGTGGCCCCACGAGCACCTTTAGTACCGGTTCGTGGCACGAACCGGTACTAGAGTTTCTTACTAAGCAGTTTTTTAGTCCCACCTCGCTAGCTGAGAGGCACTAGGAGCGGTTTATAAGCCCTGAGTGCAGAGACGATGAAGAAGAGGCGCAATGCTCACGTTGCTTAGCTTCAAGCCTTGAGGAATAAGGTAGACTACATGGAGCTATGTGGAGTGCAGTCTACACTATTCCGAAAGGCTTGAAGCAAATCAACGAGCATTGCGCCTCTTTTTTATTTTTAATAACTTATTACAACTCCGGACTTCTTGTGTTCCGACAAAATAAAATAAACTTTAATAAAATTTATGAAACTAAAATTAACAAAGTATTTTCTGTTCAAAACATTATAAGAAACCTCTATTATTATTGAAACTAAAATCATATAAAATTGATGCAACTAAAATTATCGAAGTATTTTCTGTT
>NC_057796.1:32170957-32184544 GCF_018294505.1 Triticum aestivum | reverse complement strand
CCCCGCGGTCCTCCTCACCTTGGTCCGGCCGGCGCCCTTTTTCATATATATGCTTGTTTTTTTCATATATATGCTTGTTTTTTCATATATATGATGATATGTTCATGTATGAGTATATGTATGTATATATGTTCTCTGTGTATATATATGTTCATGTATATATGCAAAAGATAGATTTTTAGAAAAGTTAGGATTTTTTTTCTGTTCATAGATTTTTTTGGTGATATTAATTATTGTAGAATATGCAAATGTTTGTATATTCATATGAACAATGCATTAGGCAAAACCTTTACTTTTTTCGAAATTTTCTATTTGAACATTTTTTTATGAATGAGAGGAAAAAGGAAAATAAGAAGAGGAAGAAAGGGGGAGAAGAGGAGAGGAAGAAGAGGAGAAATAAATAAGAAGAGGAAAAAAGAAGAAAAAGAAGAGGAGAAGAAGAAAGGAATAGAAGAGAAGAAGAAAAAAATAGAATTTTCTATTTTTTTCTTCTTCTCTCCTCTATTCCTTTCTTCGTCTCCTCTTTTTTTTCTTCTTTTTTTTTCTTCGATCTTCTCCTCTATTCCTTTTCTTCTTCTCCTCTTTTTATTTCTTCTTCGTTTTCTTATGTTTTACCGGGTCTGTCGTCGTCGATATACCCCTCTCCCGATAACTTCAACACGACGGGGGTCGATATACCCCCTCCCCGATAATATTATTTTCCCATGTACGTATATCGTCGTTGTCGATATAACCCCCTCCCGATAACTTCAACACGTGGGGGGGGGTCGATATACCCCCTCCCCGATAAGATTATTTTCCCATGTATGTATGTCGTCGTTGTCGATATATATAACTCCCTCCCAGATAACTTCGACATGATGGACGGTCGATATTTATACCCCCTCTCGACCGTGATAACTTATACCACGGGAGCACCCCCCGGCCCTCTCGCTCGACCAAAACTCTCGAGGACACCCAAACCCTAGAAAAAAACGATGTCGGTCTCCTACCCCCTCCCGCCGCGCCCCTACCCTTGAAGCGTTGCCGAGGCCACCCCAAACCCGGAATAAGCTAGGTCTACGTTTGCACTAATATATCCACCTGCTGTCATGTTTGTGTAATAATTGCCATGTTGTAATATTTGCAGAAACAATGGAGCACGGACGAGACGAGCAAGCAGAAGAGGTGTTGGGGGACATAATCTTAGCCGGAGGTGATATCTTGTCGTATCTTAACAACAATGATGGTCTGGAAGAACAGGGTGAAGAAGCAGGCTACGGTGATCGAAGAGTGGAGGAGGAAAGACATGATTATGATGGCTCCGGTGACCCAATGCTGGTGCAAGAAGGAGCCCGTGGTGACGGCTCCGATGACCAAACAGAGTCCGGCCAGGTAAATATATTAGTTAAGCCTGTGCTGACTAGCTAATTGATGCATTCATTGTTTTGGTATGTACACATATTAATTAACACTCGTCTTTCTTCTTTTTTCTAGCCCTCCAGATCGAGCACAACTGCGGTAAAGAGACGAGGCCCGAAGAGAAAGTTGCGCTCGGATGAAAGGTTTGAGATCACAGCAATCGCGCGCGACGGCCAACGGATTGAACCCATCCGGACAAAGGATGCATTTGCTGCTCAGTGCGGGGTTCTAGTTAGGGACAAGATCCCGATCAGCATCCACCAATGGTATAAGCCTAAGAAGGAAGACCCTGAGGTGTCTTATGTCAATGATATGCAGAAAGATGATCTTTGGACTGAGCTGAAGGCAAATTTCACCCTACCGCCAGAGGAGGATCCGGAGAAGCCAGTTAAAGAGCAATTAATCAAGTCTCATGCTCTTAAGAAGATGGGAGACCTATTCAGGAGGTGGAAGAATGAGCTGAAAACGTTTGTCGACAAAGAAGAGACACCAGAATTCATCGGCCGGTATGAGAAGATCAAAGATCACTGGCCCGCATTTGTGGCCCACAAGACATCGGAAAAGAGTAAGAAGATGTCAGTGACAAACAAGAAGAATGCTACGAAGAAGAAGCTTCACCATCGCACGGGGTCAGGTGGCTACCTCAAAGCCCGACCTAAGTGGGCCAAGGCTGAGAATGATCTGCTTGAAAAAGGGATCGAACCACAGACAATGAACTGGACAGACCGTTGCCGGACTTGGTTCTTCGGGGCTGGCGGAACCTTGGACCCTGTATCAGGGAGGTGCGTTTGGACGAACGAGCTTTTGAGAATACCAGTCAAGAAGATTCAGCAATATATCGATGCAGTGCAGGAAGGGACGTTCGTTCCAGACAGAGAGAACGACTAGCTCACAATGGCCCTCGGGAATCCTGAGCACCCTGGATGGACACGAGGCACGCCAGGCTCCGTTCCGTGGAAGGCTGGTTTTCCGGACGCGGGCGGTTACAAAAGCCAGGAGAGGAGGAAAAAAGTGGAGCAGATCCAAATTCAGAAGCTGCACGAAAGGGTTCAAGCGCTAGAGGAACGAGACGGCAATCGACATGCCGAAACTGCCCCCGAAGCTACACCGCCATCTCAGCGGAGAAGCAGCGTGGCTTCCATCGAGCTGCTTCAGCTGGAGCATGCGGCTCCTGCTAGCTACCCCGTGGATGCTATCACGGAGTCTCAACATTGCCACCTTATTGCGGAATGGCAGAACTTCAAAGTCAAGGCGGCTGTTGGCTCTGTTTTACCTCTTGAACCCGGCGCAACCTACCACTGCCGGCCGATTCCAGAAGGATATGCTAGGGTGATGGTGGATGAAATAACGGAAGGATTTGAGGAGCTCCAGCTTGACCACCCTACCGGTGAAGGGGAGACTCGGCTGGGTTCTGCTCTGAAGACTCCATGCCTATGGCGGAAGGAGCTCATCAAGCTTCCGAAATGGACGGCTCCGGCGAGTAAGGGCACTCCGCCTCCTCCTCCGCCTCCTCCTCCGGCGAGTGATCAGGGCACTCAGCCTCCTTCTCCGGCGCGTGGCGGCACTCCTCCTCCTCCTCCGCCTCCTCCTCCGGTGAGTGATCAGGGCACTCAGCCTCCTTCTTCGGCGCGTGGCGGCACTCCGCCTCCTTCTCCGCCTGCGCCGGCGCGCCAGAGCAGCCAACCTCCTCCTTCTCCGCATCGTCAGCAAGGGCGGAAGAGACCCGCCGCCGCTGCGGCTGCTCCGACGCGTCGTAGTCCTTCTCCTCCGCCTCGTAAGCAAGGAAAGAAGATAGCCGCAGCCGCTCCGTCTGCTCTGCCGGCGTCTAGCAGTACAGCTGCCAGAGGCGGGAGGCAATACAGATTCGGTCCTTCTCTGAAGACTCCAGAGAAGTTACCATACGAGAGGACCGAGGAGGAAACCAGGAAGATCATGCAAGCCGAAGTGACAAACTTCTTTGAAGGGGTGAAAGCAAAGAAACATCCACCTCCGGAGGAGAAGGTAGATCCGGTGAAAGCAAAGCGCACTCTGGCTGCCCTGACAAAACCACCAAAGTCTCCGCCGAGAGGCAACTATGAGCGCATTCTTGCAAAGACATATGCCGAAGCGGAGCGGTCGGGAAGTACTGTCAGTGATCAAAGGTTAAAAGAACGACGAGCTGGGCGAACAAGCCAACCAATCATGCCCCCCCGCTCAAGGTGTCAAAAGACATCGTCGCTAATGATCCGAGGATGGTGCCCGGTTATAGCAATCTTGGAGATTACCTGCCCGACGATGTACATTATGAAATCATGGAGGTGGACGAACAAAAATACCATTACGGGAAGCCTCTCGTCAAAGATGAAAGATCTCTAACAACGATGATGCGAAGATTACATGATTGGTACATGAAAACCTGCAGAGAGTCCGATGGGACGAGTACTTTGACGCTGAGAGTTAAACCGGAGCATGACCTCGTTGGAATTGAACTGTTGAATGTTCCATTTGAGGATTTCTTCCAGTTTTACAATCAAAAGGCCCTCGATAAAACAACGATCACTTGCTACTGTCTGTAAGTAGTACTACTTCTGTCATTAAGTCTCTCTATATAGGTCAACTCTTTCATTGCATGTATTTATAATTATCCTCACTATATTATGCAGATTGAAGATCGCCGAATTGAAGAAAAGACAAATCGGTGATATTGGGTTCATTAACACAAATCTCATAGATGCATATACGGTTGAAAAACATCCCAAAGAAGCCGAGGCCAACTTGCTACAATCGTTGGTATTAAATCAAAACAAAGATATAATACTCTTTCCTTACAACTTCAAGTGAGTGTTACTGTCTTGTGCATATTCGGTTTCCTTTATTAGTCCAGGTTATGGTAATGTAATTGATGACTTATGCATGCATGCGCAGCTTCCACTATATTCTCCTAGAGATTAAGCTTGAGCAGGGAGTAGTAACCGTCTTAGACTCGAGACGAAAAGATCCCCAGGACTATGCGAACATGACTCAAATGCTCGAGAAGTACGTTAAATCGATCATTATCCACCATATCAGCAACTTTGTTCATTTCCTGATATCAAGTAATTGTTTTCTTTGTCTGGCAGGGTTTGGAGAAAATTCACCACAAAAGCTCCGGGACTGCCGAAGAAGCTGCAATTTAAACACCCGAAAGTAAGTACTATAGTAGCATGTTCCGCGCATCTTCTAGTGATTCAAGCGCTAGTTTCATCAATACCATTTAGCATGCTTGCTTATCAGTTTGATTGACCTCTATTTCTTGTAAAGTGGTTGTGGCAGGAACCCGGGAATAATTACTGTGGATACTACGTTTGCGAGTCCATCCGCTACACCACCTGTGAGCGGGGCTACTCTGACGAACAATATGAAGTGCGTAAGCAATAATATTCACAATTTTATTTTATTACCATCATTTGTGTTGAGTTTCATTTATTCATATATATATGTATTGACCCCCTTCTTCAAATAAGATGTTTCGGAAGCGGGATGAACTCCAAGCACCAGATGGTATGCGAGGAATTCAAGAGGAATTGGCGGCATTCTTCCTTGACCACGTGATCGCTGAAAACGGAGAATACTATGTGGACCCTGTGTTCTTACAATTTAATTAGGAGATTGTATTGTAAGAGATAATTATTGTATATATGTAGCCGGTAGTGTCGGATAAATATACGAGAACTTGTTGTTCGACCAATCTCTCGGAGAAGGAGAGGTGGTCGATATCACTTCTCCCTGTATGCATATGTTCATGACGATCTTCTGTTTCCTTCATTTGATTACTAGCTAGCGTGTCTAGTCCTCTCCATACGTATATAGTACGTAGCGTCGACCAAGCACGGAGATAAGACAGGACACTTCTCTCTATTAATTAGCTAGCTAACACAATATATGAAACACCTAAATTAACCCCCCAAAACCCCTAAACCACCCCCTTTCAAAAAAAAACAAAAACCTCAGCTTCTGCCAGGTGCTGACGCGTGGATGCCTATTGGTCCCGGTTGGTGACACCAACCGGGACAAAAGGCCCTGCCTATTGGTCCCGGTTGGTGGCACCAACCGGGACCAAAGGCCCCCCTGCCTGGGCTGGCAGCAGCGGCCACGTGGAGGACCTTCTGTCCCGGTTCGTGTAAGAACCGGGACTAAAGGGTTAGGGCTTTAGTAACGACCATTTAGTCCCGGTTCGAAAACCGGGACAAAAGGCCCTTACCAACCGGGGTAAAAGCCCCTTTCCCTACTAGTGTCTAAATGTCTTCTTATATAAACACGACATGAAGACCAACCCAAAAGAGTCGTATTGCTTCATAAGGCATAAGAAAAATAAATAAACATTGTAATCAAATAGAATGGATCCCAAGTATACCACACAAGCAAAAATAGCACAGATCGAGCACTAGTTTTTGAAGGTAAGGCATCCATCACACAACATTTGCATGTTGAATCTTGGAAGTATCACTATTTTCAAATGATATGCTGTAACACCTAATCATAATTCTTCAAAAAAAACAATGCAATAATTGGTATGACATGAGAGGCTATTCTCTCATATAAAAAATATATGCATGGCAATTAAAATAAAAAGAGAAAATAATAAAATGGCAACGTCACTTTTGGCTGAAAAGTGTATGTTCAATAATAAAATGCATACATGTGGTACCCCTGTTTCTAAATATTTGAACAGCAAAAACATCTTACATTGTTTAAAGAGGGAGTACCTTTGAAACTAACTTGTTCCTCAAAATCGATCGTCCAAACCCATGGTTCGATCAATAAAAATATAACATAGTATTAAACTCAAGTACATAATCCAAAAATACAAACAACATATAACGAGTCTCTAACTAAATCACACATTTGGCAAAGGGTAGATTATGATAATTTGTCTGGTTTAGTCACTTAAAATATTTTCCCTTATGTTTATACCCCAGCCATCAGAATCCATATCCGAGTGAGGATGCCGCTAGGTCGACAACCATTCTACCCTCGTAGCCACAATGGTGGGGCTAGCGCCGATGCCATCTGAGGCCGTCCATCCTGCTGAGTGGGCTTTGCATGCCGGCCTCCACCAGCGACGGCAGGGAAAGACGGGGCGGGTGGCTAGGGTTCACCCAAGTCCCCCTGCCCGGGGGGAGTGTGTGGTACCTCCTTAGCTTTATTCTTGGCATTGGCCTGATACGTCGGCATGTACACTTAAGAAAAGAACACAACAAACTCAAATCGTCGGTGGCTCGGTGCAATCTCGATGGATATGCCGACCGTCTATTACTAATCGTTTATAGTTACAACTATTTGGATTCAAGTATTTTTTAACTTTATTTTTTCCAGGGAAAGTATTTTTATTTGAAGGTGATTTATTCTTAATGTTACTTTGTAGATAAACCATCACCCGAGAGTTTACTTCGCTCGGCCAAATAATGGCCTACTCTGCCGATCGCTTTCCTTTTTAATGAATCAAGGTCCTATCTGGTACTGGTCAACAGCCAACTGTTGTTGTAATTATTGTACACTTAATTCTCTTTTACACCTTGATCATTTGCATATGTAAACTGGCTGACCTTATCCTTCGTACACTATGCATAGAAGCACGAAGTCTCTATTTTTATCTTCATGTAAAGGAGAATTAAAGTCAAGTCTTCTCTTGGCAGATAGAATTGGCACATTATAAGTCTAGTCATAATAAGAGTATTATAAATAGTATCATGCATGGCATTTTAGCTGAGATGGCACACAATTAAATAAGAAAAGAGAGAGTTGAGTATCATGATATGATATTGTATCATATTGAACAATGTAGTAACTAGTATGTGTTATGCATTACAATAAATGAAGTTTCTATGATACCAAATTATGATAGTTTGCATTGTGGGGGTAGTATACTTCCCATCGTGACCAGCCTAACCGATCGTCGATCGATCTACCTGTCACATGGGCACATGCATGCAACTAGTTGCCTAGAATCCCGTTCAACCTAAGTCAATTTAATTAGTCGACTATAGTTTTTTAGTTAGTTGCACAAGTCAAGTCTTCTATGCATAGTCTACCAAGGAGTACTTCGGTACGTACACATACGAAAAGAACACGCCAAACTCGAATCGTCAGTCCTTCGGTGCAATCTAGATGGATATGTCGACTGTCTATTACTAATCGTTTAGTTATAGAGCTATTTGGATTCAAGTATTTTTATTTGAAGGTGATTTATTCTTAATCTTACTTTGTACATAAACAATCACCAGAGAGTGTACTTCGCTCCACCAAACAATGGCCTACTCTACCGATCGCTTTCAGTTTTAATGGATCAAGATCCAGTCTCGTACTTCTCAACAGTCAACTGTTGTTGCAACTATTGTACACTTAATTATTTTTTATACACTTGATCATTTGCATATGTAAACTCGCTGATCTTCTCCTTTTTTTGCGGGGCTGATCTTCTCCTTGTAGACTATGCATAGAAGCACGAAGTCTCTATGTTTATCTTGTCTAAAGGAGAATTAAAGTCAAGTCTTCTCTTGGTCAGGAAAAATTGGCACGTTATAAGCGATCGATCTAGCTTGTCACGTGGGCACATGCAACTAGCTGCCTGGATTCCCGTTCAAGCTTAGTCAATTTAACTAGTCAACTATAGTTTTTTTAATTAGAGCATCCCAACACACACACACAGACATACACACACACACACAACCCATTTACCAAGCTCACAAACCAATTGTAAAAAAGCGGTTTGCAATCCCCTTGTTATTTACTCGGGTAATTTGGTGGTCATTGAGAGTAGCCACAATGGATAGTAACATGGGCATGTTACTACTCTATGTTACTACATCTATAGTGGGGAGTAAGATATGTGTGGTAACATGCAACACTTCAGTTATTAGACTATAGACTCATCTTGCCTTGATATGTGTGATGTTACTCATATTAGTAGTAACTAACTATGCTATCACATGGCTCTTTTTTCTTCATTTATTGCTTGCCACATCATCTATTTTATCTAGATATGTGTGATGTTACTACCTATGTTACTCCCATTGTGGGTAGTCTGAAACCATAAGGCTGGTCATAGTGGGAAGTAACTTAGACTAGTAACATGCATATGTTACTAGTCGATGTTACTACCTCCATAGTGGATAGTAACATATGGATGGTAACATACAAGCCTTCATTAATTGAGATATAGACTCATTTTACCTCGGGATGTGTTATGTTACAGTAACATATTATGTTACCACAAGCATCTCTTTCCTAATTAACTCCATGCCACATAAGCAATTTTTTCTTGGGATGTGTTAGATAACTATCTAAGTTACTCCCACTATGGCTAGCCTAAAGAGTGGAGGACGGTCTGCGAGTACTCGCGTAATTTGGGGGTCATTGAAACCATAAAGAGTGGAGGACGGTCTGCGAGTACTCGCGTAATTTGGAGGTCACTGAAACCATAAAGAGTGGAGGACGGTCTGTGAGTACGGAGGCGATTGTTTTTTATATTGCTATTATTTAGCTTGTGATTTTTCATTACTAGTTTTGAATATTATAATAGGGAAGCAAATAAGGTTGCCCATGAGCTTGCTAAGTTAGCTAGATTTTCTCCCGACTTTTGACTGGTTTGAGGAGCCTCGAAGTGCAATTGTGCCCTTCCTCATAAACAATGTGTTTGTTATTCTAAATGGATAAGTGATGTGTTTTTTCAAACAAAATACTCACTGATTTAATTTCTTCAACAAACACTATTTCTCGACAACTTTACACACGTGCACAATGCTCAAATAAAAATGGGTTCAATGAGTACAAAGCATAAATCATTGATTGCACACCCGAATAGTAGGCTTGGAGGCACCCTTGAGCCGAGGGTTAGCCCATCTCTCCGTCCGCCTAGCCCATAATGTTAGACATATGGCCAGCTCTAAGGGATTATATAGAGTGATAAACGTGCCCTTTTCTAGTTGGCAAACTGGTAGGCCCGCCCCCGTTAACTAAATCCCATCCACAACTCCCGCCTTTGCATCCAAAAAAGCATTACTCCCGCCCAGCCGGTAGGATCAGCGGAGATAGCCTCTCTTCAGGTGCTCGACTTCACGGGGGGTGCTTCAGTACCCGATAGACCTCCTTAGACTATGCTAGCTTAGATCTAGCATCGGAGGCAACACTATCTTAGATCTAGGTTACGAAGGCAATGCAAGCTTATAGCTAGAATATGAAGGTATCACTACCTAAGAGCTAAAGTCTGAAGAAAAAAAATGCTCTGAGGGGACATTCGGGACTTGAATAAAGGTCATTGACATTTCAGATTCTCCCCTATCTCCTCGCCACGCTCCAGTTATATGTACATAATGTCGAAGGTTTGGTCGTGGCAGGGATGTCCTAGCACGGCAATGTCTCCTTCTCCTGGCCATGTCTGCGACGTGACCCGACCATATTTGTCCGAGCTAGTTTGTTGAGCCCTTGACCTCTCCTACCGCCACATTCCCATCTGTCCAGTCCAACAACGTGACTCCGAGCCAACTGCGCCTCCTTCTCTCCATCTTCGCCTTCCCAAGCACAAAGTGAAAGAGTTAGTGTCCAAAGCTTTGGCCCTCCCAACATGACGGGAGGCACTCTACTCACACAAAAAAGTTGTGGATATTTACATGGCATCTCATTGTGCATATTGCATTAGTGACCTTGCCTTTCTCAACATGAAAACTGGAGGGGAGGAATACTCATAAGACATTTGTCATATTCTTGTATGGTTGTAGTAACCCAACTACTCCCTTTGGCATGAGAGGAAGGTTAATAGTACAGCCGATAATCAGCTAAAAGAAGTTGTCACATCATTTATAGTCAACCTAATAGCCGGCATGTACTGTAGTAAGCTACAAATGTGTACTATTATGTTAATAAGTGTTCCACCTTACAACCTCACAAAGTGTCTTGGAGTTTATGCTAGAGCTAGCTCTTAATCTATAGTCTGATTCCCTTCTTTCTCATGCAAAGCAAAGATATAATATTTGAACTCTAATAGCCTGTTTACGTCACCTTATTGTTGACTCTCTGAGTTAATTACCATAGTTCCAGTTGCCTACTCATGAATGGGAGAGAGTTTTGGTAATTACAAGTTTGGCATGTTTCATTTCTCTCTTTTCTCTACTCCTTTCTAGGAGTTTTTCGTTGATGGAGGCCTTCTAGTATTCAATGAATTGCATCACCACCAGTCTATTGACCATGGAAAGGGTTGAGGCTAGTCATAGTGGGGAGTAATTTAGACTAGTGCCATGCTCCCTCTAGAATTAAAATACGTCAAAATATATTCATTTCTCTGACAAGTATTTTTGGACGGAGCGAGTATGATACTAGTTTATATTACTGCCAAGTTATCAATATGCACTACTAGGGAAAAGCCTAGCAGCAGCGCGGGTTTTAGGCCTATCAGTAGCGCGGGCAGGAGCGCTACTGGTACGGCGCTACAGCTAAAGGTTAGCAGTAGCGTTGGTTAACCCACGCTACTGCTACACCGACTTAGTAGTAGCGCTTTCTCCACACAGCGCTACTGGTAATTACTAGTAGCACTTCTCCCAGCCCGCGCTACTACTATTATTCCATATTTTATTTCTTTTTTATTTCATGTTGTATTCATACACCTCTATATAAGTTTTCATACAGCAGCAATTTAGAGATTGTTTTTACATCATAATGAGTTATTACATCACTGGGTGAAAGAACCGTGGACTAGTTTCAAGTGGATGGACATCCACTTGAAACTAATCTGCGGTTCTTTCACCCAATGATATAATAAATATCATTATCATCATCATCATATCATTAACAACTTATCATCACAATACATCATTGTCATATAACACCTCCTCATGATCATCGTTTTCATCGATGAGACATCACATAGCAAGTTGGTCACTAGTCATAATCACAACTACTCCTCATCATCAACTCTAACACATTGTACCACATAATAAACATATTGTACCTCATAGGACCTACTACATTCTCTTAGGACCTACTATATTCTCTAAGGTAAAATAGCAAAAAACAAGATAGCCCCTGGCTCTCCATTATGGAGAATGGAGATTATCCTGTCTCCAATTCTTGCCTTTTGCTTAATGTTGCTTCCAAGAACCTCCTTACGAATGTCCAAACATTTTTTCCATTCTTTGATTAGCATGTGTTCACCGGTTTCAGAAATCCGATATGCACAGGTGAGATCCGTAGGATGACCTGGCTGTATGTTCAGAACTTCAAGGCGACCATTCTGATACATCAAATGAGGCACACAATCCATCGGGATTTTCCGTTGAAAAACATAGTAATAACTTCGTAGTTAGCAATGATGTACTAGTTTTAGAAGTATACAAAAGATGCACAGATGTCATAATAGTTAAAAACCTTACCAGTGTATCTCCATAGAAGTTATCGTGGTTCAACACGTGCACTAGTGGCACGTATTCGCCATAATTTGGAGGAGTTCGATAATAAGTATTGTAATTCTCAAAGTAAGTACAAAATGCGATCAGATGATTTTTCTCCTTAAAGTTAATTCGGAGCCATCGGTGTAGTGGGTTTTGTCTACCATCTTCCGCACATTCTTTGAAGAATGAAAATAAGCTATCAATGGAAATAAGCTGTCAACTATTTTGAAATAAACAATATAAATTAGTTAATAACTATGTTTGAGAAACTCACATAGCAGTAGAATCAGAAGCGTATCAACAAGGACCCAAATGTCCATATTGTTTTGCTCGATGTCAGGATCACCAAGATCCATGGTCACAACCATACCCTCATAAAAACCATACATTTTGCAAAGTGCTTCCCAATTTTGGCAACCAAAATGGGTTACGCTCTGAGAATTGTACAGATTTACTTCAAAATCCATATCATGATGGGTCCTTAGGTGTATTTTCTTTGTTTCAAAATTTTCATGGTCTTCAAAACCGATCCTCTCCAATATATAGCGTCTTGCATGGCATGGGATAAGCTAGTCGAACTGTAAAAGATGAAAATTAGACGTTGAAATAGTTGAAGTCGTGCTTAATTACGAAAAAAACACTTGTCGTCGTTGCGTACCGTTTCAACGTCGAAGGTCTCCTCGAGCTTAATGCTGAAGCGCCGATCTTCGTCCAGGTGAGGGCACCTGTCGCACAGACCTCGACCGTCGTGGCACCAGCTGCACTCCCTCGGGAGACTTTCGCCATCCGAGTACGACATTTCCTACATTCATAATTCAAAGATTAAACTTGTAGAATTAAATATATGTACTAAAAACCTAAATTAGATCATTATTTTTCGAGAAAACCCAGGCCACTCGATATTTCCTACATATTCTAGCACAAGTCATGCCAGAATTCACGGAAAAATCCGGCATGACCTTTGCTAAAAAAGGACATATCGAGCGCCTGAAATTTGTCGGAACGGAAATTAATCAACACTCCGACAAAACATAGGCCACTCGGAGGTGTGGCCACTTGGGCAACCACATATCCTATTTGAGCAACACAGGATATACATGTTTTTATCTACATCATATATATCTTATAGGACTCATATTGACATGGAGATTTGGCTGGTCTCACCTCGAGGTCGGAGGGGGTCGGTGACGGGGACGACGGCGGGGATGATGGAGGGGCTCCTTGATTTCTGCAAAAGCAAAAACCCTATAAGTTATCACTAATACATCCCGAATAATTGCTTAAACTAAAAAAATAACAACAAATATGACATGTTCAACTAGTTCTGTTAATTCAACTAGTTCTTACTAAATATAAACTTACTATAAATAGAAAAAAAAACGTGTTCTTTCTAACAATAAAGTAGTTCAACTAGTTATATTAATTTTCTTACTAAAAATACATTATTTCTATTAATTCAACTAGTTCAACTAGTTTATTAATTTACTTACTAAACTAGTTCAACTAAAACTAAACTAGTTCAACTAGTTTATTAATTTACTTACTAATTATTTTAAACACTTACTAAATAAACTAGTTCTATTAAGCACTTACTATAAATAAACTAGTTCTATTAAGCACTTACTAAATAAACTAGTTCTATTAAGCACTTAATATAAATAAACTAGTTATATTAATCACTTACTAAATAAACTATTTCTATTAAACATTTGCTAAAAATTCTACTACCCTAGTTCTACCCTAAATTTTCTTACTTCTGTTCTATTCAAAACACCTAAAATAGTCA
>NC_057796.1:32169143-32170270 GCF_018294505.1 Triticum aestivum | reverse complement strand
GGAGGTGGGGCGGCCGGAGGAGGAGGGAGGAGGGGGCGGCTGGAGGCGGAGGGAGGAGCGCGCGGTGGGAGGAGGAGGGAGGAGGGCGCGGTGGGAGGAGGAGGGAGGGAAGGAGGGAGTACCTCGGTGGAGGACGGACGACGGCGGCGGCGGCGGCGGACGACGGGTATCGGCGCGGGTCGGCCGCGTGAGGTAGGGTTAGTAGTAGCGCGGGTGCGAGAAAAGCGCTACAGCTAAGGAGAATAGCAGTAGCGCTGGGCGAGGATACGCACTACTGCTAAGTTGGGCTAGCCATGTGTACCTAGTTCAAACATAGCAGCAACGCTTTTTCTAGTATGTGCTACTGCTAAAGTTATAGCAGTAGCGGGGTTTACTTACAAGCGCTACTAAATAGCAGTAGCGCATGATTTTGTCCAGCGCTACTGCTAAGATGCTGTGTATAAGGTTTTCCCTGGTAGTGATGACTAGTTGGCATTGCATGAGGATGCATGTTACTACCTATGCTGCATGGATCAACTTGGATTTTCAACGTGTCGGGAAATTGACTTCACTTGACTTTTCAGCACCTTCGAATCACGGGAATCAGATTCTATCAACTCTCGTACCTTGTTGTCATGCTCTTGACTTTGCTCCTTTATTTGAAGACTCGCAGGACGATGTGGGGCCTTGTAAGGCCTGTGGATCCAACCTTCAAAAATCTTCCGAAACTTCTTTTGACAGTTGGCCTACTCAACTAATTGGTCGGATAAGGGGTGAACAACTGAGAGAGCTATATCTCGTTCAAGGATATGGTGGAAGCTCATTTCGCCTGAATGGTTTTACTCTCCATCGTTTCTGGGCCGACCCGTTTCGGTGTGTTTATTTTCATTCGTTGGCTTTTCGTTTGCACAATTGTTGTGTAGTTCGTTAGTTTTATTTGGTTTTCTTCCCTTTTTTTTTCTTTTTTGTTCTCTTTCTCCTTTTTCCTTTTGGGTTTTTTTGACTCTTCATAGATTTCTTCTGATTTTTCTTTTCTTTAGGTTTTTCACCGGTTTTCTTCGTTTCTTTCCCGTTTTTCACTTGTTTTTTTCTTTCTTTTTTCTATGATTTCTTCGGTTCCTTTATTTCTTTCTTGGTTTTCACTGGTT
>NC_057796.1:32156096-32168815 GCF_018294505.1 Triticum aestivum | reverse complement strand
TTAACGGTTTCCATATTTTTAATTGTTTTTCATTTCTTTTTTTGGTTTTATTTGTTTCTTTTTCTCCTTTTATTGGTTTTCTTTGTTTCTCATTATTTCTTTGTTGGTTTTCATCGGTTACTTTTCTGTTCAACACAAATCTACTTTGTTCAGTATACTATGTACATTTTTTGTGTACACGTGAAACATTTTGTTGATACACATTGAACATTTTAAATATACATGATGTTAATTATTTTTCTTAAATACTCCCTCCATAAAGAAATATTAGAGTGTTTAGATCACTAAAGTAGTGATCTAAACACTCTTATATTTCTTTACAGAGGAAGTACATGTTTTGAACACCTTTTTGAATATGTGGTCAACATTTTATACACGGTGAAAACTTTTTTCATGGCAACCAATATTTTTCACACACAATGCATTTATCATATACATCAGGAACATTTTTATATATACATTTAACACTTTTTTATACAGAACTAAAATAATTCTGAAATATAGGTTGTTGATGCCTAATTTATTTAATGTATGTGGTACATTTTTGTATACATCAGCGATATTCTTTATACATGTTTAACTTTTTAAAATACATATTTTTCCAATATCTGATGTAATGTCTACTTTTTTATACATGTTGTGTATTTTTCCTATATATTAGGAACATTTTTTTATACAAGTTGTACATTTCTCAAATACATGATTAACATTTTTTCTTATATTTTTATGTCTACTTTTTCAACACACTGTATATTTTTTGTATACATATTTCATGTACTTCAAAATGGAAATAGTACACGTTTAACATTTTTCAACTGCATGATTAACTCCATGCAAAAAACAATTGCGTGATTAACCTATTTTATATACACGATTCATTTTTTGTATACATGTAAATAAATTTTATGCTTTTAACATTTTTAAAATACATGTATTAAATAGTCTTTCTAAATAGGTTTTCAAAGAACGTGATTAAAGTTTTTCAAAACAATGGTTAACATGTTTTCAAATGCATATATTGTTGTTTATTTTTTCAAACATATTGTACATTTTTTGTATACATCTTAAATATTTATTTGATGTACCTCTGACATTTTCCGAAAACATAATTAACACTTTCTAAAACCACATGGTTTTGAAAAAAAATTGAATACGTGTTAAGAAAATTGAATACGTGTTAAGAAAATTAAATATGCGTTGAAGCATTTTGTAAATGTGTTCAAAATTTGTACCAAGAGTTTTTTAACACTGAAAAAAATTCAAAACTAAAGTAATTCTTTGTGAAATACATGTATTTTAGATTATTTTTTAGAAAATATAACAAAATGTAAGAAAAAAAGACGAAACAAACAAACAAACGAAAAACGAATGGAAGCAACAGCTTTACTGGGCGAGCCCATGACCACGCCGGGGCTTTGGCTCGGATATTGAAATTCTGTTGAGGCTTCTGCGAATCTACTAACGAGAACTGCCGTTGGGCCCGAACTCCTGAAAAATCTGTTACCAGGCATATTGCCGTTACTCTGCCTCTTATCTCGCCCTTCTCTTCGCTTTGTATTGCCTACGCCCACCCCATGGATCTGGCTTGCCTGCTCCCTCCTCATGCTCCCATCCGTGCTCCCACTTTATTTTAAGGTTTTTTTTTTAGGAAAATTGGTCAGGCAATTGATTGTTTATTTTCTTTGATTCTAGATCTTCAGCGCGATGATTATTTGACCCGATCTCTCCTTCTTTTCTCGGGCGTAGGAGGCACCGCTGCTTCAGGTGAGTGGAGATTGGATCCTTGTTTCCTCTGCTGATGAGTTCACATGCATGCTCACCCAAGCATTCGTATGCGTCGCTTTTTTTTTCTGCGCACATCGATTTGATTTCTGTTTTCGCCTCTATTTTGCACAGGAGTGCTCAGTCAAGATCTTGTATGTTAGACCGATCTTTACCTAGTACGTACGTATGTCTTCTCTCTTCGCCCAGGTATAACTTCTTGACTGCTCCTACATGGCTATGACATGCAATTTTCCATTCAGATATCATATGTGGATGGTATCTTTTTGAACGTATGTGTGATCAAGCATCATGTTCCAGCTTTAGGCGTTTGGTTTCATGCTTGGCGTGCCGGCAAGTTTTACAAGAACTTGTCCGTCGTACAACCCTGAAAACTGATATATGCCATATTTTCATCTTAGTCGTAGTTTTTTACTGTATCTATATGACAGAATTTGTCACGAGTGTCGTTCCGGCAAGTTTTTATATGGGCTTGATCCGTGGGACGACCATGAACACTGATATATGTGATATTTTCATCTTGGAATTCTTTATTATGTGGCAAAAAATCCTCTCACGTGTGTCATTCCGGCAAGTTCTTATGTCCGTCGTACAACAGTCCAGACAAGTAAAAAGACATGTATGTATTATGTCAAAATTGAGATTTCTCTCCGGTTGACGTTCCAGCAAGTCCTTATATGAGTTTGGTCCGTCGTACAACTACGGAGACGATTACGAGTGACATGTATATATTATACAAAACTAGCACAAATGCCCGTGCGTTGCAACGGAAGAAAATACCAGTTTTTTCATGATTGTTTGAAACCACGTCACAGGACAAACGACCGACGATGAGACAAAAAAATGCATCACTTGAGGATCACGACATGGAGGTTAGGACATTGAGGCTTGTAGTAAATTGATCTGAATGTGTGGAGGTTAGGAGGTGGAGATTCGGAATAAATTGATCTGATAGACAGTGTTTTTTATGAAAAACTTTTTGATCTATTAATAAAAAAATCATGACAATATAATAAGCAATATAAGCAATAAAAATGTCGTGTGTTTGAAAAATAAAAAAAATTGATGGAAATTTAGTAACAATCATACGTGCAAACATAACATAAATTTAGTGAAAACCGTATGTGCACCTGTGGCGTTGTCGATGGGTGCAAACGTTATTAGCTAATTTCTTTTAATTATGCACCCAGTAGTTAATTTGATTGTCCAATTTCGAGTCAATATTTTTTTATTGTCCGATCGTTCGTGCAAAGTCCTCCCATTTAATTATGCCTCCTTCAAATTGCCCATTTGATGGCGTGCAACATCCCCTTTTTTTTAAATAGAAACCCACGCAGGGTTAATACCTCACCCTCCGGGTTTACTTTCTTTCCTCTTCTTTTTTGAAGCGCAGCCACACCACCAGGATCAATACCCCACCTGGACCAGGCCCAGTTCAGCGCACGGCCCAACAGCTATAGTTCAGCGCATGGCCCAACAGCTGACGGGCTAAACGTAGCAAATAAAAGCCTCATATGTCCTCAAATTAGTACCATCTCGCGTATATATCTTAAAAAACAAAATCACTGCCAGACGAAACCAAGAATATCACCTTGTTTTATTAGTAGGTATAGATATATGATTTCTTCACGGATGGCGTTCCGGCAAGTCACCCTGTGGGCTTGGTCCGTTGCACAGTTGTTGAGCGTAAATATAGCTTATGCTTAGATCTGTAGTTGTCGTTTTACTCAAGTGTTACCCTTCTTTTTTTGGTTTTATAGGGAAAGCATTGAGTGCTCCGCCGAGAATAGTTGCTCATAAAGCTAAGTAACAAGCCGGTGACTCTTCCTTCTTCTCTTTTTAATTTGACTAAGTATTCCTTTTAGAAATATATATGTCATCGTATTTATTATATGCCTTTTGCACATATAGATGGTGCATGGAAGCGTTTGTTCCTCCAAATGAATTATCAATTTGTCAATTAGTCGAACAGCATTTATGGGAGCCTCATACTAGTGACAAGGTTACTCTAGTGATCAGACAACATGTGCTAATGCAATCAGATTTGACACTCCTTGTGGCTGGAATTTGGGGCCTACTCCTAGTGATTATTCATTTCATGTACTAGCATCTTTTTCTAAGCTGGTTATAAAGCCTACATCCTAAAAATCAGGATGGTAACAAAGGTCTAGGTTGGGACGGCTATACAGTTGAGTATGTTCCTCGCCCCAGAGGCTATGTTGAATAGGACAACCCTATCTTAAATCATTGTCCATTTTTTTTGAAAGGAGGAAATAAGAACACATACGATATATATGGACCCATTTATTGCTCCCTCGGTGAATATAAAGTTTTTAATTCGTAACTAAGGTTTTTGATTCACTACTAGAAAGATGGGATCCAAAGACCAAAACTTTTCTTTTTTTCATTTGGTGAATGAACGGCGACCCTGCTTAACATGGTTCTAATGTTGGGCTTATTTTAGTTGGAGATCAATACGAGGAATATGTTCCCTAAATAGATTATCACTTTCCAAGCTTATATTCCTCGATTTCTTATCTGACTTTTTAGAAGAACTTTATCAGCCCAATCGTGAAAAATTTATGTGTAACATGGGAAGATTGGTGTGACCATTTTCATAACAAACGAGAACAACACGTGTACATTTCAACTTTTATCGCCCGTTGGCTTTGCTGTTGCATGGTTAGGGGGG
The DNA here is from genome assembly GCF_018294505.1 of Triticum aestivum. Taxonomy (NCBI): domain Eukaryota; kingdom Viridiplantae; phylum Streptophyta; class Magnoliopsida; order Poales; family Poaceae; genus Triticum; species Triticum aestivum. The sequence goes on along the minus strand of NC_057796.1, from coordinate 32,164,341 downwards.
GTCTGCTAATTGATGGCCTAATCTAAGTTAAACCTTATCAACTTCTAATGGTTCTTCTTCAGGGAAACAGAGAGACTCAGCATCTTACTTGAACACACCAATAGTGAGAATGGTCAACTCTTCACTCGTACCTTCAACTCTTTGTGATGTGTTGATATAACTTTGGTGTGAAGCGTAAAGGAGGGGCTTCTTCAGTCACTGGGGTAGTAGACAATGTTTTGACCGCCACTGCCCTCAGCGTTGGCTCCTTGAGAAGCCGATAAGTCGGGCCATGCAACATTGTTGCACGGAAAGTAAGCATCTTCTTTATGTTGATATTGCAATATGGCAAAGCCTAGAATGATCGTAGGAGAAAATCTATATTCTGCGATCATTACTACATCATCATAAGTTGCTCTCATGCTTTAAGATGCACAATTCGTAGAATCATCTTATAGGGTGGTGACATTGTTGCAGCCATTTTCCTTACATTCGTCATGCTTTTGAGGATATTTGCATCAATAGTCCCATCATAAATCATTTTCTGTATGTTCTTTACGAGAAATTTGCTTCTGAACTTCGAGGCGTCTTCTGGCCCTTTGCCGCTAGGAAGTTCTACAAGACTTAACTCCTTTAAGCATGTGAAAAGGTCACCGATTTTTTTACTTGGAAAGAATACTCAGTGTTTTGATGCTCGTTGAGAGTTGGCCTCAGGCTAAAAGTGTGAATTCACCGTTGTCGTTTCTTGGCTTGTCCTGAATTGGGTTTCATTGGAAATTTCTCTCGTTGGCCGTTTTTCTCTGCAGGCTTGTTGAACATCATTTTTGTTCGACGAGCAACGAGCTACATATAGTTCGCTATATCTATAGCTTTTGAACCCAACTCCTTAAAGTGATGGGTCGTACTCCTTGTAGTTGTACAACCACCTTAGAGCATAGATTATTTGTGCACATATGCACTGCTTTTGACTCGGTGATTGGTTGTGGGTAGTGCAGACTTAAGGTTCTCCATCTATTTATGAAATATGTTGCCTTCTCATTAAATCTTTGCTCTGTTTGGATCAGCTCAGTGATGCCTATATATAGTACTATGGGTACTATAAAATTGCCCAAGAAAAGCAATTTGCATCTGCTCCCATGTATTAATGGAGCTTGGAGCTAGCTTGCTATACCAAGTGAAAGCAGACCCGGACAACGTTTGCACAAACTGACTCAGGAAAAGTACCCCATTGTGAGTCGTATCCTGACAAGTTGCGAGGAAGTAGCATATCTCATGAGGAAACTCACTCCCATTAAAACTGCAGTTGTCGATAAGTAGTTAGAATGTCACTAGGTCAACATCCGGTGGATATGGTCTAACATACATCGGTCGCATAGAATGGTGATTTTGCATTAATTAGGTCTTTACTCCTTCGACAATCATTTTTTTGGATCACGTCAAGGTTAAGTGGGGCTCCTCCTTGGCGGCTACTACTACTTGCACCACTCCGACCCTCATTATCCTAATTCGGATTATTTGCCATTTGATTACGTATCGCTGCTAGCTCATTCTCCTTTTGTTGGAGTGCAACTGTAAGGTTGGCTAATTGCTCCTCAACGAAACGAGTTTTGTTCGTAGCTAGGACTTTCTCTATATGATATGCAATCAGAGTATGTTAAACCATACCCACCATACATTGACCTAGTGCCATTCGTAGCTAATTACTAGCAACCACAATTTAGTAGGTTTATTAATGGGAGTGGGTCTCCTCATGAGCACATAGCCCACCTCCTCCTGGCTTGTTAGGATACCGCTCACAATGGAGCACTTTTTCTGAGGCAGTTTATGCAAGCGTTGTTCTGGCTTAGTTTCACTTGGTATACTAAGTTAGCCCCAAGCTCCATGAAAACATGGGATCAGGTGCAAACATACTTTTTTAGCGGTTTCATAGTACCCCGGATCACTGAGCTGGCCCTAACAGAGCAATGATTTAATGAGAAGGCATCAAATTTCATAAGTACATGGAGAAACTTAAGTTTGCATTGCCCACAACCAATCATCCAGTGCACAAATAATCTGCCCTCTCTGCTGGTTGTACAACTACAAGGAGTACGACCCAGCACCTTTGAGGAGTTAGCTTCAAAAGCTATAGATATAGAGACATATATGTAGTTCATTGCCCGTCGAACAAAAATGACGTTCAAGCCTGCAGTGAAAAGTAGTCGACGAGGGAAAATGCTAGTGAATCCCAAGTCAGCACAAGCCATGAAAATGACAGCGGTGAATTCTCACTGTTAGTCTAGGACGGCTGCGCCAAGGAACCAGGAATAGAAGGTTACAGAAGTTGCTAGGAGAACAACTCTGAGCGAGCGTCAAAACAGGGAGTATACTTTTCACGGAGAATAAATCAGTGATCTTTTCATAAGATGAAAGGAGTTAAGTGTCATAGAACTTCGTAGGCCCAAAAGGCTAGAGGAAGCCTCGAAGTTCAATGAACCAAATTTCTCTAATTACCATCGCATTTTGGGCCATACACTCATAGTTGGTTTGATGCAAAGAATATCATTCGAAAATAATTGATGAGGGGACTATTGATGCGTATACCCTCAAAAGCATGACAAAAGGAAGGAAAATGGCTACAGCAAATGTCGCCACCATACAATATGAGTAGGTGAGTTGTGCATCTTCATGAGAGGAACTTATGATGATGCAGTACTGATTCTGGAATATGGATATTCTTCTATGATCATTCCAGGCCTTCATATCGCGAGATCAGCAAAAGGGAGAGGCTTACATTTCCTGTAACAAGGTTGCATGGCCCATCTTATCAGCTTCTCGGGGAGCCCATGGTTGGGGCTAGCGGTGGTCAAAACATCGTGTATTATCCACATTGACAGAAGAAGCCCCTCCTATACGCTTCGTACCAAAGTTATATTAGCACACCATGAAGCACATAAAAGTACCAAGTGAAATATTCAATGTTATCACTATTTGTGTGTTCGAGGGCAATGATGAGTCTATCTGTTTCCCTAAAGAATAACCACTAGAAGTTGATCTGGTTTAAATTAGATTAGGTTGCCAGCCAGTAGACCCTCATCCCCCACCAACAACCATGTAACAGCAAATCCAATGGGCAATAAAAGTTGCAACATAAATGTGTTGTTCTCGAAGGGAGGTAAAAGACAAAGTGCGTTCTCATTTGTTATGGAAATGTTCACACCAAACTTGATAAGTTACACTTACATTTTTGTGATTGGGACTGATACAATTCTCCTAAAAGGACAGATAAGAAATTTGGGAATCAAAACCTAGAAGGTTCTAGATCATCTATTGAGGGAACATAACATATTCCTCATATGGATCTCCAACTAAAGGAAGGTTTGATATTCTAAGCATGTCGAGGAGGAGGTCACAGTGTGTTCCGAGATGAAAAAAGAAAAGTATTGGTCTCTTAATCCCATCTTTCCGGTGGTGACCTTAAACGTATTGGAAACTTCATATTCACCGAGGGAGCAATAATTGGCCCCATATATATAGTATGTGTTCTGCTCTCCTTTCAAACAAAATGAACAATGATTTAGGATAGAGATTCCACATTCAACATAGCCTTTAGGATGAGGAACATACTAAATTGTGTGACCATCCCAACCTGAACCTTTTGTTACCTTCCTAGTTCCTAGGGTGTAGGCTTTATAGTCAGATTTAGGAAAATATTATAGTGGGCGAAAGGAATAATCAATAAGAGTAGGCCCCAAATTCCAGCTATGGGGATGGCGCGTCAAAGTTGCATGTGTTAGCACCTATTGTTGTCTGATCACTGGATTAACCACGTCACTAGTATCAGGCTGGTATAAATGTTGCTCGGCTAATTGACAAATTTATAATTCATTTGGAGGAATAGACACTTGTCCATGTGCCATCTATATATGCAAAGGGCATCTATTCATGTGAAAGAAACTCCTTAGTTAAATTAGAAAAATAGGAAAAGCCATGGTATGTTACCTAGCTTTATCAGCCACTATTCTCGGCCGACCATTCAATACTTTCCCTGTAAAACATAAAGGGAGGGAAACACTTGAATAAAAAAGACAAATATAAGCATAAGATATTTTACATTCCCCCATGCACATCCCAAGTTCCTTTAAAGTGCCACAACAAAGCCTTAAAGAGAAAAGAGGTTTTACGTGTGGCCCAGACCTTCCTGGATGATGGTCCAGGTGCCCGCTACTTGACACAGGATCCAAATAACTTGTAGCTGAGTCAAGTGCCTCTGGTCTCCGCCAGACGCTATCCTACACACTACTCCAGAAACAGGACAATATTCTGAAGCTAGCTTCCGGTATACAACAGAACCTCTCGTGTGAGTTAGATGCCTGCCCGAGACACTATTCCAGAATCCGGGATGTCCGGACCCAAGCTTCGGACCTTTCAGGATCATGCCCTGGGTTGTAGAAGAGATGTACATATTTAATTTTGAGTGGCCTCTATAAAGCCCGTCTCTTTTGAGCAGGGCGTTTTGGTGACCGAGCTCCATGGAGCCCTTTATTAAAAAAAAAAAATTCAAACTTTTTGACTTAAAAAAATTCTGAAAAAAATATGCAACTATAAAAGGATGAAATGTATGTGTGTGTAAAAATTCAAGATAAAATACTTTGAAATGTGACCTATACAAAAAAGACAAATATCTGGCCTTTGAGGATGAATAGTATCATGTGTTAAAAAGCCTCAGATTTGTCTTTTTTACACAACCTTCATTTCAACGTATTTCATCCTAAAAATTTACACACATGTGTGTTATGCCTCCATGTATATCTGTATTTTTTTCAGATTTTTTTCAATTGTAAAAATATGAATTTTCATGAATTTTGTGTTTTTCAAAAACCGGCCTCCATGGAGGCCGAGCTCCAAAAGGCATTTTCGGTCTCTTCTTCCCTACAGATTACCTTCGTCCTCATTCGAGCTGAGCAATTTTCTCTCTCCTAATCCCTTCTCTCGAAACCCCCTTGAGGATAAAAAAGACGAGCCCTTGATCTACAATCTCTCCGAAGGAAATTGGGTACCTTTTGTGTTCATCATTGGCTTGCTATTTTTGAAGATCGGAGACTCCTACGTTGCAAGCCACGGTGACAAATCAACTTGCGCGCGGCGGACGTAGTGGCCGCCCGCCATTCTGCGGCATCTCCTTCCTCAGCTACCGCCTTGTTTCCCTCATCTACATCCTTTTCCAGCTGACCCCCCTTCTCCCCTCTCCCGGTGGCACCTACGGTTCTGCCATGCAAAGCCGGCCTAGACTGCCTGACAAGTGTGTACTCTCTGCCCCGAAGAGATCGGGCCGGCATTGAGGTTTGATGTAGAATCTAGCGTCGCCGTCATAGGTTAGCTTTTTTTTTAAACATAGTACAGACGTAGACACTCATACATACGCACATATACTCATCCATATAAACACATGCACGCACACCCGCCACAGTTAAGGTGGGACCAGGCTATTCACCTGTAATACGAATGTGAATCTTTTTTCCTACCCTAGTCGCCGCCACCAGCCAGGCAACTAGGGAGGGGATCTCTTTCCTCCGATCTCCACCGGCTGGGGCGCTGGCCCCCTTTCCCTTCGGCCGCTGCTTGATGACCCACAAGTATAGGGGATCTATCGTAGTCCTTTCGATAAGTAAGAGTGTCAAACCCAACAAGGAGCAGAAGGAAATGACAAGCGATTTTCAGCAAGGTATTCTCTGCAAGCACTGAAATTATCGGTGGCAGATAGTTGTATGATGAGATAATTCGTAACGGGTAACAAGTAACAAAAGTAAACAAGGTGCAGCAAGGTGGCCCAATCCTTTTTGTAGCAAAGGACAAGCCTGGAAGAACTCTTATATAAAGCAAAGCGCTCCCGAGGACACATGGGAATTACTATCAAGCTAGTTTTCATCATGCTCATATGATTCGTGTTTGTTACTTTGATAATTTGATATGTGGGTAACCGGTGCATGGGTGTTGTCCTTCCTTGGAAAAGCCTCCCACTTATGATTAACCCCTCTCGCAAGCATCCACAACTACGAAAGAAGAATTAAGATAAATCTAACCATAGCATGAAACATATGGATCCAAATCAGCCCCTTACGACGCAACGCATAAACTATGGTTTAAGCTTCTGTCACTCTAGCAACCCATCATCTACTTATTACTTTCCAATGCCTTCCCCTAGGCCCAAATCATGGTGAAGTGTCATGTAGTCGACGTTCACATAACACCACTAGAGGATAGACAACATACATCTCATCAAAATATCGAACGAATACCAAATTCAGATGATTACTTATAACAAGACTTCTCCCATGTCCTCAGGAACAAACGTAACTACACACAAAGCATATTCATGTTCATAATCAGAGGAGTATTAATTATCATTAAGGATCTGAACATATGATCTTCCACCGAATAAACCAACTAGCATCAACTACAAGGAGTAATCAACACTACTAGCAACCCACATGTACCAATCTGAGGTTTTGAGACAAAGATCGGATACAAGAGATGAACTAGGGTTTGAGAGGAGATGGTGCTGGTGAAGATGTTGATGGAGATTGACCCCCTCTCGATGAGAGGATCGATGGTGATGACGATGGCGATGATTTCCTGGAGGGATGTTCCCCCGGCAGAACAGCTTTGCCGGAGCCCTAGATTGGTTCTGCCCAGGTAACGCCTCGAGATGGCGGCGCTTCGTCTCGAAAGCTTCCTTCTTATTTTTTCCAGGTCAAAACACACCTTATAGCAGAAGATGGGCGTCGGGGTCCTGCCATGGGGCCCACAAGATCGGAGGGTGCACCCAGGGGGGTAGGGCGCGCCCTCCACCCTTGTGGATGGCAGGTGGCCCCCTCTGGTGCTTTCTACGCCCATTATTTTTCTTATATTCCAAAAATATTCTCCATGAAGTTTCAGGACTTTTGGAGTTGTGTAGAATAGGTCTCTAATATTTGCTCCTTTTCCAGTCCAGAATTCCAGCTGCCGGCATTCTCCCTCTTCATGTAAACCTTGTAAAATAAGAGAGAATAGACATAAGTATTGTGATATAACGTGTAATAATAGCCCATAATGCAATAAATATTAATATAAAAGCATGATGCAAAATGAACGTATCACTGCTCCAGCGGCAGGAGGGAGGGGGGACCCCGTTCCTCCGCTCTTCAGTTAGGTTTTGGATTTGTAGGTCGTGGTGCGTCGTTGGAGTGGTGGGAGCGGCGCCCAGACGAATCAATCTGCCTCAACTCCACTCCCACACCGACAGTGCCCTTCATGGCGGCATCTCAGAGTTGATGGCATCGTGTCTCTACCAATCCCTCAGATCGCCAGCGTTAGGGTTCGTGGATGGTGTTGGCGAGGCGGAGGCGGGGACTCCATCAGGTGTGTCTCTCCTTCTGCTCTGTCCCCGTTGCTGCGGCGTTGTCTCCGACGTCATGGTGGAGCAGGGAGGTTTTGTCGTTCAGAAGTACGCGCAGGCGGTTGTCTACGCAAGTGACGGCTGGAAGATGGAGTATCTTGTGTTGGGTTTGTGGTTGAAGGTTAATAGTTCTGGTTTCCTCCTCTGACGTTGATGGAATATTCTCCGTGAAGTTTCAGGACTTTTAGTGTTGTGCAGAATAGGTCTCTAATAGTTTCTCCTTTTCCAGTCCAGAATTCCAGCTGCCGGCATTCTCCCTCTTCATGTAAACCTTGTAAAATAAGAAAGAATAGACATAAGTATTGTGATATAACATGTAATAATAGCCCATAATGCAATAAATATCAATATAAAAGCATGATGCAAAATGGACGTATCAACTCCCCCAAGCTTAGACCTCGCTTGTCCTCAAGCGAAAACCGAAATCGAAAAATATGTCCACATGTTTAGAGATAGAGGTGTCGATAAAATAAAATAAGAACATGAGGGCATCATGGTGATCTTTAGAACAGCAATATATATTGTCGTATAATTTCTTATGCTAAAGTAACAACTCATTCACAAGGTAAAGTATGAATTAGAAACTTCATTGAAAACTAACAAACTATGATCTCAGTCATTGAAGCAATTGCAATTTATCATAACATCGGAAAGAGTCAATATAAGAGCTTTTCAGCAAGTCCACATACTCAACTATCATTTAGTCTTTCACAATTGCTAACACTCACGCGATACTTATGGGTTCAGAGCCTCAGTCGGACACAGAGAAAGATAGGGGCTTATAGTTTCGCCTCCCAACCTTTTACCTCAAGGGTAATGTCAACAATAATACTTTATGATTACCTACAT
>NC_057796.1:32106725-32155720 GCF_018294505.1 Triticum aestivum | reverse complement strand
ATCTCTCCGATACATAGTGCTTGCCAAAAGAAAAAGTGTAAAAAGGGAAGGTGGAGATCACCATGACTCTTGTATAAGGGTAGAAGATAAAAGTAAAAGATAGGCCCTTCGTAGAGGGAAGTAGAGGTTGTCATGCGCTTTTATGGTTGGATGCACAAAATCTTAATGCAAAAGAACGTCACTTTATATTGCCGCTTGTGATAAAGACCTTTATTATGCAATCTGTCGCTTTTATTTCTTCCATATCACAAGTTCGTATAAAGCTTATTTTCTTCACACTAATAGATCATACATATTTAGAGAGCAATTTTTGTTGCTTGCACCGATGACAACTTACTTGAAGGATCTTACTCAATCCATAGGTAGGTATGGTGGACTCTCATGGCAAAACTGGTTTAAGGGATGTTTGGAAGCACAAGTAGTATCTCTACTTGGTGCAAAGGATTTGGCTAGCATGAGACGGAAAGGCAAGCTCAACATGTTGGATGATCCATGACAATATAACTTCTATTCAGATATAAGAAAACATAACCCATTATGTTGTCTTCCTTGTCCAACATCAACCTTTTAACATGTCATATTTTAATGAGTGCTCACAAATACAAAAGCTGTCCAAGATAGTATATTTATATGTGAAGCCTCTCTTTCTTTATTACTTCCTATTAATTTCAACAATGACCAAAACTATGTTTGTCAACTCTCAACAACTTTTATTCATCATACTCTTTATATGTGAAGTCATTACTCTCCATAAGATCAATATATGATATTTTTATTTCTTTTTATTCCCTTGTTTTCTTTAATTCCCTCGAGATCATGGCAAGAAAGCAAAGCCCTCAACTCAAAACTACTCTTTATTATATATAACTCATGGACTCGATTACATAGATAGATCTCGAAACAAAACTCAAAGCTAGATCATACTAAAACTTTATTCTACTAGATCAAGATATAACCAAAAGGATCAAACTAAGAAAAACGATAAAGATAGAGGTGTGATGGTGATACGATACCGGGGCACGTCCCCCAAGCTTGACAGTTGCCAAGGGGAGTGCCCATACCCATTATTTATGTCTCTTTCTTCAGAGGCGGTGATGTGATATTCTTGGTGATGATGCCCCTTAGGATGAGATTCTCTCCCTCGAGCTTATTAATTTGCTGCTTAAGATCCATTACTTCCTTGCGAAGTTTACCCATGATGGCTAAAGCTCCATTCACCCATGGATGTTTCATAGCTACGGGAGAAAAAGCAACACTCCTTTTCATATTTTTCATAAGAGAGAAATCTAGCATTGGGAGGAATGACCGAATTTGGTATTGCTGAGCTCTGAAGTTCCTCCAACATGGATCCAGTTTGAAGACGAGAGGTAACTTCTTGATCCTCCTCCATGGCATCCACCCTTTTCAAGTCAGCCTCCATCTCTTCCTCCGTTGATTGCCCGAAGTGGTCAGCTTCGCTGTATGCTCTTGGGCTCGGTGTCGGGTGAGATACCTGACTCTCCCCGATCGACTCTTGAGAAGACATCTTTCTCTAAATCTGCTGCAGAAATAGCTCAAAACAAAAACAAAGGTTTTTGTCGTGGTACGGTGGTCAAAACCTTCGGGAGATTATATAATGAATTTTTACCGACCAAAAGAAGTATTGTGCAGGAAAACGGAGTCCGGAGGGCACACGAGGTGGCCACAAGGCAGGGGGCGCGCCCAGGGGGTAGGGTGTCCCCTCCACCCTTGTGGTTGCCTCGTGCGCTCTTCGGACTACTTTTAATTTTCCTAATTTTTTAAATATTCCAAAACGGAGAAAAATTGCTATTAGAACAGTTTTGGAGTTGGTTTACTTACCGACCACATACCTATTCCTTTTTGGAGTCCGAAACGTTCTAGAAAGTGTCCCTTATGTACTCCTCCGGTGTTACGGTGTCAATTGTATTGGTCTCAACATTTATGGGATTACCTGAGATATAATGTGTGATTCTTTGACCGTTCACCACCTTCAGATTTGTGCCTTCGGCGTTGTTGGTTTTGATGGCACCGGAACGATAGACCTCCTCGATAATGCAAGGACCTTCCCATTTAGAGAGAAGCTTTCCTGCAAAAAATCTTAAATGAGAGTTGTATAGCAAAACATGATCACCTACATTAAACTCACGCTTTTGTATCCTTTTTTCATGCCATCTTTTAACCTTTTCTTTAAACAACTTGGAATTCTCATGGGCTTGGGTTCTCCATTCATCAAGTGAGCTAATGTCAAATAACCCCTTCTCACCGGCAAGTTTGAAATCATAATTGAGCTCTTTAATAGCCCAATATGCCTTATGTTCTAGTTCGAGAGGTAAGTGACAAGCCTTTCCATAAACCATTTTATACGGGGACATACCCATAGGGTTTTTATATGCAGTTCTATAAGCCCATAATGCATCATCAAGTTTCTTAGACCAATTCTTTCTAGATCTATTAACAGTCTTTTGCAAAATCAATTTAATCTCTCTTCTCAACTCTACTTGACCATTAGGCTGAGGGTGATATGGAGATGCAATTCTATGGTTAACATCATACTTAGCAAGCATTTTACGAAAAGCACCATGAATAAAATGTGAACCACCATCAGTCACTAAATATCTAGGGACTCCAAACCTCGGAAAAATATCTTCTTTAAGCATCTTAATAGAAGTGTTATGATCAGCACTACTAGTTGGAATAGCTTCTTGTTGGGGAACATAGTAATTCAAAAAAATTCCTATGATCACGCAAGATCTATCTAGGAGATGCATAGCAACGAGATGGGAGAGTGTGTCCATGTACCCTTGTAGACCGAAAGCGTAAGCGTTTAGTAACGCGGTTGATGTAGTCGAACATCTTCATGATCCAACTGATCCAAGTACCGAACGTACGGCACCTCCGTGTTCAGCACACGTTCGGCACGATGACGTCCCTCGAGCTCTTGAACTAGTTGAGTACGAGGAGAGTTCTGTCAGCACGACGGCGTGGCGACGGTGATGATGAAGTTACCGGTGCAGGGCTTCGCCTAAGCACTACGACGATATGACCGAGGTGGTAAACTGTGGAGGGGGGCACCGCACACCGCTAAGAGATGTCTGTTGTGCCTTTGGGGTGCCCCCCCGCCTCCGTATATAAAGGGGGGAGGAAGAGGTGGCCGGCCTAAGGGGCGCGCCATATGGGGGAGTCCTACTTGGACTCCTAGTCCAAGTAGGATTCGGCCCCCCTCCTTCCTTCCACCGGAGAGGGAAAAGGGGAAGGGAGAGAGAGGGAGAAGGAAAGAGGGGGGCCGGCCCCCTCCCCTAGTCCAATTCGGCTTGGGCAAGGGGGGCGCGCCCCTCTCACATGGCCTTTCTCCTCTCCTCCAATAAGGCCCAATAGGCCCAATACTTCTCCCCGGGGGTTCCGGTAACCTCCCGGTACTCCGAAAAAATGCCCGAACCACTCGGAACCATTCCGATGTCCAAATGCAACCTTCCAGTATATGAATCTTTACCTCTCGACCATTTCGAGACTCCTCATCATGTCCTTGATCTCACTCGGGACTCCGAACAATCTTCGGTCATCAAATCACATAACTCATAATACAAATCGTCATCGAATGTTAAGCGTGCGAACCCTACGGGTTTGAGAACTATGTAGACATGACCGAGACACATCTCCGGTCAATAACCAATAGCGGAACCTGGATGTTCATATTGGCTCCTACATATTCTACGAAGATCTTTATCGGTCAAACCGCATAGCAACATACGTTGTTCCCTTTGTCATCGGTACGTTACTTGCCCGAGCTTCGTCGTCGGTATCATCATACCTAGTTCAATCTCGTTACCGGCAAGTCTTTTTACTCGTTCCGTAATGCATCATCCCGTAACTAACTCATTAGTCACATTGCTTGCAAGGCTTATAGTGATGTGCATAACCGAGAGGGCCCAGAGATACCTCTCCGATATACGGAGTGAAAAATCCTAATCTTGATCTATGCCAACCGAACAAACACCTTCGGAGACACCTGTAGAGCATCTTTATAATCACCCGGTTATGTTGTGACGTTTGATAGCACACAAGGTGTTCCTCCGGTATTCGGGAGTTGCATAATCTCATAGTCAGAGGAACATGTATAAGTCATGAAGAAAGCAATAGCAATAAAACTAAACGATCATAATGCTAAGCTAACGGATGGGTCTTGTTCGTCACATCATTCTCTAATGATGTGATCCTGTTCATCAAATGAAAACACATGTCTATGGTCAGGAAACGTAACCATCTTTGATTAACGAGCTAGTCTAGTAGAGGCATACTAGGGACACTTTGTTTGTCTATATATTCACACATGTACTAAGTTTCCGGTTAATAAAATTCTAGCATGAATAATAAACATTTATCATGATATAAGGAAATATAAATAACAACTTTATTATTGCCTCTAGGGCATATTTCCTTCACTTCTACCCACTTAGTAACGTAATCAAGAGCAACTAAAATATGTGTATACCCATTAGAGGAAGGAAAAGGTCCCATATAATCAAAGCCCCACACATCAAATGGTTCAATAACAAGTGAATAATTCATAGGCATTTCCTGATGTCTACTAATATTACCAATTCTATGGCATTCATCACAAGACAAGACAAACTTACGAGCATCCTTAAAGAGAGTATGCCAATAAAACCGGATTGCAATACCTTATGTGCAGTTCTATCTCCAGCGTGGTGTCCTCCGTAAGCCTCGGAGTGGCACTTGCGTAGGATATGTTCCTGTTCATGCTCAGGTACACAACATCTAATAACACTGTCTACTCCTTTATAAAGGTGTGGGTCATCCCACAAGTAATGTCCTAAATCATAGAAAAACTTTTTCTTTTGCTGGTATGTGAAACTAGGTGGTATAAATTTAGCAACGATATAATTAGGATAATCAGCATACCATGAGTATTACGAGAAGCATTTATGACAGCTAATTGTTCATCGGGAAAGCTATCATCGATAGGCAGTGGGTCATCAGGAAAATTTTCTAACCTAGACAAGTTGTCTGCAACGGGGTTCTCAGCTCCCTTTCTATCAATAATATGCAAATCAAATTCTTGTAACAAGAGAACCCATCTAATAAGTCTAGGTTTGGCATCCTTATTTTCCATAAGATATTTAATAGCAGCATGCTTAGTGTGAACAGTTACTTTGGAATCAACAATATAAGATCTGAACTTATCACAAGCAAATACAACTGCTAAAATTTCCTTTTCAGTAGTAGCATAACTTCTCTGGGCACTGTCTAGAGTTTTACTAGCATAAAGAATAACATTCAATTTCTTATCAACTCTTTGTCCTAGAAGAGCACCAACAGCATAATCGCTAGCATCACACATAATTTCAATGGGTAAATTCCAATCAGGCGGTTGAACAATAGGTGCAGAAATCAAGGCTTTCCTAAGTATTTCAAATGCTTCTACACAATCATCATAAAAAACAAAAGGAACATCTTTTTGCAAGAGATTAGTGAGCGGCCTAGAAATTTTAGAGAAGTCTTTAATAAACCTCCTATAGAAACCAACATGACCAAGGAAACTTCTTGTACCTTTGATATCTTTAGGACACGACATCTTTTCAATAGCATCTACTTTAGCTTTATCAACTTCAATACCTCTTTCAGAAATTTTATGCCCCAATACAATACCTTCATTAACCATAAAGTGACACTTCTCCCAATTCAAGACAAGATTAGTTTCTTCACATCTCTGCAAAACTCGATCAAGGTTTCTTAGCAATCATCAAAAGAAGTTCCATAAATGGAGAAATCATCCATGAAAACCTCAACAATATTTTCACAAAAGTCAGAGAATATAGCAGTCATACATCTTTGAAAGGTAGCAGGTGCATTGCATAAACCAAAAGGCATACATCTATAAGCAAAGGTACCGAAAGGGCGAGTAAACGTGGTCTTTTCTGATCATCTTTTGACACGGGTATTTGAGAAAAAACAGAATAACCATCTAGAAAGAAAAAATGTGTATGTTTGGATAGTCTTTCTAGCATTTTTTGATCAAGAAAAGGTAGAGGGTAATGATGTTTTTAGTAGCTTTGTTTAATTTGCGAAAATCAATTACCATTCTATAACCTGTAACAATTCTTTGTGGAATCAATTCATTCTTATCATTAGGAACAACGGTAATACCTCCCGTCTTAGGGACACAATGGACGGGACTTACCCATCTACTATCAGCAATAGGATAAATTATACCTGCCTCCAGAAGCTTTAGTATTTCATTTCTTAGCACTTCTTTCATCTTAGGATTTAACCGTCGTTGGTGATCAACAACTGGTTTAGCATCGGCCTCCAAATTAATTTTGTGCTGGCATAGAGTGGGGCTAATGCCCTTAAGATCATCAAGAGTATATCCAATAGTAGCATGGTGCTTCCTCAGAGTTTTCAATAATTTCTTTTCTTCATGTTCTGAAAGGTTAGCACTAATAATAACAGGATATATCTTCTTTTCATCAAGATAAGCATATTTCAAAGTATCAGGTAATTGTTTAAGCTCAAACACGGGATCACCCTTGGGTGGAGGAGGATCCCCAAGGATTTCAATAGGCAAGTTGTGTTTCAAAACAGGCCCTTGATTAAAGAATATTTCATCTATTTCCCTTCTTTCATTCATAAACATATCATTTTCATGGTCTAGCAAATATTGTTCTGAAGGATTAGTAGGAGGCACGGCAATAGAAGCAAGACCAATAATTTCATCCTTACTAGGCAATTCTTTATCATGGGGTTGTCTACGAAATTTAGAGAAATTAAAATCATGAGACATATCCCCTAAACCGACAGTAACAATATCTTTCTCGCAGTCTATCTTAGCATTAATAGTATTCAAGAAAGGTCTACCAAATATAATGGGACAAAAATCATCTTGTGGGGAAGCAAGAACAAGAAAATCAGTAGGGTATTTTATTTCCCACACAAGATTTCAACATCTCTAACAATCCCAATTGGCGATATAGTATCTCTATTGGCAAGCTTAATGGTAACATCAATATCTTCTATCTCAATAGGTGCAATACCATTCATGATTTCTTTATGTAAAGTAAAAGGAATTGCACTCACACTGGCACCCACATCACATAAGCCATGATAACAATGATCTCCTATTTTAACAGAAACAACAGGCATGCCAACAACAGGTCTATGTTTATCTTTAGTATCGGGTTTAGCAATTCTAGCAGCTTCATCAAAGAAATAAATAACATGCCCATCAATATTATCAACCAAGAGATCTTTAACCATAGCGATACTAGGTTCAACTTCAATTTGTTCAGGGGGTGTAGGTGTTCTAGTATAACTCTTACGAACCACAGTTGAAGCTTTAGCATGATCCTTTATTCTAACAGGAAAAGGTGGTTTCTCAATATAAGCAGTAGGAACAATAGGATCAACATTATAAGTAATAGTTTCTTCTTCAACTTTAATAGGTTCTACTACTTTAACTTCAATGGGAGGATGATATTTAAACCACTTCTCCTTAGGGAGATCAACATGAGTAGAAAATGATTCACAAAAAGAAGCTACTATCTCAGAGTCAAGTCCATATTTAGTGCTAAAATCACGAAAAGCATCGGTATCCATAAAAGATTTAACACAATCAAACTTAAGGTTTATACTTGAATCCTTACCTTCATCAATTTCCCAATCTTCAGAGTTGCGTTTAATTCTTTCCAATAAATCCCATTTGAATCCAATATCCTTCTTCATAAATGAACCAGTACAAGAAGTATCGAGCATGGATCGATCATTATGAGAAAGCCAATTATAATTTTTTTGAATAATAATTTCTCTTGAAAGCTCATCACTGGTACGCGTCAGTGCTATACAAACGGTTTTTAACCCTTTTCCGCGACGGCATTTGGGACCGTCGCCAAGTGAGTGTGTGCGATAGGGTGTCCTTCCCACACGACCCAGAAACCGTCGGGGATATGGAGCAGTGATCCAGAGGCCTTCCAAAATGTAATCGTGTGTGATGCAGCACACACTAAATTCTTCCGCACATGTGGTATCGGTGATTAAGCGTTTCTAATGACGCAGTGAAACCATACGGTCTGTCGTAACGAACTGTTTGGGAAACCGTATGTAAGGCACACGGGCCAACATATGAACTGTGTGCGATTTGTGCCCCATCGCACACGAGTTTTCTGCGTAACCCGTCTGCCATGTTAGACTCCATCGCACACGTTTCCCAACAATTACCGTCTGCGATAATGTTCTATCACAAACGGTTCAGGAGCCCCTTCGCACACATACAAGTGCTGCACATCGTTTGTGATTTTTTGGGTATCACCGACGGTTGCCGCAAGAGTGACGTGTGCTTTTCGTTTGGGATCCCACACGTTTCATAAAAAAATTACGACTGGGATTGTATTTTGCATTGGGCACGGTTTACTCCCAGTTCTCGTGTGCGATAACGCTATATCACAAGCAGTTCCGGAGACCCTACGCACACTTAGTAGCGCTGCAAATCGTTTGCAATCTGCTGTGTATCACCGACGGTTCCACTACTATTGACGTATGGTTTCCGATGTGGATCGCACACACTCATTTAGTTGAACCGTGTGCGAAGCAATTGCCAGGTTAAAACAAAAATATCCCATTTTGAATCGGAACACAAAAGGCAAATTCGCCACAATATTCAATTGAACAAATAAACAAAAATATCCCATTTTGAATCGGCACGCAAAAAGCAAATTTGCCACAATACTCAATTGAACAAATTGTGTCCATAGGAAGAACATTCATCAGATTTCGCAACAATTGCAATTGAACATATGGTAGCTAAATTCCAATGATTTGTCCACACATATATGCATTACATAATTAATCATAGTGTATGAAATACGAAGACCTCATCAGATGGAAAACAATGGATCCATGCATTATATGTTTAGCGGCTAACTCTTACTCAATGTTTCAGGAGAACGCATGCTGAAATCTTCATTATCACCAGTGGGATTGATGTAGTGATCCAGGAAGAAGTCGCTGATAAATCTCCGAACCATCAGCAATTCACCAGTCGGGAGCGGTTCAGGGGTCCTCGGTTTTAAGATGAGTTGTAGTATTTTTAAGATCAGAATGTGCCATATGAGTGGAGTAGAAGATATTAATTAAGATAGACTTACTGGTACTAATTCGCGAGGATCGTCACAACTATCAGCAGATTTGCAGATGGAGATCAGTGTCTGCAAACATAGTATCCACAAAGGTTGGTCCCTGCTTCTTGCTGAGGACACTGAAATTTTTTGTACAAAATTCTTCATGTATTTGTCTTGTTAGGAACAACCTAACCGGTGTTAGATGTATTATTTTTTTCTTTGGACAAAATAGAAAGAGGTTTATTTAGAAGCTTGAACATTTGACTAGTGCAAGGAAAGGTATTTGGAGACTGTTGGATAAATTTTCCGAAAATAACGGATTTCGGTGTGTTACCGGAGAAATGATCTCGTGCTGCAGAGGTTGTTCCGTCTTGAACAGGTTCCCTGATTTAGTTTTCCACAATGCGAGCACACTGCAAATGATGATGAATTTTGACAACATTAATTATTGAACCAAATATGAATGCAAATTAATTTCAACATCATATAATTCAATACCTATCAAAGAATTGCTGAACATGCGTCAGATCCTGAGCGTTTGTTGACTCTCTGAGAGAATCGATGTAGTAAACTGTGTTCTTGTTTGGAACAATGAATATCAATATCCAGTGATTGCTACATATTAAGAAAGCCATGAACTTACGAATGATGTCGAAATCTGAAAAACAATCAGTGTATGCGTGGTTGTTTACTTGACTTACCGTTCATGATATGGCCAGAGAAATGATTCTGCATGGGACGTGTTTTCGAAGATACGGATGACCGTGTTAACGGCCCAGTCCCGTCGGTCCTTACCATCTAATGTTGTGCCATTTGCTAATGCAGGATCTATGAAATACACACTCTCCCTTTTTCTTCTCTGCACGTTCAATCCCTTGATAGGAATAAAACGCAGTTAGTTGTTTATCATTTACAGCCTTGTATGGAGAAGTTGATCAGAGTTTGTTAAGTACTTACAAAATCAGACATCTAACAAGAGTGGCATCGAGCACGTTGAAGTTGAAGAAGAGATGTAAGTCCTCGAAACTCACATTGATGGAACCAACATCGTGTCAGAAATGATTTCTATTGTAGTGGACTAGCAAAGCATGATGACCTGCTGACATTTGATCCATGCAATATTCATGTAAGTCGCGGCAACTGGAGCTGCACTCATCAAAGTATTCGCCAACAAGAAATGGCTATCCATGGACGTAATTGCGTGCTTCATGAACGTCTGCTTTACATTTAGCAAGCAACAGTTCTACTTCTTCATCACCCATGGCGTCAGAAATAATATTACTCCCCGATTCGAACAAGTTGCTGTTAATTTGGTTCTGGGTGATGAGTGCTTTAAGTAAGAGGCAATCGTTCTCTTTCCTCTTCACTCTCCCGCTGCGCTTCCTCGTGGTCGTGGGTGTAGCCTTTTTGGCCACTTCCTTCTTGGTACTTGAAGCATTTCTGGCAGAACGTCTGGTTGGCTGCAAGGTAGACTACCGAGCAGACGGTGAAGCTTGGACGGACTGCTTAGCAGACGGTTTATCTGTGCTGGAACACTGAGCTGGCGGTGCTGCTGTGACAGACTGCTAGGCTATAGGAGCAGAGGCATCGGACTGCTGACCATGTGTTGGAGCTATGTCGGGTTTCTGCGCAGGTGGTGCCAACTTGTCGGTGTGCTGAGGAGGCCGTGCCAACGCGTTGGTTTGCTGAGCAGGAAGTGATGACGCATTGGTATGCTGATGATGCGGTTGCGGACCAGCGGACTGATGAGCAGTCGGTTCTGGACCTACAGACTGCTTAGCAGGCGGTCCCGAAGCATCAGACTACTTAGCAGTCTGTTCCACCAGGTTGGTCTACTGAGCATGTGCTGCAGCTGGGTCTCCCCCCGCTGCTTCAACGGCCGGCATCTGAACAGGTGGTGCATCATCAGCAGTTGTAGGCCTTGCCACTGGCAACTTTGGGGTGGAGGATGACATGGCATGTACGCCACAAAGTCGGGCCAGTTGATCACAGGTTGATGCATCAGCCCGCGAGAGCTACTGTGGCAAGAAGAGCGTCACCGGTTGAGGGGCAACAGTGGTTGCTCTTGGCGGGGCTTCAGGAATCTCATCGATGAACTCTATTTCCTTTCGTGGCCACTGGATGTGATGTAACAGTGTTTCTCCAAAGGTCCTTTGCTCATCGAAGTCTCCTAGGACATTCTTCAGGGCAAATTCATTGAATCCAGGCTTTACTTCAGTCATGTAGCACTTCACACAGCCCGGCTTCAATGGCACATTGTCCAAGAAGAGGCCATCTTCCAAGAAGGGTGGGCAAACCCAGGCTATTGCACATTTTAATGTACCTGCATAATGTGTAAGCACGCCCTTCAGTCTGTCTTTCATTCCATATAGATCAGATATAGCATCATCACGAGCAGCTGCAGTCTCAGTGTCGCTGGGGTCAGCTGATGCACAACTACTCTTGTGCAGTGTTGTCGCGCAATAAGCATCATCATCGATGCCCGCCTCCCCTCCCATCTGCTGGCTATTTGTCACTGTTAGAGTCTTTTGCATCATCATTGACTCCTCAACATCCTTTCGAATAGCCGGATAAATCCCCTTCTTCAACCTTTCATACAATGCATTCTGCTTCATTTCACTCCTCGTTTTTTTCATGCTGAGCCTCTCTTCTTTACTGAGTGTCAAAGCCCTCTTGTGCGAGACATTAACACCTATACCCCTTGCACGGCCAGGGGGGCTCTTTTGTGTCCAGAGCAATGGACAGAATGTCACATGGCCCTGAGTTCCTGTAGAACCTTCCAGGGATCTTGGAAGCCTCTAACATCACTTCATACAGTTTGGCATCATGTGCGTTTTCAAAGTAATAAGTTCCATGATGCTACCTCTTGAGCACTGCGTTGGTTTTCCCTTGAAGAGGAAAGGGTGATGCAGCAAAGTAGCGTAAGTATTTCCCTCAGTTTTTGAGAACCAATGTATCAATCCAGTAGGAGGCTACGCGCGAGTCCCTCACACCTACACAAACAGATAAATCCTCGCAACCAACGCGATAAGGGGTTGTCAATCCCTACACGGTCACTTACGAAAGTGAGATCTGATAGATATGATAAGATAATATTTTTGGTATTTTTATGATAAAGATGCAAAGTAAAATAAAAGCAACGGAAATAACTAAGTGTTGGAAGATTAATATGATGGAAAATAGACCCGGGGGCCATAGGTTTCACTAGTGGCTTTTCTCAAGAGCATAAGTATTTTACGGTGGGTGAACAAATTACTGTTGAGCAATTGACAGAATTGAGCATAGTTATGAGAATATCTAGGTATGATGATGTATATAGGCATCACGTCCGAGACAAGTAGACCGACTCCTGCCTGCATCTACTACTATTACTCCACACATCGACCGCTATCCAGCATGCATCTAGAGTATTAAGTTCATAAGAACAGAGTAACGCTTTAAGCAAGATGACATGATGTAGAGGGATAAATTCATGCAATATGATAAAAACCCCATCTTGTTATCCTCGATGGCAACAATACAATACGTGCCTTGCTGCCCCTACTGTCACTGGGAAAGGACACCGCAAGATTGAACCCAAAGCTAAGCACTTCTCCCATTGCAAGAAAGATAAATCTAGTAGGCCAAACCAAACTGATAATTCGAAGAGACTTGCAAAGATAACCAATCATACATAAAAGAATTCAGAGAAGATTCAAATATTGTTCATAGATAAACTTGATCATAAACCCACAATTCATCGGTCTCCACAAACACACCGCAAAAGAAGATTACATCGAATAGATCTCCACAAGAGAGGGGGAGAACATTGTATTGAGATCCAAAAAGAGAGAAGAAGCCATCTAGCTAATAACTATGGACCCGAAGGTCTGAAGTAAACTACTCACACTTCATCGGAGAGGCTATGGTGTTGATGTAGAAGCCCTCCGTGATTGATGCCCCCTCCAGCGGAGCTCCGGAACAGGCCCCAAGATGTGATCTTGTGGGTACAGAAGGTTGCGGCGGTGGAATTAGGTTTTTGGCTCCGTATCTGATCGTTTGGGGGTACGTAGGTATATATAGGAGGAAGGAGTACGTCGGTGGAGCAACGTGGGGCCCACGAGGGTGGAGGGCGCGCTCAGGGGGGGTAGGCGCGCCCCCTACCTTGTGGCTTCCTGGTAGCTTTCTTGACGTAGGGTCCAAGTTCTCTGGATCATGTTCGTTCCGAAAATCACGTTCCCGAAGGTTTGATTCCGTTTGGACTCCGTTTGATATTCTTTTTCTACGAAACTCTGAAATAGGCAAAAAAAGCAATTCTGGGCTGGGCCTCCGGTTAATAGGTTAGTCCCAAAAATAATATAAAAGTGAATAATAAAGCCGAATAATGTCCAAAACAGAATATAATATAGCATGGAGCAATCAAAAATTATAGATACGTTGGAGACGTATCACATCATCACGCCTCTTTGCACGTGCCCGCAAGTAGTCTCTGGCACGTTCGCCCCTAATTTCACTAAAGGCCGGATTCCCAACCGCCACTACTGCTTCTTTGTCCTCCTGTTCCCATATCAATTTCATGCCGTAGTATCCTGCCACACCCATACGGTGGGGGTGTATGTTCTTCTTCTGAAGTTCCGATTGCTTCAAACTCTTCTCAGCAAACTCTTTAGTTGCCCTGACCCTTTTGAATTCTGCCCAGTCTGCCTTTGTAATTTGGGGGTATGCGGGGATTGGGTCCTTGCCTTCACTCAAGTACTTCTTGTACAGCATGTGCTTCCAGTTTCTCCAAGCATCCCTAGCCTTCTTCAGTGCAGCGTGTTCCACCGGCATTCTCCACTGCTCTGGAACGTTGAAGTGATCCTTGATCTCCCGGACTATCCTTCGCCGTGTTTCTGTGTCAGCCTTCCAAAACCCCAGCAGATTAATGTTGAGCCTTGCCCTGCCAACAAATCCACACACACTCCTGAACCTCATGCGTGCTTTATCTGGTTTAGTTGGAGCCCAGGACTTTAAATCAATATCGGTTACTTCATATACACCTTTAGGCCGGTGTGTGGGCTTCCTTGGAGCGTTCCTCCGTGTCCTGACCGGAAGGGTAATTGTTGCAGCTCTATCCCGTTCAAGAATACTTGATCCCTCACAATCTGCTGAAGACCTAGGGTTGTCCGAATCAGATGAAGATACATGGCTTGAATGAGTGTTGTCGCTGCTACTCGGCATCTACAGAGAACACATGCGAAACTCAGGAAAGGAGGATAAGCATAAAACTAACAACTTGGTATCAAGCTTTCTAAACATGCCATGCAATAATTTAGAAAATGTACGGCTAACTTGTTAAGTTTGTGTGACTCGGGTGCCCGCGATCTGTAAATATGCAGTAACGTATTGGAACAAATACAGCTTATATGTAGTAAGGAAGGTAGATAATGAACATATATACGCTCTCCGTTATTTCATAGCCAATTTGGGAACATATGGAACGAAATTGGAAGAGGGGTTGCGAGGAAATATGCCTCACCGCGATGGAGAGCAGTAACTAACAGGCTTCTTAATGCAAACCCGGCCGGACCACAGGAGAGGCGAGGGTTACTGCATCGATATGCTTGAGGGTGGCTGGCGAGCAAACGAAGACGGCGAGGCGTGGGTCGCCGCGTGTTGGGAACGGCAGTGGAGGTAGGCTTGACGCCGAAGAGCGGGCACACGGCCGGGGTGAGCACGGTGGCACCAGAGAGGGTTCTGCTGTGGATCTGGGGGAGGGGGAGCTGGAGAAGGAGATTGGGTGGACTAGTTGAGTGAAACGCGAGCGGACGGTGGGTGGGTGTTGGGAACTCCGGGTGTTGGCGGCCTAGGTGAAAAGGGTGAAAAATATCCCCGGTCGCCGCGCGCGCGGAAAGGCCTATGCAAACGGTTGCCTCTAAGCGCTCGTGTGCACAAACAGAATAATTTCATTTGAAATGAAGACGTAATAATTTTGAAATAAAGACGTGAGTTCATCGTTTCGCCTCTAAATTTTTCCCACGTAAACCAATCACAATTTTACCACGGGTTTGATTTGCTGGCGCATTTCAGGTCTCGTGTGCTATATGTAAGACATTTTTTGGCATTTACCGTGCATGTTGGCATATAAATCAATTCCTAGCCGGACTGCATTTCTTGTGAAAGGGATGAGGATTGCCGTTCGATCCGGGAGTATCCAACGGTGCTCTTTGAAAAAATTTACGTTACCTAACATCATATTTTTGTTCGAATGAAAACATGAGTTCATTGTTTCGCCTCCAATTTTTTTCCACGGTAAGAGATCACGAGTATAGTGGAGAGTGTCATATAATAGTATCATGAATATACAGTATATATGATACTAGTGTATGATACTACCTTTAATTAATTATATCGCATAGTATAATACATAGAGTATAGTATCATATATATAGATCATATTTATTGCCATGCATGACACAAATTAGCATCGCATTTAACATGATACGGCATCTACCTATATGTTACTCTAACCCTCTTTATATATATTTAAATCGTTGCCACATCAGCATACTTGCTATTTCCGAGTGCATGACATCATCGACTATGATACCACCACTATGGCCAGCCTTATATAGTGGGGTGTATCATATACTATATATATATAGTATCATGCATATGATACTAGTGTATGATACTACGTGCGTACCTTCATAGTGCATATATAGTATCATAGTGTAGTATATATCATAGATGACCGTATTTATGGCCATGCATGAAACAAAGTAGTATAGCATTTATTATATATATATATATAGTGATGATATTCATCACTCAGGGTGCAGAATACGTTATTCTTCACCCGAGGTAATCTTACGATCACTTCATAATTAAATTACATTTGAAATTCAAATACATAAAATTTGGTATAAGAAAAAAAATAGGTCATAAGACAAGAAAATTTGGAGTTTATGTATATTTACACTATGTTTTTACGTTTGTAATTTTACATAACATAAAATATTTTTTACGACGATTATAGATTTTCTTACAATCTCTTTGTGCGTCAGAAATAAGACAAAACTTACGGAATGTAAAATTACAGTGCATTGGTGATAAAATAGAGGGGGGTGAAGAATAACTATTTCTCATCCAGGGTGACGAATAGTCAATCCTGCTATGCTACTATATGGTATCTACCAATGTTACTGCTTCTTTGCCACATCATCATATTTTCTATTCCCGAGTGCATGATACTGGCCATGATACCCCCACTATGGCCACCCTAATAAGGCTGGTAGTAATATGGGAGTATCAAGCCGTATGATGCATGCCAACTAGATTTTTTGGATGATGTGGCACACAGTTAAATGAGGAAAGAGAGGGTGTGGTATCATATCATGATACCGTATCATATTAAATATTGTACTACTTTGTGTCATGCATGACAATTAATAAGGAACCTAAGATACTAACTTATGATACTATGCATGCGTGCATTACGGAGGTATTGCCGATCATATACTACTATCATGCATATATACTCCCTCCTTTCCGGTTTATAGGTTTATCTCAAAATTTTAGTTTTTCCATTTTATAAGGCTCAATTTGGTTGTTCCCCATCACATGTCCAGATTTCAAGGTGCATTAAATCATTGCATGCAAGTATTAAGAGAAAGTTGACCAATGCATGTACTTTATATATGCATGCATGTATTGCAATTAATACATTGGAAAACATAATTTTTTGAGGAAAACAAAAGCATTAATTGGGTGTTTTTGCAAACCACAAAAAGTATTCCATCACTCACCATCTACCTTGGTTGGTGAGATTTTTGAATTGAGCCCTATAAGGCTGGTTGTAATGGGGAGTATCATATACTAGTATCATGCATATGATAGTGTATGATACTACTTCCGTAATGCATAATATCATAAGTTAGTATCTTACGTTGCCTTATTAATTGTCATGCATCACACAAAGTGGTAGTACAACATTTAATATGACACAGTATCATGATATGATTCCACATCCTCTCTTTCCTCATTTAATTGTGTGCCACATCATCCAGAAAGTCTAGTTGGCATGCATGATACCGCTTATGATACTACCATTACAACCAGCCTAAACGGGAAAGGAGGGAGTATGAGACTAGCCGCAATGGAGAGCAACATACACTAGTAACATACACATATCCCTAGAATATGTTACTACCTTCATAGTGGGTAGTAACATAAGTGTAGTGTCATGCAAAGCTTCATTTATTAAGTTATGGACTCATATTGCATTGGGACATGTGATGTTACAGTAACTAGCTAAGTTACTGAAACTATCTCTCTCCTCATTAACTTATTGCCACATAAGCAAGTTTGCTGAGTCGGAGTCGATGTTACTGCTGAAGTTACTCCCACTGTGGCTAGTCTGATACTAGCTAGTCGTCTATGATATACAATAGCTACCTCACTAAGAGCATGGTTAATAATACAGCCAAGGGTCGGCTATAAGTAGTTGCCATGTCATATACAGCCAACCTCTTAGCGGGCATGTACAATAATAAGTTTTATATATGTACTAGTTTATCAATAGTTGGCCCACCTTACATCCTCACAAAGTGTCTTGGGTCTCGTGTTGCAGTTGGCTCTACTAACCAAGAGCCTGCTTCTCTTCTCTTTCCTCCAACTAATAAGCACATATATATTATTCTATTCCTTATAGCCTGCTTAGACTACCCACAGTGGGAATAAACGGTAAGAAGTATTCCTAGTCTGGCCTCTAAGACTAGCTCAAGTGTTGCATGATGATTCTGTTTTCCTGGTCATGGGCATGTCTATGCCAGCAACTTTGAGGGCACAATGTTAAGAGAACATTTGTGTTGAATCGACCCGGATTGATGTTATGCTATGAGATTCATTCGTCACAAGTTTATTGGTACATAACACAGAGATGGTTAACGTTTGCATGATTCCTTAGACCATGAGAGTATCGAGTTTCTTCATGCTTGCTTCATGAACTTTGGGGTTTGTTAAACGTCATCCGTAAATGGGTGGCTATTACGGCGGCTTACGGGTTCATGGAAAAGTGTGTCAAGTAACTTGATAGCTCAAGATTGGGATTTGCTCCTCTGACGATGGAGAGATATCTCTGGGCCCTCTCGGTGTTACGGTATCCATCATCGTCTGGCCAGACACTTTGTGATTTGATCACGGGGATGCCGGAACACGATAACGAGAAAAGAGAACAATACCGGTAACGAGGTAACTAGCATAGTGGACAAGTTGTTGATCCACGGGAATGCCAACATGTCTCACCTCGGGTATTTGTAACATATCGCGAAGCAACAGGAATAGCACACGACAACTGGAGGTTCACTCGAATATTTATTCGTGTGGGTATAGGGGTCAATATGGGTGTCCACGGCTCCGATGTTGATCATTGATCGGAAGGGGTCCCGGGTCATGTCTATACTTCACCGAACCTATAGGGTCACACGCTTAAGGGTCATCTATCTGCTGAATACTAGACAGGGAGTCTGAGAGAAAATCACCGAAAAAGTTTCGGACACCGAAAAGGTTCGGACAGCGGAATCGTACCGCAGAGAGAGATCATCGGATAAGTTTCGATGATACCGAAAAGTTGTTTCGGGATACACCATTAAGTCAAATTGGTTTCGGCACATGCCTGATAATTCTTGGAGGATGCCAGAATCATTTTGGAAGCTTTTTGGAATTTTCTGAGATAAAAACCGGAAATGTTCCGGAGCTGCCGGAGCCACTTCAGATGCGTTTCGCAGATGAAAATCACTAAAACCGGAATTGTTTCGGAACGCGTTGAAAATCATTTTAGTGGGTACTGGAAATGTTCTTAGCCCACATAAATATTTTCAGTTCGATCAGACGCTGAAAAATGTCGTCGTGAATAGTGAAAATCAGCTTTATGGTTACTTTATGGAAAGCCACCTTTTGGGGCTTTGCTCCAAAAGATCTTGGGGATGACATGGTTGGATAGGAGCCATTTTTTGGGCCCCTCATGGGGGTGTGGCCGGCCACATGGGGTATCCCCCCTTGGGGACCCTCTTGTTCCTTGGTTTCACTCCTAGGTCCTTGTGGAAGGACTTCATTCATGTGCATTTTGGGTTTTTTGTGAAACTACCCTACCACCTTGGGATTTCCTATAAATAGAGGTGGAGGGGCAGCCCTCCACACTCATCCCTTGCTCTCATACACATGCCATGCATTATCTGGCTTCTTCTCTCCCTCCCACGAAAAGAGTTTCGTAGAGCCGTAAGGTAGTCTGGGTTCCGGCAGGAACTAGTTCTGGACGGCGAAGCCCTGCCGGATAGATGACACCGTATGTGTGCAACTCTGTAGAGAGATCGTAGTTTCGGTCTTAGTTCGTGAGTGCCTCTCGAAGGGCTGTCTGTGTGACCGTCCGAGTTTCGAAGGTCCTCCCGAAGGGTTGTCCGAGTGACCGTTCGAGTTTCGAAGGTCCTCCCGAAGGGCTGTCCGCGACACCGTCCGGGGGGCTGTTCGACCACCTCCCGGAGGGCTACCTGAGGAGCAGATGAGGGTATACATCCTCGCGGTTGGGAGGTTGTAAATCCTAGCTGCGGGGATCTGCACTGCCGATCGTCATCGACTCTACTTCCCGCTGCGCTACGAGTCGGTAACGAAAAAGATCAAACCATGTATGCAGTCTCCATAGTGGTCCTGGGCTGGTGCGTAGGTCGGAAAATTTTTGTTTTCTGCTGCGGACCCCTACAGTGGCATCAAGAGCCGTGCTATGCGTAGATGCAGGTTTCGATCTAGAATACATGGAGATGTATGGGTATTGCATAATATAATTAGGTAGTAGATGAGATCTATTGCTGAAAATTATTTATGCGGGTGACAGATGAAATCTGTTACCCGAGGTTCTTGTTGCTTCCCTAGAATTTGCGTTTGCTCAATCTCGAGACAGCATGGTAGAATTTGACAAAGTTCTGGCAATCCGTGATCCTGATTGATCATGGAAGTGCTATCAGTTCTTTGGGTTCTACCGTAGTCAAAAGAAAGATGAAATTCGCAGATGAAAGGGCATTGCAGATATGATCTGCACGGGGGTCATGCGTATGACGAAGTTTAGTATGGGGCTCGAGATTTAATTATCCCGTGTTTCATACACCTCGAGATGTTAATCTAGCAACCTGAATAATCATACTTGATGATAAAACGTTGGTAGCTGCGGTTTAAGTCAAAACCTTAGAAGCCACGTAAAATAAATTTTTGCATAAACCTATTAGAGGCGTCTAACTTGGTTTTGCAGGATGTGCATCTGATGTGGTATAGCAGTGCTCATACTAATTCGATTATGTATGAGATGACTGTATGATGTAATTTGATTAACATGACCTGCGTGTCATGATTCGGCATGATGGCTGGAGCCATATGATTGCATTTTAATGACCTGCGTGTCAACCTTGTTGTAATGCATTATTTTGTTAGCTATAGAGATAGCGATATTATCTGGTGCATCGACAAGGTGGTGGCAATCTTCGTGAAGGTGACCACCGACGCGAATGCCGAAGACGAAGAAATGAAATACTTCTCCGTCAGAAAGGGCTATACCATATCATGCTATTATGAATTGCCTGAGATGTTTATCCCTTATGATGCACCCTTCTTGATTGCGCGGTAGTCGCTTTTATTAGGGTGATCTCTCACTTAAAATATCAAGTAGTTAGTGTTCTCCCAAGTGTAGCACCGTCACGGCACCTATCTTTTCGGGGTGCGCCATGGATGCATGGGTACGAACGATTAGAGAAGTGTGAGGCAGGTGAGGTCAGACCTCGCAGCAAGATCACTTGGTTGTCTTGACGTTCATGGCAGCATCGTCCTGAGCTCGGAACACACGCATCGAAAGATGAGCAAGAGTCACATAGAGATGTGATCGGCAAGTTGGCCTACCGATTAAAATTCCCGTTATGAGATGATGATTCTATGGCGATGAATTGAAGTCTGGATCTTGTATCACTCAAAATTAATTGTGAGAGATATTGATTTGAGTGGGAGCGCACTATTGAATTAACATGTTTAATTCTCAGTGCAATTAATTATGAACACTGTCTAAGTGTTTCTTGCATAATAGTTGTAGAATAATGGCTCGCATTTCCACCTTCCCTATTAAAATTGAATAGCTGTTAAATATCTAGTTAAAACTTTACAATTGGTAACGTAATATGAGGATTGTCCTCAAAAGTGCCGAGAAGAACTTTGTCCTATCGCATGCTTTCCGTATCCTCCCGCTAATGCTATGGATCATGTGACTCTCGTCCTTCGATCCAAAAGCTAGAATTCTGTTATGGTCAAGTGGAATATGTTTGCTTCCATGAAACCCAAACTTCGAAAGTTGGGATAGTTATATGATATT
The DNA here is from genome assembly GCF_018294505.1 of Triticum aestivum. NCBI lineage: Eukaryota > Viridiplantae > Streptophyta > Magnoliopsida > Poales > Poaceae > Triticum > Triticum aestivum. The sequence goes on along the minus strand of NC_057796.1, from coordinate 32,134,228 downwards.
CATGGAACTGAAAGTTATTTTCAGATACAAACAAAGAATTGTTTGTTTGCAAGTATTAGTAAAAGTGTTTACTATGCATTTGACTGTTGGGAAAGGGATCCAGAAAAACGCCTGTCATATAATGAAAGGTGAATAAAACAACAACTTAAAGAGAAAGGAAGTGTCCAAAGGGTGTTAGTATGACTTACACGCCTAGGAAGTCCGGGGCTAATGCCACTCTTAAGTTGGGTGCTTCTTCTGAGAGTAGGAGAAATACTAAAAGTTAAACTGTTAGAAGTATAAAGGCAAAAGGAAAGAAGACTGGAATATCCAGCTCATGTATGAATGTCATACAAGTTTTTGATGTATAGAAGGTTGGTTAAAGATATAGTTCTTGCGAATTATGGTTAAACATGTTAATCACTAATTCTTGGGTATTGTGAGTTCATCACAAAAATGCCCGCTCGATTGCATTCTGTTGCAACTCGATGTAAGAATTACTATGGCCTGAAAGACTAGCTAGAAATGAGGTTAAGGTATACACAGGGAACATAGTAAATGTTACTATACCTTCCATCGGTGTATTGCCGTCTGTATTTATTTTCATAATTCATTTAGAGTTTTACAAACTCTATCCCATTGCATAAGGTATCTTGCAAGAAGGTTGTTCATAAGAGAACTTTTTATGTTCGATGTTATGAATAACACAAGGGCCATACTTTCATTATGAATGAGATGTATGTTATGAATATTGATAATAATACAATAACTCTGGGTTTACTTTCATAATTCATTTTAGAGTTTCATACACTCTAGCCCATTGCACAATGTTTGTTGCAAAAGAGTTGTTCATAAAAACAACAATTGTTGTTAAGTATTATGAATAACATAAGGGCCATACTTCCATCATCGATGGGACGTATGTTATGAATATTGAGGGTAATATGATACATCCATAACACTGACGCTAAATGTCGCAAGACTAAAAGAATACCACACAAGTGTGGCACTACATTTGGTCACATTGGAGAAACCCGCATGGAAAATTCCATTATGATGGATTTTGAAGTCTTTTTGATTTTGAATCATCTGACACTTGCAACTTTCCTCCGAAAAGTGAAGTGACTAAAATACCGTTCACAGGCCATAAGGAACGAACAACAAACTTATTGGTGATCATACATTTGATGTGTGTAGTCCGCTAAGTGTTGTTAGTGGTGGATTTATTTATCTTCAGAAATGACTCAAGTAGATATATGGATATTTACTTGATAAGACGTAAGTCTGGATCTTTTGAAATCATTCGAAAGGTTCTCAAAAATGAAGTAGAAGTTATTGTAACAAGAAAATTATGTTTCTGCAATTTGATTGCACAAAGGAATATTTGAGTTACATGTTTAGCGAATGTCTGATGAGTTGTGAAAGGGGTTTCATAAACTTGCACCTCCCGGAACACCACTGCAAGTGGAAAGTCCGTGGAGATGTAATCAAACCATTTATGTCATGGTAAGGTCAAAGATGACATAAATAAATTTGCCATTATCCCTTTTAAAGTGATGCTTTAGAGACTGCGGCTTTTACACTGAAAAGAGCTACATCGGGTCTGTTGAAATGAAGCCATGGTATGGTACGCCCAACCATGTTATATCTTTTCTTAACATTTGGAATATGGGGCTTATGTAAAAGGTTACAAACCTATTCCAAATCAGACAAGTGCTACTTTGTAGGTTATACCAAAATGTTGGGTATTCCTCCCTCACTATACCGAGGAAAATAGTTTTGTTGCAAAACGGTGTGCTTTTAAAGAGAATGGTTCTTTCTAAAAGGTGAGTGGGAGAATAGTGCAACTCGACGAGATAAACAGTATCTTCATCAGATCAAAGGAAAGAGACCTTGGAAGAAATTCCAGAGTTTCCTACTGCGACTGATACAGAAGTCTCTACAATAAAATGTATGAACTTCGGTCAAACTTGCAGCTGAACCACATAGGCAAGGCTCGTGCAAACCTCTCAGGTGCGCAAACGAGATATTGTTGTTAGACAACATTATACCTACGATACACAAGGAAGCATTGATGGGCCCTGACTCCGGAATTGGCTAAATGCCAATACAACCCGAGTTAGTTTCCATATAAGTGATTCAAGATTAAAACCTTGATACACCTTTCAGAAGACTTAGAGTCTAACGAATATTTATGGAACTTAAAACTGATACGGATAAAATGTTTTATCCATAAAGCTCGACTTGTTGAAATAATACGATGAGGTTATTTTCATCGTAGCGATGCTTAAAGTCGGTTCGGGTTGAACTAGCAATTAATACATATTTCAATCATGAGATATGAAACATGGATGATAAAAGGATTTCCATCTGATGGAAATGAAAGCTAGGACTTGTATATGATACAGTCCAAAGTAATTTGTCGATCCAGAGGATGCTAGTAGGTATGCAAACTTCAGAGTTCCAGCAATGGACAGAAGAGAGCAAAATGGAGTTGGAATCTTCGTGTTTTGATGAAATGGTCAAAGGGGTTTTGACTTCATCAATGGGTAACGAAGATGCTTGTAATTCAAGAAAGTAAGTGGGAGCGTAATAATATTTCTAAAAACCTTATGTGCTTGGCACATTGGTAATTGGAAATAAATTTCTTGACACAAATTAGGACTTCATTTGAAAATAGTTTTTCGATGATGTGCTTAGGCTAAATAGCCTCAATATTAGGCATGATGATCTATGGAGATAGATTTACCTAATGGGGCTAAGCAATGAATACATATTGACAAGATGCTAAAACCTTTTAGCATTTAAAACGCCAAGGAGTGATTCTTGCCAAAGTCACATGGAAAGAGTTTTTGCAAGACTCGGTGTCCCAAAACACTGATGAGTAAAATACATGATGCAGATTCCACACACTTTTGTGTTTGGATTAATCATGTATTCCATGGTATGTAAAACAACCAGATATGTCCGATACTCCCAAGGTGTTGCGAGTATGGATACCAAAGTGATCAAATTACTGATCATGGGACAACAGTGAAAGATGTCACAGAGTACTAGAGTAAGTACTGATGACATGGTTTTCTCGCAAGCAGAGATCATGAAGAGTTCGTTGTAAAATGTTACATCGATAGAGTCTTCATCTTTTCTCCATGCGATTTTCGATTTAAATTAAGGGTTTTGTGTAACACACAATGTGGTGGCACAGTTAGTTGGAATTTGTTCAAACTAGTTACTGTGGCGAATTCTATAACAAGGGCTAAGTATGTTGACGCTTTAGAAGCGACAAAGAAGATGTTGAATCATATAGTTCATTCATGAACTTAGTATAGTTCCAAGATGGCTTTTGACAATGGGACACTACCGCGGGTAGTTGCTCCATAACTCAGTCTGAGGAATCCAGGTTCGACCTGTGATTCATATACATACAAAGCCAAGTCCACACAAAATATGAATTTTGTGAAAACGTGAAAACGCGAGGACATGCAAAGATACACACGGATCTGAAGTCGTCAGATCCATTGGACATCAGGCTATACCACAAGCGAAGCATATTTACACCGGTGTGCCACAGGTGTGAAGTGCATTAGCATAAGCTAGATTATTGACTCTAGTGCAAGTGGGAGTCTGTAGGAGATATGCCCTAGAGGCAATAATAAATGATATTATTTATCTCCGAGTTCATAATTATGTTTATGTTCCATGCTATAACTGCAATGATTCTCGAGTCTACAATATCCACGAGGCTCGGAGGAAGACTAAAATGCACGTGTGGAATAATAAACGGTAAGAAGTATTCCTAGTCTGGCCTCTAAGACTAGCTCAAGTGTTGCATGATGATTCTGTTTTCCTGGTCATAGGCATGTCTATGCCAGCAACTTTGAGGGCACAATGTTAAGAGAACATTTGTGTTGAATCGACCCGGATTGATGTTATGCTATGAGATTCATTCGTCACAAGTTTATTGGTACATAACACAGAGATGGTTAACTTTTGCATGATTCCTTAGACCATGAGAGTATCGAGTTTCTTCATGCTTGCTTCATGAACTTTGGGGTTTGTTAAACGTCATCCGTAAATGGGTGGCTATTACGGCGGCTTACGGGTTCATGGAAAAGTGTGTCAAGTAACTTGATAGCTCAAGATTGGGATTTGCTCCTCCGACGATGGAGAGATATCTCTGGGCCCTCTCGGTGTTACGGTATCCATCATCGTCTGGCCAGACACTTTGTGATTTGATCACGGGGATGCCGGAACACGATAACGAGAAAAGAGAACAATACCGGTAACGAGGTAACTAGCATAGTGGACAAGTTGTTGATCCACGGGAATGCCAACATGTCTCACCTCGGGTATTTGTAACATATCGCGAAGCAACAGGAATAGCACACGGCAACTGGAGGTTCACTCGAATATTTATTCGTGTGGGTATAGGGGTCAATATGGGTGTCCACGGCTCCGATGTTGATCATTGATCGAAAGGGGTTCCGGGTCATGTGTATACTTCACCGAACCTATAGGGTCACATGCTTAAGGGTCATCTATCTGCTGAATACTAGACAGGGAGTCTGAGAGAAAATCACCGAAAAAGTTTCGGACACCGAAAGGTTTCGGACAGCGGAATCGTACCGCAGAGAGAGGTCATCGGATAAGTTTCGATGATACCGAAAAGTTGTTTCGGGATACACCATTAAGTCAAATTGGTTTCGGCACATGCCTGATAATTCTTGGAGGATGCCAGAATCATTCTGGAAGCTTTTTGGAATTTTCTGAGATAAAAACCGGAAATGTTCCGGAGCTGCCGGAGCCACTTCAGATGCGTTTCGCGGATGAAAATCACTAAAACCGGAATTGTTTTAGAACGCGTTGAAAATCATTTTAGTGGGTACTGGAAATGTTCTTAGCCCACATAAATATTTTCAGTTCGATCAGACGCTGAAAAATGTCGTCATGAATAGTGAAAATCAACTTTATGGTTACTTTATGGAAAGCCACCTTTTGGGGCTTTGCTCCAAAAGATCTTGGGGATGACATGGATGGATAGGAGCCATTTTTTGGGCCCCTCATGGGGGTGTGGCCGGCCACATGGGGTATCCCCCCTTGGGGACCCTCTTGTTCCTTGGTTTCACTCCTAGGTCCTTGTGGAAGGACTTCAATCATGTGTATTTTGGGTTTTTTGTGAAACTACCCTACCCCCTTGGGATTTCCTATAAATAGAGGTGGAGGGGCAGCCCTCCACACTCATCCCTTGCTCTCATACACATGCCATGCATTATCTGGCTTCTTCTCTCCCTCCCACGAAAAGAGTTTCGTAGAGCCGTAAGGTTGTCTGGGTTCCGGCAGGAACTAGTTCTGGACGGCGAAGCCCTGCCGGATAGATGACACCGTATGTGTGCAACTCTGTAGAGAGATCGTAGTTTCGGTCTTAGTTCGTGAGTGCCTCCCGAAGGGCTGTCCGTGTGACCGTCCGAGTTTCGAAGGTCCTCCCGAAGGGCTGTCCGAGTGACCGTTCGAGTTTCGAAGGTCCTCCCGAAGGGCTGTCCGCGACACCGTCTGGGGGGCTGTTCGACCACCTCCCGGAGGGCTATCTGAGGAGCAGATGAGGGTATACATCCTCGCGGTTGGGAGGTTGTAAATCCTAGCTGCGGGGATCTGCACCGCCGATCGTCATCGACTCTACTTCCCGCTGCGCTACGAGTCGGTAACGAAAAAGATCAAACCATGTATGCAGTCTCCATAGTGGTCCTGGGCTGGTGCGTAGGTCGGAATTTTTTTTTCTGCTGCGGACCCCTACAGTAACATATATAGGTAGTAACATCACACGTATCTAGATAAAATAGATGATGTGGCAAGCAATAAATGAAGAAAGAGAAGAAAGTGGTAACATAGCTAGTTAGACTAGCCACAATGGGTAGTAACATAGACTAGTAACATGCACATGTTACTAGTCTATGTTACTACCTCTATAGTGGGGCGTAACATATGTGTGGTAACATGCAACACTTCATTTATTAGGCTATAGACTCATTTTGCCTTGATATGTGTGATGTTACTCATACTACTAGTAACTAGCTATGTTACCACTTTCCTGCATTTCTTCATTTATTGCTTGCCACATCATCTATTTTATCTAGATATGTGTGATGTTACTACCTATGTTACTCCCACTATGGGTAGTCTTACTAGTAGTATGAGTAACATCACACATCTCAAGGCAAGATGAGTCTATAGCCTAATAAATGAAGTGTTGCATGTTACTACACATATATTACTCCCCACTATAGAGGTGGTAACATAGACTAGTAACATTCTATGTTACTACCCATTGTGGCTAGTCTTATGTCACTCTATTGTGTACTTGCTCTAATGCATAGTATCATAGAGTAGCTAGTATCATATGTAGTACTTTATTTATATTTTCATGCATGACATATAGTAGCATAGCATTTATTATGATACGAATTCATGATATGATACTTAACCCTCTCTTTCTTCATTTAATTGATTCTATGACAGCTCATCAAAATTGCCTAGTTGGCATGCATGATACTAGCTATGATACCCCCTTACTATCAGCCTAGCAAAGGTGTACATATCATTTGTGCGTCGCTTTGTGAGTTTTCATTCGTTTGTTCGAGAAGCGGGGAGAAGTTTCAAACATTTCGGCCACGAGGTGCGGCCACTGGCATAGACCTAGTTGGTATTTTAATTATAGGAAATTCAGATGGAGTTTGGACATCATCAAAATCGATGTGTGCCTGTGGCGTGCTCTCACGACCCTGTGGAAAAAAATTGTAAAGTTTGGCACAAGTTTTGATGACCGCTCCTTCCAAACCGGAGCATCTCACATGAAGGATCATGGTTTTCCAAAAGGAGACGTGTCAATTCAAACTCCTGTGGCCGGTGACTTCACCGTTTGGCCTCATAAAATTTTCCACGGTACGCAATTACCATTATACCACGGGTTTGATTTTCTGGCGCATTTGGTATCATTAGCTATATTTAAGACATTTTTCAGATTAACATGCATTTTATGCATAAAAATAAAATTACAACTGGAACTGCATGTGCTGTCGAAAGGGATGAGGATCGCCGTTCGATCTGGGAGCATCCAGCGGTGCAGACGTATGATCTGTGGGGTTTGGGTTCTGGCCAATCAGAAAGCACGACTCAGATCATGGGCGGGGTGGCGGGGTTTGGTCGGCACATGGCTTTCATCAACGAACCGTGTGCTATTCGCAAACCAGATTGCATATTTTTGTTCACACATACTGTAATGAGATCAATTGAGTGTGCTACCTCTATGATATAATAATAATAATAATAATAATAATAATAATAATAATAATAATAATAATAATAACAAAAAACAGTTCATATTCATTGCCTGAGCTGACAACATATCAAGGTCAACATATTAACGGTTCTTACATCAACAGAAAACCGGGCATAACTCACAAATTCAGTACACGCGACAGTTCTAAATTGAACGAATTAAGTTGCAGGGTAGGCATAAAAGACTAGTCTTACGGCTTAATTCCCATGTACATGGGGGAACTGGGATCATTAAGTTGACCCTGAATGAACTTGGGGTTTTTGATGATTTTACGTTGCTCTGTTACACGGGTGCGTGATCCCTTGGCTGGCAACTCATCAAATTCATCTTACTCGTCCTCATCGGCAACATCGTCGACACCCAGTACCCTTCTCTTCCCATGCATCGCAAAATGGCCGTTCTTATGCAAGGGGTCTTCCACAAATAAAATCTGGGTAGCATCGCTGGCAAGAATGAATGGGTCCGCGTGATATGCCATCGTTGTCCTGTTAACACATGTCTTCCTGTACTCATCAATCCTTACCTGACCAAGAGGGATCCATGCGCACCTGAAAAATGCCACCTTAACTTTCACATAGTCAAGCTCCCAAATCTCTTTGATGGTTCCATATTATACCCTTTTATCAGCTTCATTTACAGTCATGCATTCTATTGGAACAGAGTTGTTCTGATACGAGGTCTTCTGATGACGTTCCTCAGTGTAGAACGTGTATCCATTTATGTCATATGCTTGTTACACTGTAGGTGATGGCTTTTATGCCAACCACGTAGCAATGTCATCGATGGATCCTTGTGCCAAACGATTCTTTAGCCATTCGGCGTAGTTCTTAGTGTGCTCCGTCATATCCACATCTGATGAAGGCACCATTGGTAAGAAGCTTTGGCGTATCTCCGCCAAGTGTTCTTCGGCATAAGCGATGAGAACTGGGCTGTTAAGCAGTACCGTCAAATGGGCTTTCTCTGCCAATTCTCCGGGTGCAGCCATTTGCGTGCCAGCAAGGACTGGCTTACCTTTCATCCTTCCCTCGTGGCAAGAGAGGGGCAAACCTATAGGTCTTTGTTTCATGTATTCGGTGCAAAACTCAACCACCTCCTCCGCGGTATGACCTTGTAGGATGCTTGCCTCTGGATGGTTTCGGTTACGACAAAAGCGGTTCAGTATTCCCATGAACCGCTCGAAGGGATACATGTTGTGAAGAAACACAGGACCACAATACTTTATCTCGTCGACAAGGTGCACAATGAGATGGACCATGACATCAAAGAATGACGGTGGGAAAAACATCTCTAGGTTGGACAATATTCTTGCATATGATCCAACTCTTCAGGATTTACAACTTTCTGCCATAGTTGGTTGAAGAAATCATAGAGGTCAATGAGTGTGTTTCTTATATCTTTGTCCATCAGATTCCTGATGGCCACCGGGAGGATTTGTGTCAACATTATGTGGCAATCATGTGACTTCATGTGTCCCAACTTCATTTTACCTAAGCTCACATCCACGAGACTTCTGATGTTTGCGCAGTAGGAAGAGGGTGTCTTAACTGACAACAAATAGGTGAAGCACTGTGTTGCTTCTTTTGTACTGAAATTGTAACTTTGGCGAGCTTTGATGAATTTGTCATCATCTTCTGCTTCACTCTTGCGTTTTGATTGATCAACAAGCATATCGAGCCGTGAACCGTCACCATCCTTTCTTTTACCTTTAATCTTGAGTAGAGTACCAAGGATGCTTTCACATACGTTTTTCTCTACGTGCATGACATCGATGCAGTGACGTACACGTAGAATCTCCCAGTAAGGTAATTTCCAGAACACCGATTTCTTCTTAAACACTTGACCCTTGGGTGTTTGTTTCACCGTCAAAGGGTGGTTCTTGCCAAGCACAATATTAATTTTTTTAGCCATGTTGTGGACCACCTCCCCATCATAGGGTCTTGGGCCCGCACCTGCCTCTGCTGTACCATCAAATTCAGCTTTCATCTTTCGGTATGGGTGATTTTTCCGCAAGAACCTACGATGACGCAAATACACTGTTTTGTGCGAGTTGGGAAGTCTTCTGCTAGCTGTCCTATCCATGCATGTGACACACCCTACATCTCCCCTTGTTTTCTGCCCGATGTGTTGCCTAATGCCGCCATATCTTGAATGGTGCGCACCGGCATCGCATGTAGATCGAAAATATCATTTCTGTAAGTATCATAACATTTTATAGCAGGCGCATCTATCCACACTGTCAGCAGTTCTTCTACCAGTAGCTGAAAGTAAATGTCGATGTCATTTCCAGGTTTCTTCGGGCCTTGGATAATCATTGACATCATAATGTATTTTTTCTTCATACACAACCAAGGAGCTAGGTTATATATGCACAGAAGCACCGGCATGTGCTGTGATTGGTGCTCATATCGCCAAAAGGATTCATCCCGTCAGTACACTCCCCGAGCCTTATACTTCTAGGATCCTTGGCAAAATTTTCAAACTTGTTGTCGATTAATTCCCACCGAGCCCCATCTTTCGGGTGCCTCATAAACCTATCCGCAATTCGCTCATCATGATGCCACCGCAACCTCTTTGCCTCTCTAGGGTTTGCAAACAAACGCCTCAACCTTGGAATTAAAGGCAAGTACCAAACAACCTTGAACGTGATTCCTGTCTTGATCTCGTCATCCAATTTGTACTTGTCCTTTGCTATCCTACGCTTGTATCGTGCATGCTTGCATGTGGGACATGCACGCAAATCTTTGTACTCGCCACGGTACAATATAAAATCATTCACACAAGCGTGTATCTTCTGTACTTCAAGTTCCAATGGGCAAACAATTTTCTTCGCTTCATTCGTGCTTCTAGGGAGCACATTATCTTCCGAAAGAATTTCTTTGAAAATACCTAACATCTCTGTGGAGCCCTTGTTTGATAGACCGTTTGCTGCTTTAAATCTGAGAAGCGCCAGGGTGGCACTCAACCTGGAATATTTCTTTTTGCAACCCGGATACAATTCTTTCTTGGAGTCCGCATCAATGGTTGGCAGATTCTTGTACCAAATCATATCCTTTTTTGGGCCCTCGAAATCTGCAATCATAGCAGCAAAATCTGGCATATCAAGATCGTCGTCATCTGCGTCGATGTCTTGGTTTTCCAGTGGGCGTTTTGGCTTTCCAGTGTTCCATTAGTAGCTTGATGCCTCTGCCCCGATGTTAGATTCAACATCCATGTGACACTGATCGGGGTTTGGCATCTCGCTGCCCTGGGTATCTTCATCCATGACCTCCTCTTCACCATGTCTAGTACAACATGTATATCCATCCATGAATCCCCTAGAGACTAAGTGCATCTGGACATCTGCAACTTCATGTGACTCAATTGGCACAATCAGTACATGGACACAGGATGTAATCCGCATCACCAATTCTCCTCTTTGTACTTTCAGCCAAATTCATGTACTCTATCACGCCACTGATAAAATCTGCGGTTTTCCAATTCTTCATCCATCTAGATCGTCCCATCTGCAGCACACGAATGGTAATTAAAAACAAAACAACAACATTAATACACGGATTAACTGCTGCCAAAAGATGCATGCATAAATCACAAGGTTTTATTTTAATAATTACTGAGAGCGCTCCATGTTGTTATCCAGACGTGCAATGACAAAAATTAATGGCCAGTCAATTTACACGCAGAGTACTGGTACAACACTAGCCTTAGGAATTGAATACCTTAATTAAGCCACTCACGAAAAGAATACCTTAATTAATTAGCCGCGCGGCGACCTCCACCCAGCAGACAAACAAGCGCGATGCGGCAGCACGCCGAGACAGCAGGGTCGAGGAGCAAAGCTTAGTGCGGCTGCCGCCTGAAGTTCGACCTCCACTATGCCGCCATCGACCGTGATGGATGTGCTCGAATCACGCCGCCGCCGACCTCGATGGTAGAGCTCCTCCTATCTCCCGCCACAGACCGAGGATTGACCTCCTATGACACCGCCACCGCCCACCGACCGAGGATTGGCCTCTTCTCCGGTAGCCGCTGCCTAGGCCGCCGCCGCCATCTCTATATGCAAAGTGGCTGTTTTTTCTGACGGATATCCGCAGAGCGGCTGTTTACACAGTATCTCACCGTAACTCAATTATATGGACAGGGTAGTACAGCACATACGGTTATGTAACGTCAACCGTGTCTAACCTATGTTGTCTTCTCACACGGTTTGGTGCGGAAATCGTGTGTGACGTTGTAATACCTAACACACAAATGACATGTATAAACAGTGTGCCGTATACAACATATAGTGCCATAAGTAGTTCCCGGCCGTTAGCTTATCTCCACAGTTTCCCCATTTCCCCCAAATCCCTACATAGCCTCCAAATTCCCTCGCGTGGCGCTGACATTGGGGGAATGCGGACGAGTGGTGCTGATGGTTTCGGTGCGGCTGCTCCTGCTCGTATCGCCGCCACGACGGCGGTCGCCGCCGAGCACTTGCCTAAGGTCATCAAAAGGCAGGTGTACTACGGATCCGAATCGTCCTGTCAGGTTCCAATCTATCCCGATCTATTTTAGCATGTCCAAAGTATAGCTCCTTACTGAAACTGTCCTGAATGACCCCCCCCCCCAGGAAAGCGATCTGCCGCCGGATCCGGAGCATGACTCCAGACTCCTGCAACACGAGTTCGACTCCGAGTTTTGTGCCACCGAGAAGTACAAAAAGCTGAGTTGTGTGCACGGGCACACTCCCGCTCGACGTGTATGCACGGAGGGATTTGACATTGGCAGGCGGTTTCTCAGTTGCCCCTTAGAGGTTAGTGCTAATTAAGTTCATCATTTTACATCAGTTAATGCCACCGCTCATCCAGAATACTATTTAACATTGGCAGGGATATGAGGCTTGTGCCTTTGTTAACTGGCTGGATGAAGAATGGCATGGCAGGGCTCGGAGTGTTATCACCAAGCTCGCAGAAGATAACGTAAAGCTGAAGAAGAAACTGGCTGATCTGGAATGTACAATCAGTACGATGAAGCAAGAAAGAATCAATCACAGGCAACAGATGAAAGAAAGAGACAAGAAGAAACTAGCATGTGTAGTTGTGGTTGTCACATTAGCCATGTTCTATGCGCTGTTTGCAATGATGATTAGGGGTTTTGTTTGATAGTATTGCTAAAGCACATCTAGATGTGCTCTAAGTAATGCACATCTAGGTCCTATGCCATTGATGTTACACGAAGATTCGTGCAGATATTTTTCTTTTCCTTTCTAGTTTGATTATTACTGGCTTTATCAATAAGAAGAGCTCAATGTATTGCTTGCCAACTGTTCTACTCCGTTCGTACCGGTACCGGTGCATAATCCCAAAACTCGTTCCTTGTTTTTGTCCTGAAAAAGGAAACCAACCAAATAGCCAATAGGAGTCCTGCGCAACCCCGGGAATTTGGAGCGACTGGGTACAAATAATTGCGGTTGATTATATCAGCGGTTAGATAATACGTAAACCCCCGCTTCAATCCCTGCTTCAATTGGCAGTTCCTCTTCTCTGCATACCCTGCTTAAGTGTCCACCATCTTCATCGTCCCCGGCAGGCCGCGCTACACACTGGCACACACTCTGCAGCCATGTCGAGGAACAGCGAGGACGACAGTTCGGCCAGCAGTCTGGCGCCCGATGATAGGTCAACATCGGAATCATCCCGCTCGTCTTCCATGAGTCCGGCGTCGAGCCCAGACCTCGATTATATCCAGTTCATGGAAGGGACGCCGCCTCCGGAGTCGTTAGACGATAACCAGATGGGCGAGGAGCCGTCGGAGGACGAAGAAGAGGGCGACGATGATGAGGAGGAGGAATGCTCGAACGAGGAGGAGGAGGACGACGACAGCAACGACGATGACGACGACGGCAGCGATGAAAAGCCAACGGTCAGCGGCAAGAAGCGTCCTCGCCAAGACGATGTCGCGGGGCCATCCAACAACAACAACAAGAAGAAGAAGGACTAAATTAAGCAGACTGTATATATCTCTGTTATCCTGTCAATCTCATCGCAGACGGCTAGTAATATGTATTCGACAGAGATCTTCTACATTATCGCCCACATGTTGGTTTGTTGAACGGTGTGCCCTGACGAGCACACAATTCACAAAAAAAAGACCGTATGGACTGTCTATAATGATCGCACACAATTCTGATTACCGACCTGTTTGCCGGGTATCACACACATATTGTTATGCCGAATCATTTGTGTTCACCTCAATCATCACAAATGGTTCATAGGAGTGAACTGTATGTCGTATATCACACACACCTTGATCTGGCTGCCCGTTTCTGTTGTTCTGTCTCATCGCAAATAGTTCGTACAGATCAACCATATGCCCCTCATCACACAGGCAACTAAAATCTGAACCGTGTTTGATGTATCATCCATCGCAAACGTTTTGCATCTTTTTTGACGGTTTTTTACATCACCGTTTGCGATTAATGCATCGCACACAGTTTCGTCAAAGGGTCTCTGATCGTAGTGTTGCGTTAGCAGCATCCTGCAGTACTGCATGATTGGGGCATGAATATAACATTGACTTAAGCCTCCCCCAAGCTTGAGCGATACTTTCTCCTTCACGAGGCCAAAAATTATATATATAATTCCAATCACGATGAACCAGATGCATAGGATAAAACTTCTGATGAAATTCCAATTTCAATCGGTTGTAGTTCCATGATCCAATATCATCACATAGCCTAAACCATATCAATGCCTTTCCCTTCAAAGATAAAGGGAAGACCTTCTTCTTGACAACATCCTCGGGCATACCTGCAAGCTTAAATAATCCACAAACTTCATCCACATAGATTAGGTGCATATCTGGATGTAATGTTCCATCTCCTGCATAAGGATTAGCTAGCAGTTTCTCTATCATACCCGAAGGAATTTCATAATAAATATTTTTAGTAGGTGCAGTAGGCTGAGGAGCAACTCTCTGCTCTTCCGGTCGAGGTGAAGATACCCCGAACAAGCCCCTCAAAGGATTATTTTCCATAGTAACAAGTGACAGTAAATTTCAGCACACTATATAAATGTTTCATTACCAAATTCCACTTACTAAAGGTGCTTCACTCCCCGGTAACGGCGCCGGAAAAGAGTCTTGATGACCCACAAGTATAGGGGATCTATCGTAGTCCTTTCGATAAGTAAGAGTGTCGAACCCAACGAGGAGCAGAAGGAAATGATAAGCGGTTTTCAGCAAGGTATTCTCTTCAAGCACTGAAATTATCGGTGACAGATAGTTGTATGATGAGATAATTCGTAACGGGTAACAAGTAACAAAAGTAAACAAGGTGCAGCAGGTGGCCCAATCCTTTTTGTAGCAAAGGACAAGCCTGGACGAACTCTTATATAAAGCAAAGCGCTCCCAAGGACACATGGGAATTACTGTCAAGCTAGTTTTCATCATGCTCATATGATTCACGTTCGTTACTTTGATAATTTGATATGTGGGTGGACCGGTGCTTGGGTGCTGTCCTTCCTTGGACAAGCCTCCCACTTATGATTAACCCCTCTCGCAAGCATCTGCCACTACGAAAGAAGAATTAAGATAAATCTAACCATAGCATGAAACATATGGATCCAAATCAGCCCCTTACGAAGCAACACATAAATTAGGGTTTAAGCTTCTATCACTCTAGAAAACCATCATCTACTTATTACCCAGTGCCTTCCCCTAGGCCGAAATCATGGTGAAGTGTCATGTAGTCGACGTTCACATAACACTACTAGAGGATAGACAACATACATCTCATCAAAATATCGAATGAATACCAAATTCACATGATTACTTATAACAAGACTTCTCCCATGTCCTCAGGAACAAATGTAACTACTCACAAAGCATATTCATGTTCATAATCAGAGGAGTATTAATTATCATTAAGGATCTGAACATATGATTTCCACCGAATAAACTAGCATCAACTACAAGGAGTAATCAACACTACTAGCAACCCACATGTACCAATCTGAGGTTTTGAGACAAAGATCGGATACAAGAGATGAACTAGGATTTGAGAGGAGATGGTGCTGGTGAAGATGTTGATGGAGATTGACCCCCTCTCGATGAGAGGATCGATGGTGATGACAATGGCATTGATTTCCCCCTCCCGGAGGGATGTTTCCCCGGCAGAACAGCTCCGCCAGAGCCCTAGATTGGTTCTTCCAAGGTTCCGCCTCGAGACGGCGGCGCTTCGTCCCGAAAGCATCCTTCTTATTTTTTCCAGGTCAAAACACACCTTATAGCAGAAGATGGGCGTCGGGGGCCTGCCATGGGGCCCACAAGACCCCCTAGGCACGCCCTCCACCCTTGTGGATGGCAAGTGGCCCACCTCTGGTGCTTTCTTCACCCATTATTTTTTTATATATTTCAAAAATATTCTCCGTGAAGTTTCAGGACTTTTGGAGTTGTGCATAATAGGTCTCTAATATTTGCTCCTTTTCCAGTCCAGAATTCTAGCTGCCGGCATTCTCCCTCTTCATGTAAACCTTGTAAAATAAGAGAGAATAGACATAAGTATTGTGATATAACGTGTAATAACAGTCCATAATGTAATAAATATCAATATACAAGCATGATGCAAAATGGACGTATCACTACTTCGACGGCGGGAGGGAGGGGGACCCCATTCCTCCGCTCTGTAGTTAGGTTTTGCATTTGTAGGTCGTGGTGCGTCGTTGGGGTGGTGGGAGCGGTGCCCGAATGAATCAATCTGCCTCAACTCCACTCCCACACCGACGGTGCCCTTCATGGCGGCGTCTCAGAGTTGATGACATCGTGTCTCTGCCAATCCCTCAGATCGTCAGCGTTAGGGTCCATCGATGGTGTTGGCGAGACGGCGGCGGGGACTCCATCAGGTGTGTCTCTCCTTCTGCTCTGTCCCCGTTGCTGCGGCGTTGTCTTTGACGTCATGGTGGAGCAGGGAGATTTTGTCGTTCAGGAGCAGGCGGTTGTCTACGCAAGTGACGGCTGGAAGATGGAGTATCTTGTGCTGGGTCTGTGGTTGAAGGTTGACAGTTCTGGTTTCCTCCTCCGACGTCGTCGTCAGTTCTGAAGTCCGATGGCGTATCCGGGGACATGTTGCCTCGGTCTGATTCTTTCAACAATTATGATTTTGCTTCTGGCAAACTACTTTGGAGGTCCGTCAAGCTGCTGATCGGCGATGGAGCCGCGTCGAGCTTGGGTGAAGAGGTTATCTGTCTTTGTACCCTTTGGTGGCCGCTTCGGTGGTGTCAAAGGAGAGGGACAGGCGCTGGTATTTTGCATAGGATTTTCCTATTTTTTCAGGCATGTACGGTCGGTGCTTACGTGCCTTGTAACTTGATCTTTATTTTATATAAATGTGACACGTACTATCATGAAAAAAAATGTTAAAGTGGAACCCTAGATCGCCCTAGGAAAAAAAATCTTTTCAACTATCGTGTCACAGCCCAACTCGGAATCAGGCCGGATCAAAAATTGACCACAAATAAAACGGGCGTGCCCTCTGGCCCAGCCCAACTACCACGGGAGGGGCGGCCGCCTCTCTTCGCGTTCGTCTCCCGTACGACGGCGGCGCAGCGGCGGCGGCCAGGGCTCGGGCAGCGCGGTCACCTGTTCGTCCCCGTGCCCCCTCTTCTATCCCCTTTCACGCGCGCACGCCCGCCGGGAGAGCTCCAGGGCGACCCTCCAAACCCTAGCTAGCAATGGTGGTGGCGGCGGCCGGGGACCCTCGCCGGGTCCGCAACACCTGCATCATGGCGCACGTGGACCACGGGAAGACCACGCTGGCCGACCACCTGGTGGCGTACGGCGGCGGCGGCCTCCTCAACCCGAGCATGGCCGGTAAGGCGCGCTTCATGGACCACCTGCGGGAGGAGCAGGAGCGGGCCATCACGATGAAGTCCACTGCCGTCCTGCTCCGCCACCGCGACGGCACCCGCGTCCACCTCATCGACTCCCCCGGCCACGCCGACTTCTGCTCCGAGGTCTCCGCCGCCGCGCGGGTGGCCGACTCGGCGCTCATCGTCGTCGACGCCGTCGACGGCCTCGGCGTCCAGACGCACGCCGCGCTGCGCAAGGCCTTCGCCGAGCGCCTCCGCCCCTGCCTCGTCCTCAACAAGCTCGACCGCCTCATCACCGACCTGCGCCTCGATCCCGGGGAGGCCTACGAGCGCCTCCGCCGCATCGTCGCCGAGGCCAACTCCGTGTACTCCACCCTGCGCTCCGGCTCCTACTTCTCCCTCCTCGACGGTCCCGCCCCCGCACAGCAGGCCGACGACGGCGAGGACGCCTTCGTGCCTCAGAAGGGCAATGTCGTCTTCGGCTGCGCCCGCGACGGCTGGGGCTTCCGGATCCAAGATTTCGCCTCGGTGATGGCAATGGGGCGCCCCGGCCAGGCCAGCAAGCTGGTGGAATGGCTATGGGGGGCGTACTACTGGGACAAGGAGAAGAAGAAGGCTATGTCCTTGGCCAACGGCATGAAGCAGCAGCCCATGTTTGTGGAATTTGTGCTCAAGAGGTTGTGGAAGGTATATGATCATGGTCTGAAGGTGGACGGCGCAAGCTGGCTGCACGATCATGTTGTCCAGACCTTCAATCTGAAGGTGTCGGAGCGGGAGCTGCAGAGCAGGGACCGCCCCAAGGCCGCGCTGGAAGCCGTGATGAGGGCATGGCTGCCGCTCGCGGAGACAGTGATGACGATGATTGTGGAGTGCACGCCAGACCCTGTCGCCGCCCAGGGATTCAGAGCGCCGGCACTTATGCCCGAGAAGGAGTTGCCGACATGGGTTTCGGCAGAGCATGCCGGCATCGTCGCCGAGGCGGAGAAGGTGAGGAGATGCGTGGTGGCCTGCAGTGCCAGCTCAAGCGACCCTGTGGTGGTCTTCGTGTCCAAGATGTTTGTGGTGAAACAAAAGGATCTGCCACCTACCCTCAACCACGTCCAGGAGGCCGCCGGCGAGCCGGAGGAGTGCTTCTTGGCATTTGCACGGGTCTTCAGCGGTGTCTTGCACGCCGGGCAGAAGGTGTTTGTGTTGTCACCGATGTATGATCCGGTGAAAGGGGACACAACAGGTAAGCATCTGAAGGAGGTGGAGGTTCAGCAACTGTATGAGATGCTAGGAGAGGGCCTCAGGCCGGTGGCCAGCGTAGGTACCGGGAATGTGGCCGCCATCAAGGGCCTTGGTGAGCATATAATGAAGACGGCCACACTGTCATCGATGAGGAACTGCTGGCCCTTTGCGAGCATGGCGTTCCAGGTCTCTCCGATACTGAAGGTCACGGTCGAGCCCGCCAACGTGGCTGATCTGGCCGCGTTTCGCGAAGGGCTTAGCCTTCTCAACCGGGCAGACCCACTTGTTGAGTATTCCATATCAGAAAAGGGTGAGCATGTCCTTGCTGCAGCTGGAAAGGTACATTTGGAGCATTGTGTGAAGAATTTGCGGGAGAGGTTCGCGAAAGTCGAACTGAATGTCTCAGAGCCCTTGGTATCCTTCAAAGAGACCATCCAAGGGGAAGGTGCTGGTTTGATAGATAGCTTGAAGGATCCACAGGGATACGTTGAGAGGATTGCTCCAGATGGGAAATTTGCTGTGAGAGTCAAAGTCATCAGGCTTCCAGATGCTCTGGTTAAGGTCCTTGAGGAAAATGAGGAATTGCTTTCTCGAACAATTAAGGGGCAAACGACGAGAAGCGTCGGAGCAATAGGTTCACAATGTCCTTGGGATGATGATGGTCGTTCCGTGGCCGTGCTTAGGCAAGATATGCTTACTGCTGTAGAGAGCGAACTGGAAGCGCTCTCTGCGCGAGAGGATGAAGTTAAGCTCGAGTCGTATAGGAAGGCACTGCTGGGATACTTGCACAAAATCTGGGCCCTAGGCCCTTCCCAGGTCGGTCCGAATCTCCTCCTCATGCCCGGTGTGAAATTAAGCAGCGGTTTGACAACCATCCAAAACAGAAGGGAAGGTATTCTAGTGCGTGGCAGGTGTCATGTCTCAGAGAAACTGGGGTTTGTGAGTGTGTCTGATGATGCAGAGATTAGCAATGGCATTATCGACGACAGTGGGCCATCCACAGATGTTCCTGATCCTGAGGCACTAAGGAACATCATCATCTCAGGATTTCAGGAGGTCACAAATGCAGGTCCCTTGTGTGATGAACCTATGTGGGGTCTAGCATTCATCGTCGAGCCCTACATATTCTCTGGCAGCCCAGATAGTGTCAACTGCTCTTATCAACACAAAGCGGCAGTCAGGGAAGCGTGCCGGGCGGCCGTGCTTCAGAGCAAGCCCAGGCTTGTCGAACCCATGTACTTCTGTGAAGTGACCACTCCTATAGAGCGCCTAGGAAGCGTCTATTCTGTTCTTGGTGATTGTCGAGCAAAGGTGCAGGAAGCTGAGATGCAACTAGAAACTTTCTTGTACATGGTGCACGCGCATTTGCCGGTCGCCGAGAGCTCTGAATTCTCTGAAAAGCTTTGGAACGGAAGTTCGGGTGCGGCCACTGCTCGTCTCACTTTCAGTCACTGGGAAGCTATTCCTCAAGACCCCTTCTTTGTTCCGAAGACTAAGGAGGAGATTTAAGGAATTCGGAGATGGTTCAAACATGGGACCAAACTTGGCTAAGAAGCTCATTGATTCCGTGAGGCGAAGAAAGGGACTACATGTCGACGATAAAGTCGTCAAGCATGGCACGAAACAGCGGACTCGGGCTAAGAAAGTGTAGATACGTTCTTGGGATTTATATGAAACTGTACATTCTGTTCCACATCTTGTCCTGGTAAACTGGGATATAATCAGTCTGTAGCTAGTGTGATTTTTGAAAATTTGAAATGCTGAGGTATTTGAAATGCTGATTTGGCTCTTCTAATACCTGTGGACTCAACTTAGAATGATTTATTATGTGGGTATGTCAGGCTAGAAAGTTTCAAAACATTATGCTTTTAAAACCTTGACTTGATGGAAAATGGTAGAAAGGTTTGTGAGTTGTTAACCAAAAGTTAGTAGAACTCGGTTAATCATGATGTAGTAATTTGTGCACTGCTACTTGGTGAAAAAGTGTAGGAATAAACATAGCCAGGAAATAAAATGGCCAGTATGCTGAAGAGGCTTATTCTGAACACAATGCATCTTTATGTCAGTTACCTACAGTGTCTAAATTCTTACTGTCCCACTTTTCCTGGTAATTTTTTGTGTCCTTCCTCTTAGCCTTTAGGCATTGCAAGCCATATATGTGGAATTTCCTGTCTCCAGCAGTAGCATTTCATTCATTGTGGTCTGGAGCAAGTGATGGAGACTTTGATGTGCATGATCTTGAACTATATATGTTGGCAGGTAAATGCAATCCTGCCGTCGACATGGTTCAGTCTACACGGGTCAAACTGTGCAACGTCTTGCAGGCAACCAGAGATCAGATGGTCTTCATCGGACACCTTGGCCTTGGCTCGTATGAAACTGTTGCCTCCTGTTCAAGATCCTGTCCCGGTGAGTTGAGATGTAACCAAATCTGTAGCTAGTGTTATTTTAAAATTTTGATGCGCTGTTGGAATTTTGGTGGAGATGGTTTTTTTGGAGCATGTAGGCGATGTGGAATTTTGAGAGGGATTTCTAATAGTTGCCTGATTCCTGCTCATCCATGTTTGGCTCTTCTAAGACCTGTGCACTCGTCTCAGAATGATGATTTATGTAGGTATGTCAGGCTAGAAAGTTTCACAATATTCTGTTTCTTTTACCTTAACTTGGTAGAAAATGGTGTAAAGCTGCGCAGGATCCCCTATATGGCAAATAGACACATACTGAACTGGTGTTCTTTGCAATTCCCTGGTGAAATTTTCTTATCAACCTACGTGTGTCGTTAGCTGAAATTTGTTAGAGCTCTCTGAATCATGATGTAGTAACCGGTGCACTACTGCTTGGTGAAGAACTTTAGGGATTGACACAAGCAGGAAATAAAACAATCACTATGCTTAAGAGGCCTATTCTGAACATAGTATCTTTACGTCCATTACCTACAGGCCACACATGTGTATCCCATTTGCCTGTGCTGCTAATTTCTACGATTTACAATTACAGATTGGATTGCCACCAGTATTTTCATTCACTATGGGTGGAGTCATCAGCGTGGAAAGCTGTGGTCGACTCTTCTAGTATAAACTGCAGAGTTCAGTTAGCATTATATGATGATCGACGGACCAAAAGTAAGTCGTGGGATCTTTATTCTGAACCGAACTCTTATTTCACATTGCATGTCTTAATAAGAAGCTATGTAAATATGTAGTTATTATGGTAGAAAGGTGCTGAAAGTTTCATAGCATTCTGCTTTTTTAACCTTGACTTGATGGAAAATGGTAGAAAGGTGTGTGAGTTGTTAATCATGATGTAGTAATTTGTGCACTGCTGCTTGGTGACAAAGTGTAGGAATAAGCATAGCCAGGAAATAATATGACCACTATGCTAAAGAGACTTATTCTGAACATAGCGTCTCCACGTCAGTTGCCTACAGTTTCTAAATGCTTACTGTTCCAATTTCCCTTATATTTTTTGTGTGCTTCCTGTTAGCCCTTAGGCATCACAAGCCCATATATGTGGAATTGCCTGTCTCCAGCAGTAGCATTTCATTGTGGTCTGGAGCAAGTGATGAAGGCTTTGATGTGCATGATCTTGAGCTATATATGTTTGGCAGGCAAATGCAATCCTGGCGTCGACATGGTTCAGTCTCGGTGGGTGAAACTGCAAAATGGCTTGCAGGCAACGATAGATCAGATGGTCTTCATCGGAGACCTTGGCCTTGGCTCGTATGAAACTGTTGCCTACTCTTCTATGGGCATGCTCCACCTGCTAAGGTGTTCCTTCGGTTACTATTGTGACCCGTATTTTTTTTTGAGAATCACCGGTGGAGGAGTCCCTCCACCTGAATATATTACTCAAAGTGGCCATAATGCCAGGAGAGGGATCCAGTTTATAAGGAAAACCGGATCGAAAACCATAACAAATGGACGCCGATAACTGCCACACGTATGGTGTATCGAGTGGTTGTGCCGCACGCCCTGTGTGGCACGGAGACGACCCCGCCCGCACGACCGCGTACGGGCGCGCGCAGCCACAGCCCGCACGTCCGGTGTAGCGCGATCGCCCCGCACGAGCACGTCTGGGCGAGCGAGCGCGCGGCCCGCACGACCCGTCTCAGCCGTCGCCCCTCCCCACCTGCGAGCCACACGCCCCGCGTGTCAGTAACCACGCGTCCCGCCGCGATTGCCATGGTCCGGACCTCTTCGGTTGCCATGTTGCCGAACTGCAGTTGCCATGTTGCTGAACTACAGTTGCCATGTCGGACAACTACAGTTGCCATGGTTGCTCAACTGCAGTTGCCATCTTAGGTCAAGTGTCGGATGCCATTTTTGGGCAACTGCAGCTGTTGCCATGTATGGTCTGGTCTACTACAGTTACCATGATTTGCAAAACTTTAGGAGTTGCCACCTACTAACACTGGGCAGTTGCCATGTAGCACTAAAAAACATGGCAAAAAACATGTTTCGGTAAAAAGAGAGTTGCCATCTGCTTACAAGCACGCTAGGGCAGTTGCCATGTACCCTGCAAAACACATGGCAACTGATAGCTTTTGGTGTGTGGGAGAGGAGACGGGCATGTGGGCGATGGTGGTATCTTTAGGAGTTTCCACCTACTAACACTGGACAGCTGTCATGTAGCGCTACAAACAGACGTGGCAACAATAACATGTTCGGGGTAAAAAGAGAGTTGCCATCTGCTCATGCTCACAAATAGGGCAGTTGCCATGTACCATTCAAAAACATGGCAAATGACAGCTTGGGAGTGGGAGAGTGGGAGAATGGGCAGTCGTAGGAGATGGGGAACAGAAGTGGTGCGCGGCGTGCGGGCGCGACAGCAGTTTCATCATACGCCCCGACTGGCGAAAAGTTGACCGCGGAGAGAAAACCGGCGTGCGGGCGAACTCCCTCACACGCCACACACACGAGTTGTCCTACGTGGCACACAAAATCAGCCTTTTCGTGCCAAGATTCGTGCAAAAGGCGCTGGACGACGATGGAGGCATGTGGGTGAGTTGTCTAATGCCCACACGTGTGGGCGTTAGTGTTTTCGTAACAAATTGACCCCGTTTATGAGGAAAACCGAGCCGAAAACCAGACAAGTAACAAGTGTTACAAGGAAAGGAGAGGAACAAGAGGCCCAACATAAGGCAAGACCTAGCTAGCATACTAACAGGACCAGGTAGATGAGGGGTGTGTCGAGGGATCACAATACCAAGACTCTACAAACAGCCTAACGCACCGCACTGGCATGCGTATCAAACCCCACAACACAACAGAGGAGCATCCACAATCAACGAGTGCCAAAACTTAACACGAACCTTGTGCCCAAGCTTAACACGAACCTTGACTGAGAGCTCCGCCACGGAAGTTCAAGACGATTAGCAAGGCGGGGAGGCGTCATTGCTTCGTCATTGAGAAAAAAGTGAACCAAGACAAGACCAAGAGCCCGAGGCTCGCCTCAACAGAACAGGGTCATGAGCATGCATAGAAGCAGGCCGAAGACCACACGTAGGACAACCGGAGAGAAACACCTGAAGAAGAAACACCACCCTCGGTCCTGAGCAGGCCGCACCACCACCACCAAACGCACCACCCACAACCACACACAGCAACAGACGCTGTTGTTTGGGTCTGCAAGACGACGCCTCCAAGGAGGTAGTGTTGTCGAGCACACAACACCGTCATCCGATCCGGCAAGCCCGATCTTGAGTTTTTACCCGGAGACCACAAACAAAGAACTGTAGGTGCTGTAGCTCCATGACGGCACCTCCTATGAGGAAAACGACGTCCGTAGACGCCGCTGCCGCCGGCATCAGCATAGCCGATGCAGGGTTCTCACCCGGAGTTTGAGCACATCCCTACAGCAATACGGCAGCCGACCACCACCGCCGTCGAACCTTCCAACGATGAAGATGCACGACGAACCGCCTCAGCCAGCCGCACCACGTGGAGACCACCGACGGCCAAACTCAACACTAGACGCCAGATCCACCAATGGCCGGCCGGACGTAGAGCCACCGGACGCAACGCGAGCCACCGTGCCCCACCAAGCACCATGCCGGCAAGGAGCAGAGGGGCGTTGCCCGAAGCCAAGAACCACCATGGTTCCGGGCTGCAGCCATACACTAGGCACACCGACGCGCCCCACGTGCGCCACCGCACGCCTGCCGGAGGCCAGAACCGAAGCGCCCGCGGTGCAGAATGAAGGCGGGGGGATCGAACCTTGCTGTTGCAGCACCTCCCACAAAGAGCCGCAGCCGGCGCGACGCCCACCAGCCAACCTTGATGCTGTGCACGTCCAGCCCATGGAAAGCGCGGAGGGGAACATGTCTTCAAGGCGACGCCCCCAAGGGGGGAAGCGACGCAGAAACGACGCCGTCGCCCGACATGGTCATAGGCTTTCACCCGAAGACGAACCCCGAAGGTGGACAAGGCCAGAGATGTGACGCCCCCGATTTGACCGTACACTAGTCATGCACGCAAATGTGTACGATCAAGATCAGGGACTCACGGGAAGATATCACAACACAACTCTACAACATAAATAAGTCATACAAGCATCATAATACAAGCCAGGGGCCTCGAGGGCTCGAATACAAGTGCTCGATCATAGACGAGTCAGCGGAAGCAACAATATCTGAGTACAGACATAAGTTAAACAAGTTTGCCTTAAGAAGGCTAGCACAAACTGGGATACAGATCGAACGAGGCGCAAGCCTCCTGCCGGGGATCCTCCTAACTACTCCTGGTCGTCGTCAGCGGCCTGCACGTAGTAGTAGGCACCTCCAGTGTCGTAGGTGTCGTCGTCGATGGTGGCGTCTGGCTCCTGGGCTCCAACATCTGGTTGCGACAACCAGATAGAAAGGAAAGGGGGAAAAGAGGGAGAGAAGCAACCGTGAGTACTCATCCAAAGTACTCGCAAGCAAGGAGCTACACTACATATGCATGGGTATATGTGTAAAGGGGCATATCAGTGGACTGAACTGCAGAATGCCAGAATAAAAGGGGGATAGCTAGTCCTGTCTAAGACTACGCTTCTGGCCATCTCCATCTTGCAGCATATAGAAGAGAGTAGATTGAAGTCCTCCAAATAGCATCGCATAGCATAATCCTACCCGGCGATCCCCTCCTCGTCGCCCTGTTAGAGAGCGATCACCGGGTTGTATCTGGCACTTGGAAGGGTGTATTTTATTCAGTATCCAGTTCTAGTTGTCATAAGGTCAAGGTACAACTCCGGGTCGTCCTTTTACCGAGGGACACGGCTATTCGAATAGATAAACTTCCCTGCAGGGGTGCACCACATAACCCAACACGCTCGATCCCATTTGGCCGGACACACTTTTCTGGGCCATGCCCGGCCTCGTAAGATCAACACGTCGCAGCCCCACCTAGGCCCAACAGAGAGGTCAGCACGCCGGTCTAAACCTATGCGCGCAGGGGTCTGGGCCCATCGCCCTATGCACACCTGCACGTTGCGTACGCGGCCGGAAGCAGACCTAGCCCCCTTAATACAAGCGCGAGCTTACGGTCCAATGCGGCGCGCGCCACTCAGTTGCTGACATCAAAAGAGCTTCGGCTGATACCACGACGTCGGGATACCCATAACTACTCCCACGTAGATGGTTAGTGCGTATAGACCAAATGGCCAGACTCAGATCAAATACCAAGATCTCGTTAAGCGTGTTAAGTAACCGCGAACGCCGACCAGGGCCAGGCCCACCTCTCATCTAGGCGGTCTCAACCTGTCCTGTCGCTCCGCCACAAAGATCCACTCGCGGGTACTCCTACGAGCCGACCCGACGTTAGTCATCACATGTGTCATGTATATAGTATTTTAGTATATACCCATGATCACCGCCCAGGTGATCACGGCCCGATAGTATAGCACAGCAGATGGACAAGAATGTAGGGCCACTGATGGAAATCTAGCATCCTATACTAAGCATGTAGGATTGCAGGTAAAGGTATTAACAGTAGTAGCAAGGATAGGCTATGCATCAGGATAGGATATCGAAAAGCAGTAACATGCTACACTACTCTAATGCAAGCAGTATAGAGAAGAATAGGCGATATCTGGTGATCAAAGGGGGGCTTGCCTGGTTGCTCTGGCAAGTAGGAGGGGTCATCGACTCCGTAGTCGAACTGGGCAGCAGCAGTGTCGGTCTCGTAGTCTACCGGAGAGAAGAGGGGGAAGAAACAGTAAATACAATGCAAACATAAGCATGACGATGAGTGACATGACAATGAGCGCTGCTAGGTGTGACCTAACGCGACAGTAGGTGGTACCGGCGAAGGGGGGGGAACATCCGGGAAGGTATTCCCGATGTTTTGCGTTTTCGGACAGATGGACCGGAGGGGGAAAGTTGCTAGTTCGATAGGTTAGGGAGGTGTGGTGGACGAACAGACTGCGTATTCGGATTCGTCTCGTCGTTCTGAGCAACTTTCATGTTGAAAATATTTTAATCCGAGTTACGGATTAAAAGATATGATTTTCTAAAGATTTTATTAATTTCTGGAATTTAATTAATCATTTAAATTAATTCGAAAATGGATTTATGACATCAGCATGATGTCATGCTAACATCAGCAGTCAACAGAGGTTGACTAAGTCAAACTGACATGTGGGTCCAGTGGGACCCACGTGTCATTCACTATTTAGGTTAATTAGTGTTTAGTTAAATAATTACTGTTTAATTAATTTAAACAGGTTTAATTAACTTAATTAATTTAGTTAATTAATTAATTAATTAATTAAAATTATTTTTATTTTTATTTTCTTTATTTATTTATTTATTTATTTATTCTTCTTATTATTATTAATTTATTTTATTTTTATTTCTATTTTTACTATTATTATTTATTTATTTATGTTTTTATTTAGTAAACGTTCTGGGCGCTGGGGCCCGTTTGTCATTGGGCCAGGGGGTCGGGCCCAGTGGGCAGTGGCTCAGGTGGGGCGAGGCCCACCTGGCAGTGGCCCAGAGGGGGCGAGGCCCACTGGCAGTGGCCCAGGGGGCACTGCGGGCTACGGGCGAGCAACGGGGCGGGGCGCTGGGCGCGCACGGCGCACGCCGGCGCCGGCGGCCAGGGTCAGGGGAGGCGGGGCTCCGTCGAGCCACCGGA